>NC_091286.1:65933490-66243717 GCF_032444005.1 Ranitomeya imitator
GGCCGCGCTTAGTAACCCGATGTTTACCCTGGTTACCATTGTAAAAGTAAAAAAAAAACACTACATACTTACATTCCTGTCACGTTCCTCAGCGTCAGATTCCCTGCGTCCCCCAGTGTCAGCGCCGGCCGGCCGTAAAGCAAAGCACAGCGGTGACGTCACCGCTCTGCTTTCCGGCCAGCGCTTACACAGTGCAGGGAAGCTGAGGCCGGGGGACGCGACAGGAATGTAAGTATGTAGTGTTTTTTTTTTACTTTTACAATGGTAACCAGGGTAAACATCGGGTTACTAAGCGCGGCCCTGTGCTTAGTAACCCGATGTTTACCCTGGTTACCCGGGGACTTCGGGATCGTTGGTCGCTGGAGAGCTGTCTGTGTGACAGCTCTCCAGCGACCAAACAGCGACGCTGCAGCGATCAGCATCGTTGTCTAGATCGCTGCAGTGTCGCTTAATGTGACGGTACCTTAAGGAATGTGCTCTTCAGACCATTTGGGGGCATCACAATCAAGGACCAGAAGTTAATCACAGGACAATAGAACTTTCACACTCCTTATCTATGAACTGTTCAACATTTACAGCCAAAACTGTTTTCTCCTCCTCTCACATCTATAGTTCTGCTTCACATCACTTGTCTTATCTATTGCATTATTCCGGTGTCCTGTTGTGCATAAATATGTGACTCTTCAGATTTTGTTTTAGTCTATGTCTGATGAAGAGGCCTGAGTAGTCTCAAAAATCTGTTACCATCTTTTCAGTTAGCCATTAAAAGGTATCAACCACTGAGGACTCTCAAATTGTAATATTTTTCTATCTACTGGCTAACACGGTACACAGATATATATATATATATATATATATATATATATATATTTTTTTTTTTTCCTGTATCAGAATTTATTGCATTTCACTATATTAACTTTAATATATTTCCCTTCAAACACTGTATGTCATTTTAGCGAATCACGTAGTCTTTGAGTAAAAGAAGAAATAGACAACATGTCTAATGTAAAAAAAAAATCAGCCATCTGGCTACTTTTCAACATTTATTTAGCAAAATAATAAATAAAAAAATAACAGCTGACCTATACTACATCTAGGCAACATTGAAAGCACTAAAGCAATATGTACATGCATACATTCATCCATGGACTCCCATCACCCGGGTTCCACTTTAATATTTCCCAAAGTCTGGTATGTAATTGTCAATTTCAGATTAATTATTTCTGTGCACCTAACCATTCATTGCCAATTTTTTCAATGTGCAGGAACACTCATTGCCCAGTTCTCTCCTGCGCTAGATCTCTCCATCCCAAGCTTTCTTATGCACCAAACATTTCCTTCCTCAGCTCTCCTAGGCATTAGAACTCTCCACCCTCTCCTTCTTTGATCTCTAAAGCACCAAACCTCTCCTTCCCACTAGATCTCTTCTTCACAGTATTTTCATACCCCAATCTCCTGGGCACTAGAACTCTCATTACTCAGCTCTCCTAAGCACAAGACATCTACTTCCCCAGGCCTACCATGCACCAGGCTTGATAGAAAGCTAGGGAGCAGGAAAAAAAAGCGCAATAGAGTCTTATCAGGATTATCTGGATTTTATTATTCTATCTTCCAGCAGCACAGAATATCCACAGTTCTTTCTTCATGCACCAGACTTCTCCTTCCCCGGGCCTTCCCTTCCATTCACCAAACTTCTCCTTACCAGACTTTCCATGCATCACACTTTTCATTTTCCATGCAGCAGACTTCTCCTTTCCCAGGCTCCCGTGCACCGTACTTCTCCCTCCCTGGGCCTAGCATGCACCAGACTTCTCTTCCCCGAATCTCACATGTACCACTACTCTACTTTTCCGGGCCTCTGATACGCCAGACCTCTCCTTCCCCGGGCCCCTCACTCACCTGACCTCTCCTTCCTTGGACCTTTCGTACACCAGACCTCTCCTTCCCCGGGCCTCTCACTCACCTGACCTCTCCTTCCTTGGACCTTTCGCACA
The DNA here is from genome assembly GCF_032444005.1 of Ranitomeya imitator. Lineage (NCBI taxonomy): Eukaryota > Metazoa > Chordata > Amphibia > Anura > Dendrobatidae > Ranitomeya > Ranitomeya imitator. Next base: position 65,935,485 of record NC_091286.1, read on the forward strand.
CCAGACCTCTCCTTCCCCAGGGCCCCTCACTCACCTGACCTCTCCTTCCTTGGACCTTTCGCACACCAGACCTCTCCTTCCCCAGGGCCTATTATGCACCTGACTTGTCCTTCCCTAAGCCTCCCTTGCACCTATCTTCTCCTTCCACAGGCTTCCATGCACCAGAAATCCCATTCCCAAGGCCTCTCATGCATCAGACGTCTCCTTCTCAACCTCATCTACACAAATAGTACTTTTCTTCCTAAGGTCTACACTTCTCCTTTCATCAATGGGAAGAGCAAATTCCAGAAAATGCCCCTCGCTGCGATTCCTTCTAATTAGTAGTGGATGACAATGTCTGACAGTTTAGCGCTAAAAACTTACACACAATGCTCTAGCCATACTGTACTTGGAACATCTGACGTAACAGGCCTCAGAGAAGGTTCCCCAAGCCTCATGCGTGGATCATTTCTATACAGAGGTGCAGGATAGCGCTGTACAAGCAATAGCAGGTAAAAGTCAACGTTAGAACATGAGAAAACAATAAAGCCTGCTAAGGAGCCAATGAAGAATGATTTCAGTCATTTGGTCTGTCTCAATTGTTTCCTTTTATATTCTTTTGGAAGCTTTCTGTATGGTAAAGCAATATTACTTTACCAACATACTTTCCGGATCATAATATTTTACAGCAATTTTTCAGCATTAAATTTGTTTGCTCAGAAGGAAAAAAAAAAGTAAATGCCATATCACTGTTTCTACCCAGAGACTGAAACAACTCCGTGAGAAGAATATTAACGGTGTCTCTAAAAAAAGTCTAATAATATAAAATATCAAAATTAGATTAGTCATAAACAGGATAAAAAACATGAACATTTATGGAAACTGGAGCGCTACTACCAGTTACCCATGGCTTAATGAAATGAATGGACACATGAGACCGAGCACAGTGTCATTACTGTCGGATGTTGGCTTTGATAAACCTCATTATGTTTTCGCCTCAAGCATCTATTCCCAAAACTGGCCCAATAACAATTTTATTTAATTCATAACTGAGAACAATTAATTTTTTGCTGGTAAACAAATGATTTCAGGATGCAGATCACACATATACAATAAATGTAAGGTCATAAGAAGAACTCGTTCACTATCGTAATCGCAATGTGTCAACTTGTTTTCTTAACACAAATGCCAAGGTTTGATAAATGGAGCTGGATTAATATTAATATAGAAAAGATGACAGATTTTCTGGGACTGTAATATCTATGATCTTTTGTTATGGTATGTAATCAATATCAGATTGTGGTGGTCCGACTCCCACCAACTGATTCGTAGACTGGAATTCACACAGCTCTGAAGATAATGCAACTTCACAAGTCACAGTACCATTCCTGACCAATGCATAATCCAAGGACTGTGCCACCCATGACGCTCTGAGGGCCCTTAAATCACATTTTGGTGAAGGTACTGTAATTTAGACATATAAAACAAAAAACTGGATTTTCCACTTTTTTTTCCCACAATTCACTTGCTCAGGAAACCAGCCTGAAGGCTCCGCGCACTGTACCCTCATTTCCAGGCATTTCTCAATCCGGTGAGCTGAAGATTGCTTCAATGCGCTTTTCTATGCTGTAATTTAGACCCTCTGTAACCCGATAATGATAACACATGACATGATCAATATTAAGGTGCTGACAAACCCCTTTAAAGGGATACTTTTAGAATGTTTTTGTTATGTAATCTGAGTGCAGCATGGTGTGAGGGTTGAGAACTAAATTCAAAAAGTTATGTCACTTACTAGGCTGTGTTATGCTATTTCAATAAAATCAGCATTTTATCAGCAGGAGATTATCACTGAAGGACTAGGTGTCTTGTGTCTCCTTGTCCAACCCCATCTCCACCATTGATTTGCAGCTTTCTGTCAATATACAGCGTACGCAGAAAGTTGCCAATCAGTTGTGTGGGCAGGTTATACACAGCTCAGCATTAGAGAACTGCTAGATCTACAGCAGAGAAAACTGTGATTGTATCATAACTGCTGCACCCAGTAAACTAAGTGATACATCGTTGGAATCAGGGTCTCTGTCCCTACCTCATGCTGCTGTCAGATTACATAGCAATATCCTACTGCTAGATTCCATTTAATAACGGCTTGCTATGTTGGAGCCATGAGTTCAGATCTGACAAGGAAAACATTTGCATTGAGCTTCCATGAGCTCCTTATACTCTTTTTCACTTTAATCACCATATATTCTGATAGAGGAGACCCATATGCAATAGAAATGTAAAAATAGATCCAGCGTCTACTTATGCTACCTGCCGCATGCACTACAAGAGAAAATCTGCTATTCCGCTGAGATCGGTTATCTTGTCATCTAAGATGGCCACCAAAGTGGCATAAGAAGCAGTGTTGAGTCTAAACCATCACTGGTTCACACTTACTAATATATTACCCATGCCACTGTGGTGGTCATTTGGGAGGCAAAGGGTGGCCAGTCTCAGCACCATGTAGGGTGAAAATACTGTATATGAAAAATCTATAGTCATTTTTCATTGATGGCCTGCAGGGTCATCTTAAGGCAGAGATGGGGAAACTTTTTTCTGCCAAGGGCCATTTCGATATTTATACCATCCTTCGGGGGCCGTGCAAAGTACATCCTGACTCTGTCACTGGTGTCAGGACGTAATCTTTCATTGCATGCCCTTCAGTGTTCAGTAGTGAACACTGCCTATGTGTGTGCTGACAGAGCAAGAAGAAATTAATGAGCTGGTGGCAATCAAAATACAGCTCCCTGCCCAAGAATGTGGTCCCTGAGAATCTGCTCGGGGGCCTGATAAAAGGTCATCGGGGGCCTGATAAAAGGTCATCAGGGGCCTGATAAAAGGTCATCGAGGGCCGTAAATGACCCTGGGGCCTGAGGTTCCCCACCCCTGCTTTAAGGGGTCACTGTTATTTTGTAAAAATGTATATATATATATTATAGGCACGGCATAGTGCTTCTGATTGATGAGGTTCCTTGTCTTGAGACCTTCACTGATTGGTTAAAATATGACCCTGAAAATCGCAGCTCCAGAATGAGCTGTACATACAGAGCGGCATAATAGTAAGTCTATGGGTCTGTAAATTCGCTCTCACAGAGCTGTGATTGGACCCATAGAGTTGCTACTGAGCCTATACATTGCAGGAGCTACGCTCTTGCTCTTCAGACCGGTATTCTGATGAGTTGGTGGGGTTCTCATGACCATGGACTCCACTGATCAGAGACACTCTTCAGCGCCTATAATAAACAAATATATAACTTTTACAAGATAACAATTACACTTTATATCCAACATGCATTTCTACAGGAGAAATCAGAGGTGTCATAGGTGTCCAACCAATTCAGAGTTAGAATTAGTACCATTGTCATTCAGTTGGACGACGGCTAAATTCACATTGCACAATTTGTAAAAAATAAAAATATAAGATAAAATAGTAAAGCATGATGTACCCTTTTTTTTCCCTATACTATTATGTAAACCATGATGGCAACCTGATAGACCCAAGACCAGTCAATGGAAGCCGTAAGATGGATGACTGATCCAACACCTCCATTAATGGAATAACCGTTTGGCTTTTCTGAACAGAGTGCACGGGTATATTTTGAACGCTCATCATTTCTACAGTGGATATTTCTGTGATGTAGACATTTTTTCCTTATTTCACATGAGTTAGAATGGAATTATGATCAGATTGTAGAAAGATTTCAACATGAAGTCTGTGCACAAATCCAGGTCAAATCAACAACATCCTTGAAAGGGTATCCTATCCCAATACGTAGTACGTGTAGTAATAATAATAATATTAGCAAATACCTCCAATTAGAAATGTAGTACAGTTTTTCTGATTTGCTATGTATCTTTCCTTACGTGCAGGTATTGCAGGACCTTAAATATCCAGGGTTATGAGCACTGACAAAGTGACAGCTAGTTGCTAGTGGTCATAATCATGGATACCAAAGGTCTTGCAATGAATGCACATAATGAAAAAGACAGCAAATCACTAAAACTATACTACATTTCTAATTGAAGGTATTTGCTAATATTATTATTACGCCTACTACATATTGGAATAGGATCTTGGAGATGGGAATATTCCTTTAAGGTTTTTCCTTGATTTTATTTTAGGATTATAGAAATATACATTGACAAATTGAATGAAGGTGCCAAAAGCATATTCTCAATTAGAAAAGCTACTCATCTTAAGCTCTGACTGAGCCTAAACGTCTAAAGAGAACTGAATATAATCTACTACATAATTGTCCAAGAGTCTCTTCCGTCTGTCTGTCACGGATATTTATTGATCGCGGCCTCTGTCTGTCATGGAAATCCAAGTCGCTGATTGGTCGTGTCAAAACGCCCACGAGCCACGACCATTGCCAGGACCAATCAGCGACCGCCATAGTCTGGCAGCGAAATGGCAGCTGCTTTACTGCCCTGCAGTCAGTGCTGAGCGCTCACACAGGGTTAATGCCAGCATTATCGGACCGAGGTGTAACGCACTCCGTTAACACAGCTATTAACCCTGTGTGACCAACTTTTTACTATTGATGCTGCGTATGCAGCATCAATAGTTCAAAAGATCTAATGTTACAAATAATAATAAAAAAAAGGTTATTCTCACCTTCCGACATCACGCGCTGTACTCGGCAGTGCAAGCGGCAGGTTTCGGTGCCAAGCATGCTATGCGAGAAGGACCTGCCATGACGTCTCGGTCATGTGACTGCGACGTCATCACAGGTCCTGCGCTCATACCAACCCTGGGACCGGAAGCTGCAGCGTGCACCGCACACAGGTGCCAGGACTTCAAGGGGCCTTCGGAAGGTGAGTATACAGTGGGGCAAAAAAGTATTTAGTCAGTCAGCAATAGTGCAAGTTCCACCACTTAAAAAGATGAGAGGCGTCTGTAATTTACATCATAGGTAGACCTCAACTATGGGAGACAAACTGAGAAAAAAATCCAGAAAATCACATTGTCTGTTTTTTTAACATTTTATTTGCATATTAAGGTGGAAAATAAGTATTTGGTCAGAAACAAACAATCAAGATTTCTGGCTCTCACAGACCTGTAACTTCTTCTTTAAGAGTCTCCTCTTTCCTCCACTCATTACCTGTAGTAATGGCACCTGTTTAAACTTGTTATCAGTATAAAAAGACACCTGTGCACACCCTCAAACAGTCTGACTCCAAACTCCACTATGGTGAAGACCAAAGAGCTGTCAAAGGACACCAGAAACAAAATTGTAGCCCTGCACCAGGCTGGGAAGACTGAATCTGCAATAGCCAACCAGCTTGGAGTGAAGAAATCAACAGTGGGAGCAATAATTAGAAAATGGAAGACATACAAGACCACTGATAATTTCCCTCGATCTGGGGCTCCACGCAAAATCCCACCCCGTGGGGTCAGAATGATCACAAGAACGGTGAGCAAAAAACCTAGAACCACACGGGGGACCTAGTGAATGAACTGCAGAGAGTTGGGACCAATGTAACAAGGCCTACCATAAGTAACACACTACGCCACCATGGACTCAGATCCTGCAGTGCCAGACGTGTCCCACTGCTTAAGCCAGTACATGTCCGGGCCCGTCTGAAGTTTGCTAGAGAGCATTTGGATGATCCAGAGGAGTTTTGGGAGAATGTCCTATGGTCTGATGAAACCAAACTGGAACTGTTTGGTAGAAACACAACTTGTCGTGTTTGGAGGTAAAAGAATACTGAGTTGCATCCATCAAACACCATACCTACTGTAAAGCATGGTGGTGGAAACATCATGCTTTGGGGCTGTTTCTCTGCAAAGGGGCCAGGACAACTGATCCGGGTACATGAAAGAATGAATGGGGCCATGTATCGTGAGATTTTGATTGCAAACCTCCTTCCATCAGCAAGGGCATTGAAGATGAAACGTGGCTGGGTCTTTCAACATGACAATGATCCAAAGCACACCGCCAGGGCAACGAAGGAGTGGCTTCGTAAGAAGCATTTCAAGGTCCTGGAGTGGCCTAGCCAGTCTCCAGATATCAACCCTATAGAAAACCTTTGGAGGGAGTTGAAAGTCCGTGTTGCCAAGCAAAAAGCCAACAACATCACTGCTCTAGAGGAGATCTGCATGGAGGAATGGGCCAACATACCAACAACAGTGTGTGGCAACCTTGTGAAGACTTACAGAAAACGTTTGACCTCTGTCATTGCCAACAAAGGATTTATTACAAAGTATTGAGATGAAATTTTGTTTCTGACCAAATACTTATTTTCCACCATAATATGCAAATAAAATGTTAAAAAAAACAGACAATGTGATTTTCTGGATTTTTTTTCTCAGTTTGTCTCCCATAGTTGAGGTCTACCTATGATGTAAATTACAGACGCCTCTCATCTTTTTAAGTGGTGGAACTTGCACTATTGCTGACTGACTAAATACTTTTTTGCCCCACTGTATGTTTATTTTTTATTTTAAGTCTTTTTTAACCACGCATATAGTGCCCACATTGCTATAAACTACGTGGGCTGTGTTACATACTGCGTGGGCTCTGTTATACACTACGTAGCTGTGCAATACACTACTTGACTGTGTTATATACTACGTGGGCTGTGCAATATACTAAGTGCCTGTGCAATATACTACGTGGCTCTGCTATATACTATGTGGCTGACCAATATACTACGTGCCTGTGTAATACACTATGTAGCTGTGCAATACACTATGTGGCTATGTTATATACTACGTGGCTGTGTTATATACTACGTAGCTCTGTTATAAACTAAGTCGGTTGTGTTATATACTACGTCACTGTGCAATATAGTACGTAGCCTGTGCTATATACTACCTACATATTCTAGAATACCTGATACGTTAGAATCAGGCCACCATCTAGTAAAATATATATTTATAAATCTCTGATATACAACAACCAATAGAATAGAAATCGAACAGGTGAGGACCGATATTCAGGCTAAAAAACAGATGGCTAAAATTAGGTGAAAAAATTGTTAATAGCACGGTAATGTGTTTAGGATTTAAACTTGTTATATAAAATAATAAAGCAGAATTATTACAACTAAGCTGCCAAGCATCTCATGCCTTTTCCTAAAGCATCAAGTGCGCTCACTGTGTTCACTTGTGGTCTGGCAATAAGTGCACTGGAATTAATACGCTGCATTTAGAGTAAAAGCAAAACCTTCGATGACTGAAGAAAATCCAGGACATGGTAAGACAGAAAGGAAGTGATGTTACATCAGAACGGATTGGAATCTGGTAGAGCCCCAGGTCCAGTACAATGGTTGTAAGGTGCGGAACATAAGCTTTTCAATGCATTCCTATGTGTGTGGAATCCCCGCAATTCTGCAAAAAGAATGAACATGCTGCATTTTTTTCCGGAATGCGATTCCGCCGCGGAAAAAAACGCAACATGTGCACAAAAAATGCGGATTGCATTCTAATAATAGGATGCTTAATGTAAGCTTTTTTTTCACGGTTTTATTGCTTATTCATAGCGAAAAACTGCAAAAAATCCTGAACGTGTGCACATAGCCTGAGAGATGTCCCTTTGCGGCTGCTCTCTATCATTTATCAGTATACTAATATACAGGAAAACATTGTCATTGAGTAACATGAAGAAAACAGAAAAGTCCTCTATCTTGGGAAGGTCCTGATTCTATCACTTTCATATTATGAATAGGGGTAATTATTATAACTTACACTAAGGGCAGGTGCAAATGATCGAATTTTCTGAGTGCGATCCAACAAAACATCAGATCACACTCGGAATAATGTTCTTCTATGGTGTTGTGCACATGTCCGATATTTGGATGGCACTTGGATACGCAAGCCAATGAGTCCGTGGGGGGAAAAAAAAAATTGCGCTGCACTTGGATGACATCTGAGTGTGATTTGATTTTCATGGACTGACAGAATGGAGAAGATGGAGAAATTTGTTTTTTCCTTCTTCGCCCAATCCAAGAATATTGGATCACACTCTAATCAAACTCCGATCAAAGTCTAATCAAAATGTGATAATAAATAATTAGACTAATTTTCTCAAATGTGAAAAAATATGGTTGTGTGATTCTATCCTAAAAGTTTGTCTCCAAAAAATAGCAGTTCATAACGTAAACCAGCTTGCATTTGGCTAGCCTTTCGAAAAGGTTAATATGTGTATCAGTTGATTATGAGCTTTTTTGCAGGAGTTAAATCCATGCAATCACTTCAGACAATCCTTTCATTTGATTAAGATTTTTAAGTTTCAATTGCAATATACTAACTTATATATAACAGTGGATGTGTCCTTCTGTCTGAAGTCAGGATGGGTGGCGCCTGTGCAGTGTGGTGACGGATTCAGCGCATGCGCATACCTCATTACAATGCCATTTTATTGAAGAATTCAACTACAACATCAACATAGCAGTGCGTATAAGCTGGCTGTCGCCATTAACCCTGTGGCCGGCGTGTATGTACTGCTATGTTGTTGTTGTAGTAAATTGCTTCAATAAAATGGTGCCGGAGTCAGTGCGTGAGCATACCCAGCGCCATTTTATTGAAGACACTGTATATGCGAATTCACAGACATAGTGTCTTCACAAAAATGATGGCCACTGCGTTCGCACAACTATGTTGACATTTTTGTAGAATTTTTGAATAAAATTGCGCCGGAGTCAGTGCATGCGTATACCGTGATATCCAGCACCATTTTAGTGAAAAATTCTACTACAATGTCAACATAACAGTGCGAACGTGCCGGCCATCACCATTATCACGCACTGCTATGTTGACATTGTAATGATTATACTAAAGAAAAGGAGTGCTGACGTCATAAAATAATACAATTTATTAAACATACATAATAACTCAATAAAACATGATACACAATTTTGAGGTAGACAAAGAATGATTCATGAAATCACCCAAGGACACAGAGCCTAGAAACAGGGGAAGTGTCACTGATCGCACTACACCAACGTAAATTAGAGTTTCATGTCAAGAACATAAAACATGAGAATTTCATTGAACAAAAAGTACGGTACATTATTATAATATCAGACTCTATAATTCATCATCATCATATAATGAATTTGCTGCTACGGCCTATTGAAACCCAAAAATGGACAGACTAAAGAGCAGCAAAAAGCCAGCACTCCTTTTCTTTACTATAATCATTTAGGCTTATAGAGCTTCTTCTCATGTACATGTACATTTTGGAGTATTATTTATCCGGATAGTGAACATGCTATTGGCATTTCTATTTATTTGTTATGCTATCACTATTCCTGTGAACCATTTAGTATGTTGGCATTGTAGTAAATTGCTAAAATAAAATGGCACTGGAGTCAGCGCATGCGCATACCGCGATCTCTAGCAACATTTTGTCGAATATCTATTATATAATTGTCTAAGGGTCACTTCCGTCTGTCTTTCTGTCACGGATATTCATTGGTCGTGGCCTCTGTCTGTCATGGAAATCCAAGTCGCTGATTGGTCGCTGCAAAACAGCCATGACCAATCAGCGATGGGCACAGTCTGGAAGAAAATGGCCGCTACTTACTCCCCGCAGTCACTGCCCGGCGTCCCCATACTCCCCTCCAGTCATCGCTCACACAGGGTTAATGGCGAAGGTAACGGACCGCATTATGCCGCGGGTAACGTTACCGCTGCTATTAACCCTGTGTGTCCCCAACTTTTTACTATTGATGCTGCCTATGCGGCATCAATAGTAAAAAAATGTAATGTTAAAAATAATAAAAAAACCTGCTATACTCACCCTCCGTTGTCCACCGAGCCACTCGCGACGGCCGCCATCTTCCATTCTCGGCGATGCATTGCAAAATTACCCAGAAGACTTAGCGGTCTCGCGAGACCGCTAAGTCATCTGGGTAATTTCGCAATGCATCCTGGGAATGGAAGATGGCGGCAGCTGTGCGCGTATCGCCAGAGCTTCGCTGGATCCCAGGGGTGAGTATATAACTTTTTTATTTTAATTATTTTTTTAACAGGGATATGGTGCCCACACTGCTGTATACTACGTAGGCTGTTAGATACCGCGTGGCTGCTATATACTACATAGGCAGTGTTATATACTATGTGGGCTGTGTGATATACTCCATGGGCTGTGCTATATACTACATAGGCAGTGTTATATACTGCGTGGCTGCTATATACTGTGTGGGCAGTGTTATATACTACGTGGCTGCTATATACTGCGTGGGCTGTGTTATATACTGCGTGGCTGCTATATACTGCATGGGCAGTGTTATATACTGCGTGGCGGCTATATACTTCGTGGGCAGTGTTATATACTACGTGGCTGCTATATACTGCGTGGGCTGTGTTATATACTGCGTGGCTGCTATATACTGCGTGGGCAGTGTTATATACTGCGTGGCTGCTATATACTGCGTGGGCTGTGTTATATACTGCGTGGCTGCTATATACTGCGTGGGCAGTGTTATATACTGCGTGGCTGCTATATACTTCGTGGGCAGTGTTATATACTGCGTGGCTGCTATATACTGTGTGGGCAGTGTTATATACTACGTGGCTGCTATATACTGCGTGGGCAGTGTTATATACTGCGTGGCTGCTATATACTGCGTGGGCAGTGTTATATACTGCGTGGCTGCTATATACTTCGTGGGCAGTGTTATATACTACGTGGGTGTTATATACTGCGTGGGCAGTGTTATATACTGCGTGGCTGCTATATACTTCGTGGGCAGTGTTATATACTACGTGGGTGTTATATACTGCGTGGGCAGTGTTATATACTGCGTGGCTGCTATATACTGCGTGGGCTGTGTTATATACTGCGTGGCTGCTATATACTGCGTGGGAAGTGTTATATACTACGTGGCTGCTATATACAGCATGGGCAGTGTTATATGCAACATGGCTGCTATATACTGCGTGGGAAGTGTTATATACTACGTGGCTGCTATATACTGCGTGGGCTGTGTTATATAGTACGTTGCTGTGTTATATATTGCGTGGCCTGTATTAACGCATCGGGTATTCTACAATATGTATGTATATAGCAGCCACATAGTATATAGCACAGGCCACGTAGTATTTGTCTGCTATATACTACATGGCTCCTATATACTACGTGGCCTGTGCTATATACTATGTGGCTGCTATATACACACATAAATACATATTCTAGAATACCCGATGCGTTAGAATCGGGCCACCATCTAGTACTGTATAAATGTATCAATAAAAATGCTTGCCACCCGGGCGTAGAACGGGTTTAAAAGTTAGTATAATAATAATAAATATTGTATTTCATATGTTCCATCCATTTCCCCCTTCATCCTTCTCAAAATGTTCTGGATATCATACAACTGCAGAAGGAGCCTCTCCCTACTTTATGTCCAATAATAATAATGATAACATAATACTATACCACCTTTGTTGTCTTAAGGATTAAAATACTATTTCAGGAACATGCACAAAAAAAGTATCCTACAGTCTGTTTACTTTTAATATTCATTTGTTTGTATGCGCTTTACACGGTTTTTTAACTCGAGTCTAAACTTTTCCATATTTTCTGCCACAAAGGTGCAAGAAAGAAGGAAAGAAGAAATGACGGATGGATAACAGATGTCACTATAAAAGTGCACATAAAGATACATTCTGCATACATTACTAGGATGGAAAACTTATCATTAAGTAACATGAGGGTGTAGGACTATATGATACGGAGAATATACTACATTTTACTACATCTATGGCGTCGTTTTCAATACTGACAGTCTAACCTTTAATACAGCTTTTTGCAGTATTTCATTTAAACCATGGCAGAACATCATAATGACTTTTTCATCAGAAAAAACAGTAAAAACAGTATTAGGGCCCCAGGCCAGATCTCCTGTACATTTGTAGCAGACTAAAGATGGGTCTCTTGCAGCACCAGTATGCGATCCCATTATTGCCTTAAAAGACCCGATGTATTCTAAGAAGATAAATATTGTATCAAGGCTGTGTAGTGATTTCTGTTCCTGAATTACCTAGAATGCATCATTTATGCTCCCTGGTTTCTATTTGACTCCATGCTATAACGGTATTATTGAAGGTCAAAAGAAAAACAAATAGACTTCAAATGACTGCAGATTTCTAGGAGAAAGTAAAAACTGTATATATTTGTATGTCTACAATATAATGGTATATAATTATATTTATAAGAGGAAGCTGTATTCATGCACTAACTAGAGATGAGCAGATCTTTTGTCTCTTTTTGACTAATTTTCGCACAAAATTTAATTTGCAGCTAACAAATTAATGTGAATCTCAATACTGGAAAGCTTGTAACTGCTTGGAAAACACACACGGGGGAAAGGAAAGAGAGAGAACAACGCTGACCATAAGAGCTTACACTCTAAAGGAGAGAGGGAACCCGCTGACCATAAGAGCTTACACTCTACAGGAGAGAGGGAACCCGCTGATCATAAGAGCTTACACTCTACAGGAGAGAGGGAACCCGCTGATCATAAGAGCTTACTCTCTACAGGAGAGAGAGAACCCGCTGACCATAAGAGCTTACACTCTACAGCAGAGAGGGAACCCTGCTGATCATAAGAGCTTACACTCTACAGGAGAGAGAGAAGGAACCTTGCTGACCATAAGAGCTTACACTCTACAGGAGAGAGGGAACCCGCTGACCATAAGAGCTTACACTCTACAGGAGAGAGGGAACCTGCTGACCATAAGAGCTTACACTCTACAGGAGAGAGGGAACCTGCTGACCATAAGAGCTTACACTCTACAGCTGAGAGGGAACCCGCTGATCATAAGAGCTTACACTCTACAGGAGAGAGGGAACCCGCTGACCATAAGAGCTTACACTTAACAGGAGAGAGAGAAGGAACCTTGCTGACCATAAGAGCTTACACTCTACAGGAGAGAGAGAACCCGCTGACCATAAGAGCTTACACTCTACAGGAGAGAGGGAACCCGCTGATCATAAGAGCTTACACTCTACAGGAGAGAGAGAAGGAACCTTGCTGACCATAAGAGCTTACACTCTACAGGAGAGAGAGAACCCGCTGACCATAAGAGCTTACACTCTACAGGAGAGAGGGAACCCGCTGACCATAAGAGCTTACACTCTACAGGAGAGAGGGAACCCGCTGATCATAAGAGCTTACACTCTACAGCAGAGAAGGAACCTTGCTGACCATAAGAGCTTACACTCTACAGGAGAGTTGGAACCCTGCTGACCATAACAGCTTACACTCTACAGGAGAGAGGGAACCCGCTGATCATAAGAGCTTACACTCTACAGCAGAGAAGGAACCTTGCTGACCATAAGAGCTTACACTCTACAGGAGAGAGACAAGGAACCTTGCTGACCATAAGAGCTTACACTCTACAGGAGAGAGGGAACCCTGCTGATCATAAGAGCTTACATTCTACAGGAGAGATGGAACCCTGCTGACCATAAGAGCTTACACTCTACAGGAGAGATGGAACCCTGCTGACCACAAGATCTTACACTCTACAGGAGAGAGGGAACCCTGCTGATCATAAGAGCTTACACTCTACAGCAGAGAAGGAACCTTGCTGATCATAAGATCTTACACTCTACAGCAGAGAGGGAACCTTGCTGACCATAAGAGCTTACACTCTACAGGAAAGAGTGAACCCGTTGACCATAAGAGCTTACACTCTACAGAAGAGAGGGAACCCGCTGATCATAAGAGCTTACACTCTACAGGAGAGAGGGAACCCTGCTGACCATAAGAGCTTACACTCTACAGGAGAGAGGGAACCCTGCTGACCATAAGAGCTTACACTCTACAGGAGAGAGGGAACCCTGCTGACCATAAGAGCTTACACTCTACAGCAGAGAAGGAACCGTGCTGACAATAAGAGCTTACACTCCACAGGAGAGAGGGAACCAGCTGATCATAAGAGCTTACACTCTACAGGAGAGAGGGAACCCGCTGATCATAAGAGCTTACACTCTACAGGAGAGAGGGAACCCGCTGATCATAAGAGCTTATACTCTACAGGAGAGAGAGAAGGAACCTTGCTGACCACAAGAGCTTACCTTCTACAGGAGAGAGGGAACCCGCTGATCATAAGAGCTTACACTCTACAGGAGAGATGGAACCCTGCTGACCATAAGATCTTACACTCTACAGGAGAGAGAGGACCTCACTGACCATAAGTGCTTACATTCTACAGGAGAAAGAGGACCCCACTGACCATAAGAGCTTACACTCTACAGGAGAGAGAGGACCCCACTGACCATAAGAGCTGACACTCTACAGGAGAGAGACAAGGAACCTTGCTGACCATAAGAGCTTACACTCTACAGGAGAGAGGGAACCCTGCTGATCATAAGAGCTTACACTCTACAGGAGAGATGGAACCCTGCTGACCATAAGAGCTTACACTCTACAGGAGAGATGGAACCCTGCTGACCATAACAGCTTACACTCTACAGGAGAGAGGGAACCCTGCTGATCATAAGAGCTTACACTCTACAGGAGAGATGGAACCCTGCTGACCATAAGATATTACACTCTACAGGAGAGAGGGAACCCTGCTGATCATAAGAGCTTACACTCTACAGCAGAGAAGGAACCTTGCTGATCATAAGAGCTTACACTCTACAGCAGAGAGGGAACCTTGCTGACCATAAGAGCTTACACTCTACAGGAAAGAGTGAACCCGTTGACCATAAGAGCTTACACTCTACAGAAGAGAGGGAACCCGCTGATCATAAGAGCTTACACTCTACAGGAGAGAGGGAACCCTGCTGACCATAAGAGCTTACACTCTACAGAAGAGAGGGAACCCTGCTGACCATAAGAGCTTACACTCTACAGGAGAGAGGGAACCCTGCTGACCATAAGAGCTTACACTCTACAGCAGAGAAGGAACCGTGCTGACAATAAGAGCTTACACTCTACAGGTCACTGATCATAAGAGCTTACACTCTACAGGAGAGAAGAAACCTTGCTGACCATAAGAGCTTACCATCTACAGGAGAGAGGGAACCCGCTGATCATAAGAGCTTACACTCTACAGCAGAGAAAGAACCCGCTGACCATAAGAGCTTACACTCTACAGGAGAGAGAGGACCCTGCTGACCATAAGAGCTTACATTCTACAGGAGAGAAGGGACCTTGCTGACCATAAGAGCTTACACTCTGCAGGGGAGAGATTCTTACCCAGTGACTCTGGAGATGGAAAACAGTTCTGCTGTACAAATTATTCTCCACTGAGAACCCCTGATCTGTGATGGCCCAGGTACTGACCATCACTGTACACAGTATGATAATCTGCTAGATGTCATAGCTGCAGTGCATTACGGGAAGGCCAGCACAGCCACGTAAAAATACATTTGCCCACCCGCTGATGCTTCAGCAGTCTGGGAACTTTTTTTCTCCAATTGAAAGATCTAAGTGTTCAAATCCACCTGAAACAGAGAATTTCAGGAAAATCGCCTCAAACTCGATCCTCCGCAGATTGATCCAATCGTCTCTACTGTTAATAGCTAATACTTCTTAAAGGGGTTAGCTAGACACTTAACCTTTTTTAAGCACTCTCAGAATCAGTATCACATCCTGGGGGTCCTTGACAAAGTTTTTTTCTTGGCAAATCCTCTCCAAAAATCTGAAATTGCTTTAAAACCTCTTAGAAAACCATTTCTACAAATTCAGTTCTATAGGAAATTTACTTTAGTGATTATATGAGCAGTTTTTCTGTTTTTTTTGTTGTCTGAAAGGCTTTTGGAAAACGAAAATGAATGTCAATTCTTTGAAATGGATCCTAAAGGAAACCTCTACAAACTAGATTACAAGACTCTTTAAAACTTCTTGAGGAAAGTGAAAACGTCTACAAAAACTTCACAAAAGAGACTATGTCCTGAAGTGATCTCTGCGTTCACAGACCTAAAGTCACTGATGACTGAAGCAGGGAAATGTCCCTTTACACTGTGCAGTAAGTACAGAGACTGGTGTGAGACCAGAAAGTGTTAATATATTATACTAGCTGAAGAGTCCGGTGTTGCCTGGGCATAATAACTAACTGTGGTTAGCTATAACAAATAACGCGGCAGTTAAGGGGCCTTATTCCTCCTGCACCTCAAGCTCCTTCTTTATACATGGCCTCCTCCTGCACCTCACGCTCCTCCTTTATACACAGCATTTTTCTGCAGCACAGCTTATACATACACACAGTGACAGGCAGTGTCACCGGGCAGACAGCGGTGCCCCATCCCCTCTATTCCAGCAATGGGCCTCCACTGCCACCCATAGCGGGTCACGGGTGTGACTTACGCATTCTGCACGGGTTTGCACCTCTTCCTGCTGGTGTACATGATGCTGGTGTTCATGTTGCTTCTCTTCTCCAGCGCAGACTGACAGCGGGGGCTCTGCCTGTGTGTGGTGGGTTGCTTCTTTCTTCCTTCCTGCCAGGCCAGCAGCTGGTGCACAGATCCAATCCCGGATCCTGAAGGTTTCTGGGCTTTATGTCCCAACCAGCACATTGGCAGCGGCGAGCAGCGCAGACAGAGTGAAGCTCCGGAGAGGGGCCGTCATTGCTGCCGGAGAGGATGGGGCCACCTGCTGCAGCTTTTTTCCTCTTTTCCCTGCCTGAACTCTCGGTAAGATGCGAGATCCTGGGCAGCTAAAGGACCTGTGATTGTGTCACAACCATGTGACCAGTCATATGTTTGGGAGGAGGAGTCAGATGCAGGGCTGTACTGGTGCTGGAGTAGAAGTGTCACAGAGCAGCGTCTTATATCATCACTGGGAGAAATATAATATACATGGGATCAGAGGGCCTCTGCAGCAGTTCTGTGTGTGTGCAATGTATGTGAGGCCAAGCTGTGTGTCACAACTGTTGTCAGGTGTCCCAGGACAAGGGGCTTTTTCCCTGTGACTATGCGGAGTGGGTGGGGCTCTGTGGAGTGGGCGTGGCTTGATACATACACACACACACATACATACACTCAGCTTTATATATATATATATTACCATATTGTTAAATAGGGAACAAGTCCTCCTTGCGTCTTTGCCAGGTAATACTACACATTTTGACAAGCTAAACAGAAATATCAGAACAAAAAATATCACACAAAGGCGATTATAGGCATCAGGGTATTTGGTAAAATTGTCAAGGGCAGCATGACATCATAATAATTACAAAGCGTATATGGAAAAAAGGATTAAAGAGTGAAGGACTCGAACAATGAGGTGTCTGAGGCAAACACAGATTGTATATAGACCGGGACATTTTGGCAAGTTGGAGCTTCCACAGAGCTCTGAGACCTGGTTGCCAGAACGTCTATCTTTGGAGAAACGATTTTCTTTGTCAGACAACCCATTATGGATTGGTACAGGATATAGTGACATTTTTGAAGCCTGTGTCTGAGCATATTGGAATTCTGTAAGATTTGTACATCTAAAACATTAAAACATAATTTTTAAGGAATATTTCCAATCCAGAAAGGTAACAAATGAACACATTGATGGGACATGAATCCAATACCTTCTGTAACTTTTCTGATCTAAGTATTGGTTATATATATTCTGTGGAGTAATTACCATTTCACTTTCCTCACACTAGGAAACACTAGGAAAAGTTTTTTTGAAAAAGGCCAAAAAACATCTTCAGTTCAATATTTTAAGAATAAGACATAAGTAAATAAACGGGGGATACAAATACAAGAAAAAGGTGGGTATACCTGGATATTAAGTACAGTACAATGCACTGCTATGTCTATTGAGAGTCTGTCAAACATTTAGGAATATATACAAAACTACCTATGGTACCTATGGTACACATAAGTTGTCATATGTTTCATATAATGAAGGATTATTACATAGAAAGATAGACATGGAGATATCTGCCTATATAATAACAAGCATATATAATGACAGACAATCAATATAGAAAAAGTCCTAATAAACTCTATTCAACAACCATATAACGGTATAAAGACCAAAAAACAACATATGACTCAAGAGTAACATTAATAGGTAGACATAATAGATCAAAAAAGTAAAGGTAATGTTACCAGCAAGGCAAAGGACCAGGAACCCACCACACCCGACGCGCGTTTCGCTATGGAAAGCTTTCCTCACAGTAAGGCAAAACATTGTAGGTCCATCTAGCATTACGTGTCACATGTTCAACTGTACAGAATTTTTTCACATTTCAAGTAAACCTTTTAAGGACCAGGGAATTTTTTCTTTGTGTGCTTTTGTTCTCTCCTCATCTTCTTTCAAGGGCTATAACTTTTTTCTTTTTCTGTCGGAATTTATGTTTTAGTGCTTTTTTTTTAAAGACTAGTTGTAGTTTTGAATGGCATATAATGCACAAACACAGTAAAAAAATCTAACTGTGATGAAATGGTGTTGGGCACCGGTGCTCAGGAAGGATATAATGGAACTAGAGAGAGTACAAAGGAGGGCAACAAAATTAATAAAGGGGATGGGAGAACTACAATACCCAGATAGATTAGCGAAATTAGGATTATTTAGTCTAGAAAAAAGACGACTGAGGGGCGATCTAATAACCATGTATAAGTATATAAGGGGACAATACAAATATCTCGCTGAGGATCTGTTTATACCAAGGAAGGTGACGGGCACAAGGGGGCATTCTTTGCGTCTGGAGGAGAGAAGGTTTTTCCACCAACATAGAAGAGGATTCTTTACTGTTAGGGCAGTGAGAATCTGGAATTGCTTGCCTGAGGAGGTGGTGATGGCGAACTCAGTCGAGGGGTTCAAGAGAGGCCTGGATGTCTTCCTGGAGCAGAACAATATTGTATCATACAATTATTAGGTTCTGTAGAAGGACGTAGATCTGGGGATTTATTATGATGGAATATAGGCTGAACTGGATGGACAAATGTCTTTTTTCGGCCTTACTAACTATGTTACTATGTTACTAAAAACAAAATGCAATTCCGCCAATGGTATATCTCGATTTTTCCAAAGCGTTTGATACCGTGCCGCACAAGAGGTTGGTACACAAAATGAGAATGCTTGGTCTGGGGGAAAATGTGTGTAAATGGGTTAGTAACTGGCTTAGTGATAGAAAGCAGAGGGTGGTTATAAATGGTATAGTCTCTAACTGGGTCGCTGTGACCAGTGGGGTACCGCAGGGGTCGGTATTGGGACCTGTTCTCTTCAACATATTCATTAATGATCTGGTAGAAGGTTTACACAGTAAAATATCGATATTTGCAGATGATACAAAACTATGTAAAGCAGTTAATACAAGAGAAGATAGTATTCTGCTACAGATGGATCTGGATAAGTTGGAAACTTGGGCTGAAAGGTGGCAGATGAGGTTTAACAATGATAAATGTAAGGTTATACACATGGGAAGAAGGAATCAATATCACCATTACACACTGAATGGGAAACCACTGGGTAAATCTGACAGGGAGAAGGACTTGGGGATCCTAGTTAATGATAAACTTACCTGGAGCAGCCAGTGCCAGGCAGCAGCTGCCAAGGCAAACAGGATCATGGGGTGCATTAAAAGAGGTCTGGATACACATGATGAGAGCATTATACTGCCTCTGTACAAATCCCTAGTTAGACCGCACATGGAGTACTGTGTCCAGTTTTGGGCACCGGTGCTCATGAAGGATATAATGGAACTAGAGAGAGTACAAAGGAGGGCAACAAAATTAATAAAGGGGATGGGAGAACTACAATACCCAGATAGATTAGCGAAATTAGGATTATTTAGTCTAGAAAAAAGACGACTGAGGGGCGATCTAATAACCATGTATAAGTATATAAGGGGACAATACAAATATCTCGCTGAGGATCTGTTTATACCAAGGAAGGTGACGGGCACAAGGGGGCATTCTTTGCGTCTGGAAGAGAGAAGGTTTTTCCACCAACATAGAAGAGGATTCTTTACTGTTAGGGCAGTGAGAATCTGGAATTGCTTGCCTGAGGAGGTGGTGATGGCGAACTCAGTCGAGGGGTTCAAGAGAGGCCTGGATGTCTTCCTGGAGCAGAACAATATTGTATCATACAATTATTAGGTTCTGTAGAAGGACGTAGATCTGGGGATTTATTATGATGGAATATAGGCTGAACTGAATGGACAAATGTCTTTTTTCGGCTTACTAACTATGTTACTATGTTACTATGTTACAATGTTTTGTTGGGGATTTGCATTTAAGGCCTTTATTGCGTGGTAAAAATAAACTGGAGACGAGATTATCCAAGACAGTCAAATTATGGTGATACTGAACATGCATCGATTTTTTTCATTTAAATAATAAAGCAAAATTCTGAATATTGGCCAAAAATGTATTGGGTTTGTGCTGCCATTTTCAGAGATATGTAACATTTTTATTTTTTCATTGATGGGCCTGAGCATGGGCTTGTTTTTGCAGCTGAGCTGACATTTTGTTGATACCAGATTTGTGTACAAAATGTGAGGGTGATCTCTTAAAGTGAGATCAATATGATTGCTTGTACCTGACCAAATAGAAGCTGAGTGTGCGCTTAGAGGCCAAGAATGTACCAAACACACAGAGACGATGCACACTGCCTCTCTCAGTCAAAGTTGGTGCCCAACTGAACTTTATTCTCAAAACAAAAGAATATACTAAGAGCAGGAAATAGGTGGGGTCGCACAAACTTCTATACAGGTAGTCACTTTGTAATTGGTCCAGTCCAAGCTTCATTTCAAAATATGGTGTATTCCAGTATCTTCACTCCTGCATTCCAAAGATTCCTTCCAAGACAGTTTCAAGGATCTCCAAGACATATTCAAAGACACAATCGCCATCTTGCTACACCATATCTGAACTGACTTGGTTCAATAGGTTTAATAATTGATTTTATTAGCCATTTTCCTCCTTCACAATACAATGCTTTGATTGCTTCTTATTAAAATTATTTCAGGTAGGTAAGTTGACCCCCAAAAAACTAAATTCTGGCATTTTGATTCTATTTCTCTGTATGATGTTTACTGATTGGGTTAATTCTTTTAATATTTTCATACAGTGGATTTTTACGAATGTGATAATATCAAATGTTTGTTTTTTCTTTTTATTGGGGGAGAAAGGGAATGATTCAAACTTTTTCATTTTTTTAAAATTTTTTATATTTTTAAAAACTTTATTTCTTTATTGCTTACATTATTTTTTAGTTCCCTTAGGGGACTTATGCTACATACTGTAATTCCTATGTATTGCATGATATAGTGACAATCTCAGTCTCCTGTGGAGAGCAAGCTGAGCTTTACAGGAGGACCAAGATGACAGCAACAAAGATCTTCTGCCGACCACCGTCTGTCATATCAACATATCGACCCCCATGATTGAATAGCGGGAGGCTCATGGGAACCGATGGGCACAACGCACGTTCCATTGAAATGCCGCTATCACAGATTAACAGCAGCAATTAAATGGCCGATAGCGGTGGCTGTTAGAGAAAGATGCCAACTATATATTATAACCCGAATCTACCGCAAATATAGGGAGGTCTGCTCCTGAGCTCCCTCCACACCAATGGACCCCCTTCCCAAGACTTGAATACAATGCTTTTTGGTATGAAGTGGTGGATTGCTGGTTGAATAATCGTTTAATGATTGTTCGGAATGCAAACACAACCGAACACATTTTAGTCCGGTTGTTGTCGCATAACTTGGCGACCATACAATCTAAGTGAAGTGAAACTGGGTGACTAATCCTTCTGGGAATACTCTTTCAGCAAAAATTCGTTCATGGCTAAACAATCATTCTTTGAACAAATGACCTTTTGTCTGAAAAAAAATCATTTTAAACTATGGCAGTATGTGAATGGTCGGATACAATTACGTTTTCCCGAAGATTTGGTTCTGGTTCTGTTTGAGATAGTTAATTTTTATCAATTTTAATGTAATCTGCAAGGAATTTGTATATTCTCCAAAGACATACTGATAGGGAATGTAGATTGTGAGCCCCAATGGGGACAGTGATGATAAGGTCTGTAAAGCGCTACGGCATATGACAGCGCTATATAAGCAAAACATAATAAATACATATATGTAGGTCATGAATGTGCTGACCTAATCGAGCCTGCAGATCAAGAAAACATTCATGTTTGACATGAATTTGCACTAGAACCAAAGACCATAATGGCCACTTAAACAATGCAAGGTATTTATCGTCTTTTGTACAATTTTAATAGCATAAAATTATAAAACTAAAGATGCATTGAAAGATGAATTCAGTCTACTTTTCCAAGAACTGTTTAGCTTAAAATGCAGGTCTAAACAGTAGAGCAGAACACTAGAGATAAAGATCAGCCATTAATCCATACAACACCAGCCTGGAATAAAGTGCACTGCAGCTGAAGATAATGGCAATTTACAAAGCCGGTATTACTAATGATGACCCTGGTGATAAGTGTAATACATCCAGGTCACAAACCTGAAAATAATTCACTTCTTTTGTAAACTTCAGTTTCTTATATTTACCTTCTTTTCAGTAGATTTTAAAGGCTTGCTTCTGCTACCAAGGTCTCCTTATTTTAACCCTTATTTCTTGTATTTTGTTTGCCTTCTGTGTATGTCTTTCTATTACATCATCTGTGCAAGCGCTGTACTTGGGTATATTAAATCTTAATCCATTTCATCCTTGCATATTTTTTTTCTATGATTACAAAAGTTGAATGTAATGTAGTGTTGATCAGGATGGAAGAGATGGATTGATCGGTTACGAAAACAGATGACAGGGAGCCCCACAGCAAAGATCAAAACTAGAGTCCAACCACGGCGCACATTTTGTCACCCTGAACAGT
Source organism: Ranitomeya imitator (assembly GCF_032444005.1). NCBI lineage: Eukaryota > Metazoa > Chordata > Amphibia > Anura > Dendrobatidae > Ranitomeya > Ranitomeya imitator. The sequence continues at coordinate 65,958,267 of NC_091286.1, forward strand.
GGAGCCTGGTGGCTGTCTCCCCTAAAGCCCACTTTCCATGACCCTTGAGACACAATCTTATGTTGACCATCAATTGAATTAAATTGGACATGGTTGTTTACATAGGATCCCACTATTTCCTTCTTCATGGGCCCTACTACCATTAAATAGGTTACCTCTGAGGTTGGTGTGACTTTACAAATGGTGTATAATGAAACTTAGGTGCACATCTTACTGGAAATGTGAACGTCAAGGTTTCCATTTATCTGTTGCGCCAGCCACTTCAAAGATCTGGATCATAAAACGCTACATGTTGCACATTTTGATCTGCTGATTAAGCCGGATGGCAACCTATTCCATTTTGACATCAGTTGTCATCAAGTGACCCTAATTGGCCAAATATTTGGAAACTGATTATGCCTCAATTTGTTGCCCCATGTAAACGTTTTGTTGGGGCCCAGATATGCCCAATTGCTTTGAACTCCTTCAATGCATAAGATGTACTAAAAAGTCCTATGTCAGGTGCGGGTGTATGGAGTGAACTCATAAGCACAGTCACCTCCACACATGACGGTTGCTGGCTGTGCCATACAGCTGACATCCACCTCAAAAGCAGGGACTGGTGCTAGCTCAGATCTCTGCTCTTTAGCTCCTCAATCAGCCCTCAATAATAATCCCTGACAGCACTTAAAGTGCATGATCCTGCCCAGGGGCATGTCACCTTCCTGCTGTTTGATCATGGGGTGCTGATAGGTTACCATGATGGTTACGGACCTGCAAAAGGCCCCCATTACAGTATATCCAGATTGGTACTTTTATGTCTGTCATTTTCATTATATACTGCAATACTGTGGTATTTCAGCATATAGAAAAGGAATCTAACGATCGCAGGTTAATATCCCTTATTAGGCCTTAAAAATAAAGTTAAACAAAAAAAAAGTAAAAAATTAATTCACACTCTTTTCTCCTTTTCAAAATAAGGAAATTAAAAACAAAAATATTCAGTATCGCCTTGTTTGCAAAAGTCAGATCTATTAAAATATATAAATTTTAACCCATACAATAAAAGTTGCAAAGAAAAAGCAAAGCAAAAACAGAACTGCTGTTTTTCTGTTGGCGCGCTTCCCAAAAAATATTTAATAAAAAGGACTCAAAACTTTATATGTGCCCCCAAATGACAGCAATAAAAATGTCAGCTTGCAATGTAAAAAAAAAACAAGCAGGGTGGAAAAATTAAAAGTTACTAGTCTAAGAAATGGTTACCTGCAGTGATTTTTTATCTTTCAAATTCACAATTTTTTTTTTAGCTACTTAAAAAAAAAAATTATACGAATTTGGTATCGTCATAATCATACTGACATGGAAAAATCCTGTTGTCAGGTCATTTTTACTACACAGTGAAACATTGCTTTTGTTATCATTTCACGCCACTTGGAAATTTCCTGTTTCCCAGTATACAGTATACAGTGTACAGTATACAGTATAATCAATGGTGCCATTCAAAATTAAAACTTGTCCAGCAAAAACAAATCATTATATGGCTATATTGGCAGAAAAACAAAAAAGTTATGACTCTCGGAAGAAGGGAAACAAAATGAGTAGATTAAAGTTCAATGCAGAGACTAGTGTCAGCCCAGTATTGTAATTCAACACTGAATAGCAATGTGCGGAATAGCCACAGTGACAAATTAGCATTTACTCTCAACGTGCCATGTCTGAAACCAGAAAAGAATTAGAAAGTCAGATGGAAACTGCAATACCAGAGTCAGAAAGTCGCTCTAACAGGACTGCTTGAGGAGAAAATGGAACAGACGACGAAAAAACAGGTTTCTACAGACAACGTGGATGAGTAAATATTCTTAAACTTCACATATATTCCGTCAAGGTAAGATATGCAGGAATGGTATAATCTACACCTTACTCTATGCATGTACAGACAAGGGGAAGTGCTTTAGTATGACAGGTCTGCCAGGATGTTCGACCAAATGGCACAATACAATACTGGGACATATGATTAAGCAACTTAGAAACTGTAAAGTGGACCAACAGCCATAAGGAGAACAGTCCTTGGCTCTCTACCATCCCATCACCGATGAGTGACAACTAGTGATGAGCAAACGTACTTGGATAACTTCGTGTTTTGCAGCTGTCGAACAGCCGCAACACATGTGGGATTGCCTAGAAGACAGGCAATTCCTACATGTGTTGCGGCTGTTAGACAGCTGCAAAACACAAAGTTATCCGAGCAGGCAATCATTGCATGTATTGCAGCTGTCAAACAACCACGAGACCGGCGGCAGCGAGGATATCTTCGAGCACGCCAAAGTCACTAGGTTAGCACACGAACATGCTCGGATAATACCTTATCTAAGCATGTTCGCTCATCGCTAGTACTTTACCCACATCAGAATCCCTGTATAATCCTTTTTGAAAGTTGGCCCATCTGATATTAAATTGAGCATTTTGTGAATCTAAATTTCACATAAGTTAATAATAATAGGTACATTAATTGACAATTTGAATTCCACCAGCTTCATCAGGTCTAAGTGATCTATTTCTTAAAGTTTTCAGCTTATAAAATGAAATCTGACAACAGATCTGCTTTAACAACGTCTTTCATAGAGCACAATGAAGACGTTACCTGACCGGGCAGAGGAGGGGGAAGTGAGCTTTCCATCATAAAAGGTTACCATATGGAAATAAATCTTCTGATTTAAATGATGACAGCTCTGGTTGACTAATCAGGACTGCAAATCATCCCCATAGATGAAGAATCAACATTCATAGCCATATAGATGACATCGCCAGCGAGGCCAAAACCGGCAGAGCTGGTCAATAAGCGCAAATTAAAACATTTAAAAATCAAGTATTAGAAAATTGTTTTGTAACCACTTTATGTAAAATATACAAAAGCAACAGCAAGCAAGCGGCAGTGCCAAAGGCAGGAGCCAGGAAGCCAGATGCAATTCCTGGCAAACAGGCCCAAGCCGCTTCACTGTTAACCAGCAGAGAGGAATCGCAGCATAATAAAGTGCAGATTGTTGGCAGGTATGGGTTGCCATCAAGATTTATTATTAAAATTGACTATTGTTCATAAAAAATGGCTGGCTATGGCTGGAGAACTGGCACGTGCGTCTTCCAGAACAAATGTATCTTTTTAACATGTTTGATATAGAACAAAGACATCTGTTGATCATTTTGAAAGATACGGCTCATCCTTCCAAATGGGGCTCGTTTAAAATGGATTTTAGGCAATTTGCAAGTCACTCAATGCAAAATGAAGGGACTAAAAATGGAATATAGCCCTCTCTACTCAAGAAATAAGAAATTATTTCAGGGCTGGATGTAATATATGGAACTGTCAGAGCTTATATAAAATGCTTCCACAATGATGTCAATGATAGCAATAACCGGTTGGAATTGTTAAAGTTCAATTACTCAGAGGAAAAGAATAGTGGTGAGCGAGTATACTCGTTGCTCGGGTTTTCCCGAGCATGCTCGGGTGACCTCCGAGTATTTATGACTGCTCGGAGATTTAGTTTTCATCCCCCCAGCTCAATGAATTACAGCTATTAGCCTGCTTGATTGCATGTGGGGATTCCCTAGTAACCAGGCAACCCCCACATGTACTCAGCCTGGCTAGTAGCTGTAAATCATTCAGCTGCTGTGATGAAAACTAAATCTCCGAGCAGTCATAAATACTCGGAGATCACCCGAGCGTGCTTGGGAAAACCCGAGCAACATGTACACTCGCTCATCACTAGAAAATAACTTTGGTATTAAAGGGACAAACAAGGTAACGTGTGACTTGACTGAAGCTCAAGGACTAGGGTTTAAAGCGGAGACTGGGAAGTAATATTGATAGCATTTTAGAAAAAAGAATATCACTCCCCAAACAAGAAAAGCATTTTAAGAAAGAGTAAAGCAAACTTTATAACTTTTGTTTTAAATAAGTTCCCCCCCCAAAAAAACATAATTTTAATCAACATTTGAATCAATATTTTAAATAAAAATAATTTCCACAATTGGATGTGTTTTAAAAAATGTCCCTGTGCTGAGATAATCTTATAAATGTGCCCCTGCTGTGTACTGTGTAATGGCTGTGTCTGACCGTACAGGGACATGGTCTGATTATACCACATCTCCTGGGCAGGGGAGGAAGCAAAAGAAAGATTACAGAGATGACAGCATGGGATCGCAGCTGATTCTTTCTTTGAGGTAAAGAATTGATTACAAACAGGCAGTGAAATGTTTTGCCTCATAAAAATAATAATTTGCGACCCTGTGCTGTCCTGTCTATAAACTCTCTTTTGCTTCCTCCCACGCCCACGAGCTGTGGTGTGATCAGACCATGTTCCTGCACGGTCAGACACAGCTATTACACAGCAGGGACACATTTATAAGATTATCTCAGCACAGGAACATTTTTTAAATACAACCAATTGTGGAACTTATTATTATTCCAACATCTATTAATTAAAATGTACTTTGTTCATGGAAAAACCCTTTTAAGTGCAAGCAAATTGATGAAGGTCTGGTATTTTAGACTCCCACTGATTGCTTTACCTTCGATTTCCCCGAGAGGTGTGCATCTCAGGCAACAGAAGGACACAGCTCACTGTCTGAGTGCTCACAGAGTGGAGGACAGATTCATTAGAAGTCTAAGTAGCCAATGCTTTCAATTGCATCTATACATACGGTGCTTGTGCATCACTCAGGGGGAGGAGTGGGGTTGAAGAAAGGGTTGGGATATCAGGACCCAGACCCCACTAGTATATTTGCAATTACACAGCATCAATTTAAAAAAAATGTTTTATAAAGATTTAGTTACTGTTTAAAGTTGCTAAAAAGCCAAAAATTAAGACCTCCGAATAACTACTCTTTTATTTTCTACATTTCACTAGTCCCTGCAGGCATCGCAATTAGAGGACCACAAATTTTATAGACAGTGGCTGTTTAAAAAAAAAGAAGGGTCTTTTTCAGAAACCACACCACTCCTGCCAATGAGTTGAATAGGGTACAGCGCCAATACAGACACAACCAATGAGATTTTTCTCATGCTGGACACCCCTTATGATTAAAAATAAGTATTAAAGATTAACCATAAACAAATTGTACACATAAAAATAAGTATTACTGTAATAAATCTTATCAGGGAACTTGGCTTCTTTCTCCTCATGAACTGATCATGCATTTTCAAAATTCTCCTCAATTCACAGGTGAATTCTGTATTCAGAGAAGACAGACTTTCACGTTAGTGAGATAGGAGATGGAAGTTGGTACTTATAAGATTCTATGTGAAAAGGAGAGAGGAAGGCGGAAGAAGAAGCTAGAGACAGAACTCTTCCTTTCCTCTACATAGAATCTGCCACCAACGCGGATCGTAGACCAATTGTGCCATGAGGCCAGGCTTGCCAAGGAGGGACATAGCGAAGTGACTACCTGGTTTTCACTGAAGTGCCTGATGGTGGAGTCAAACTTGAGCTGCAGTTAGTAGCCAGGTACCACTCCTAGGCAGTCCACAGATCCGCAGCTTCGCTGACACTTACTGGACTCTAAGTCACAGGCCAGGCTGGATTCGCAACCTGTTCATACAGGTGTGGCTTTAGAGTTGATACTGATAGAAGTTCTTATGGGTCAGGGGCCACCTGAGCTACTTTAGAGTTTAGGTACTGCTGGAGCGGCTTCAAGTTAATGTACCCACTATACAGGAATACAGGCAGGAACAGAAAGAGGTTAACAAACTAACTTCAATGGATTAGGACGAGGGACCGGGCAACATACAGTTGCACCCACAAGCACACAAGTATTGTAGGAAAACTACAGGGGTTGCTCAGGCACTTCCCTACAGAGGAGGATGCCTTTCATACAAGATGCCTCCCAGCTATTGGCTGGGATTATCTTCAAAGTGGGCGTGCTGACCCTTTAAGAACAGAGGATAGTGCACTAGACATACTCCCAAGAAGCCTGTGCACAGAAAGCAGGAAAGGTGCCAGGAGATGGGGAGGTCACCACGCGGTCGGGGCGGTGATTATCTCGGCGTCCCTGCATGGAGGAGGAAAGGGAGCTATACAAGAGCATCAGCATTGGTGTTGTAGAATCTTATTAAAACAACTGTTATTTCCTATCTCAGTAATATTACAATCTGAATTCACTGAAGACAGATTTTACTCATGAATTGAGACTCTGAGAATGAATAATCAGTTCAGGTGGAAAAAGAAGCAGATTTCTTTAATAAGATGTATTACAAAGTTTTCTTTCATTTTTAAAACAATGGTTACATTTTAAAACAATTTCTATACAGTAATATGAAGCTGAATTCAATCAAATTCACCAAATATAGTGTTTCTAGAGACATATCCAGCTGTGCGCTCACAAGGATACTATCTGAAAAATAGACGTTGTTTCCTAATGAGAAGAAACAACTATTGTCAAAATCATCTACAAAACTCCCATAAAGTTTGCCTTGGGAGGTTCACCAATAATTTCAGATGGAAAATATTATCTTTTCAATTTCTATTTAATTGCATTCTAACTTTTCTATTTCTTTCATCTTTTTACTAATTATTAAGGTAGTCTCAATTACTTTATTTTCTGCAGTCTTTTAATGAACTTTTTATATAATATAAAGGTCAACTGCCAGTAAGTTACAGGGATATTCCCTAAATAGACACTTCTGTCATTCCCACAGGATATTAGTTGTTGATCCTACCTTTAGAACCAAGACCTATGTGATTCCTTTGATCTCTTAGTCTCGGTGCTAGACAATGCAGATAAGGCAGAAAATAAATTTTGGTGGCACATGTGCCCTGTATTCATTGCTATAGGAGCTGCACACTTAATATATATGTATATGACATTCTCCCAAATTGGAAAAACTGAGCTCAAAACTGACCATTATTAAAGTGTTTATGGTTGTCAAGAGGGCATTTGCTGCCATTTCTGGGGATGGGAACTAAATGTTTCAAAGTTTTGCTAGAATTGGAGTAAGGACATCACAACAGACTGGTGAAGGGTAAGGGTACCGTCACACAGTGCCATTTCGATCGCTACGACAGTACGATTCGTGACGTTCCAGCGATATCCATACGATATCGCTGTGTCTGACACGCAGCAGCGATCAGTGATCCTGCTGAGAATCGTACGTCGTAGCAGATCGTTTGGAACTTTCTTTCGTCGCTGGATCTCCCGCTGTCATCGCTAGATCGGTGTGTGTGACACCGATCTAGCGATGCGTTCGCTTGTAACCAGGGTAAACATCGGGTTACTAAGCGCAGGACCACGCTTAGTAACCCGATGTTTACCCTGGTTACCAGCGTAAATGTAAAAAAAAAAAAACAGCACATACTTACATTCCGGTGTCCGTCAGGTCCCTTGCCGTCTGCTTCCCGCACTCACTGACTGCCGGCCGTAAAGTGAAAGCAGAGCACAGCGGTGACGTCACCGCTCTGCTTTCACTTTACGGCCGGCAGTCAGTGAGTGCGGGAAGCAGACGGCAAGGGACCTGACAGACACCGGAATGAAATTATGTGCTGTTTGTTTGTTTTTTTACGCTGGTAACCAGGGTAAACATCGGGTTACTAAGCGCGGTCCTGCGCTTTGTAACCCGATGTTTACCCTGGTTACCCGGGGACCTCGGCATCGTTGGTCGCTGGAGAGCTGTCTGTGTGACAGCTCTCCAGCGACCACACAACGATTTACCTACGATCACGGCCAGGTCGTATCGCTGGTCGTGATCGTAGGTAAATCGTATAGTGTGACGGTACCCTAACTCTTTTGTCCAGGTGCTTAAATCCTGGATCCAAATCTGTTAGACCTGAAGACATGCCATAAATTTCCATTATTTTAGGACACCATAGGATGCTAGCAAGATAAAATACCACCATTTTCTTCCTTCCGATTTTCTATCATAAACAGTCATAGACTATGATAAAGTAATAATGTAAACTAAAAAATTATAGTCCATTTAATCATGTTTAATCACAATGTGGAAAGATAATTGGTCTTAAGCAACATCTTAAATCAAATTTTGATGATAGCCATTATTCACAAAGAAATAATGTGTGCAGCTATCTATATCAATTATTTGTAATTACATAGTACCAACTCTATTAACTTATGTTTAATGCCAAGTCATTCGCACATAACATACTTGTCAATCAGATGCTAACCTTTGACCACTCACTGCTGCAATAGTGAGAAAAGGTAAATCAAGTAACAGTTACATTGCATATATAAAACATCACATGAGTAAATAAGGTGAACTGAGAGGTGAAGAATTATTGTAAGGGATATTCCCATCTTGTAAAGTGATGATTTAGATCTCCAGGATAATGCCCATCACTGTATGTCAGACCTCCAGGACTCCAGTGATCTTGATAATTAATGAATCACTCCCATAAAAGTTTTTATCCTCTTAATATATTGCAATCACAACATTATATAGCCCTGTGTCCTTAAAATTGCTCATGATCTACCTAGCTAATTCTTTTCTTTTCCATTAGGTCTATGACATCACGTGATTAAAACAGATTTGCTGAATTCTTCCAAGTTCTATATAGTAACAGGAAGTCTCTTTTCCCATCATGAGTCATCATTAGAACTACAATTCTACATGATTTCAAAGTACCTGGCAGACCATCTCCACCCCTTCTTCAACTCTTGACCTAGCTGCTCCACTTCTTCCCCCCTGCCAGGGACTTCTCACTGATAAAGAATTATAGTTCTAATGAACCATGACATTTTTTCTTGATTGTGCACCCATAGGAGGACAATATATTTTGCATCCACCAGTATGGTTGGTCTTTTATCACATAAATATAAAGGTGATTCTTGAGGAGAATTCCCTAAGCATGCCTACCATCACAATTCCTTGCACTAGATATTTATAGCTAGTGAAATGACTGAATCCTTGAGTTACGAACCTTATGCATTGTTATTTTAAGTTTTCTTCCAAGTTTGTGTAAGGAGGTGAAGCACAAGAAGAGTCTGGGGGCGGTTAATTTCTCGGCTCTGTGTCTGGAACCATTGAGCTGTGCTGCAGGTTCCCCAGGGGGCAGACTTAGAGACTGGGACAGGAAGGAAGCCGGGCAGAGATCGGGAAAGGCAAGCACGCAAGGAGCAGAGCAGAGTGAGCAGTGGTCAGAGCAGTGTGCAGCTGCACTCCGGAGAGAGAGCTTCTGGTCAGAGGACAAATACAGGGAGATTGCCCAGAAAGACTGCATCTTGTGAGTACATGAAAGCGGACTCTGCTGTGACTGGAGAGGGGCGCTTTGAGACCCGTTTAGAGACATTGGCACCCGCGGTATCAGTACAGAGCCCCTGATTCCTGGTGAGAGACTTAATAATAGACTGACCATCGTTTTCCCGGGATAGGCTGTGCTGTAAAAGCTAAAGACTCAGAGCCTGTGCATATCACATTAACTCACGAAACCCCAGGCAGCGGGCTCCTAGAGACTACTCAGCCCACGGACAACAGAGGGACGACAAGTGCCGCTGTTTCTCGGCGCCTACGTTGGAGAAGACGACCCTTCGAGCAAGTCCTTATCAGACTGATAAGTGTTCTTTTCTCAAGAAAACTTGCTTACTTCTGTTACATTGTTTGACTCCCATATTTTTGCACTGTTTTATTGCTAGTTATTTTCCATTGCTTCCTCCCTGCGACGAGAACCTGATTCCTGTTATTAAACCCCTCAACTGTTGGTCTGTCTGTTCCGTGGTGACATACTCAGTACCTGCATACTATTACATTTGCATAAAAGTAATGTTTGGTGCTGGCCCTATAAGAAACCGGTCACCTAGCGTACCTATCCACAGGCTGAGCCTAGCAGACTTTTTTAATTTAATCTGTGTAGCTCATTTAATTACCATTGGAAGATGGGTTGATTATGCGCTGCCTTTCGCAGGACATTGATTGATGGAACCTGACACTGAAGTGTGAAGTATGGGTTTAACAGTCTACATGTTATGAAGTTCCAAACTTTTTCTGAAATTCCAAACTTCTGCAACAACATCTGCAAGGAGTTTGCATGTTCTCTCCATGTTTCTGTGGGGACAGTGATGATGATGTTAGTAAAAACGATGTGGAATTGATACCGCTATATAAGTGATGTAGTGCAGCGGTAGCACACTTATGCAGTGAAGAGGCAGTAACCCACAAAATTCAAAAAGTCTCTTTAATGTGTCACTTCACAGCATTAAGTCCAATTCACACAAGTGTCCGCTTCAAACAAGTGTATATAATATTAGTGTCCATTTCATAGCACTACATACTACATGGCTTTAGATTACAGTCCCTAGACATGCTGGACCTCCCTTTGTCCAGTAACCGTAGGCGACTGCAGTGCTGTATTAAAGTCTCTTACTCACCGTTTTTCATGATCTCTTTCAGTTTGTATAGTCACTAAACATGCGGGATGGACATGTCTTTGTCCAGTTTCCGTGGGCGACTGCAGCGCCGTGTCAACGTCTCTACTCACAGCTTTACTCGTTTAGTTTGCACAGTACATGATATACTTTATATTGTAGTCCCTAAACACGCCAATCTTTCTCTGAACAGTTTCCGTGGGCGACTACACCATCGTGTTAATGTGTCTTTGCTCACACAGCCATACACAGTCCTTGATATCCTCCGGATCGCAGCCCGGAACCATATCCTCCAATTTGCAGCCATTAAACAGGCTAGTCCTTCCTTCAGGCACAGGACATCCACAGGGCATCTGATAACTCTATCTCTGTTGAGAAGTAATCATGCTATTCATCCATATTTCTATAACCTTTCCTCATTAAGCTGCACATAAAAGATTCTTACCCTGAATGCAGTGATTCAACACTGGCCACCACCAGAATGTGTTTCGAGTATATGCTTCCTCTAGGGAGAGAGGGAAATCTTGCGGTCTACCCCATATCTTTTATACACACACTTCAATAGAAGTCCAAAGACAGCTGGGTCTCCTCGAAATGGGTAAGCATATACATGAAACACATATTGGGGTGGTCTAGAAGTGGATCAGATATTAAGAGAAAGCTTATACAGATATGAGCAAATAGCAGAATTATGATAGCTATTCAGAATGAACTGAGGTATGTGAATATGAGGAATAACACTTTTTGGTCGTTTCAGTGTTCAGTGGTGGAGACTCGCTGCTATGACGTCTCCATACACAGTACACACAATGGAAGAGTTCCTGTTCTCCTGTCCCTATGCAGAATATGCTCAGAAGTAGAAGTAGAGTACCAATGCGTTTTGGCTCTGGAAAGGTAAAAAAACAAATGACAACATATATAGTTTTCACATATATGAACTAAATTGTAATTTTTATAGATGATAGTTTTGTGACTGTTGTCATTTGTCGATTGTAGTTATGAAGGATTTCCCTATCGAGGTGATGATATTTACAACAAAGGGGGAGGTACATTAGACGGAAAGTGGTGAAATTGGATCTAACCGTTATACATCGATGGAGAGTTGGGAACTGTGGATTTATATTATTCTGGACAGAAACCTAAAATAACAGGTTAAAAAAGGAGATGATATATATAACATAGCACCGGGTTAGAGAGGATATATTCCCTCATCTGTCTTTGCAGCTTATAATATTATTTCTCTACCACAAACAAGCACAAAGCGCGGCCAATTTTATGAGAATCCAATTAACTCGCCAGTCTGTTTATGGATTGCGAGGGAAATGTTGTGAACGCAGTAAACCCACTCAACTTTTGCAAAGTTACATTGCACTTTTGTCTGGTCACAGACACAATTCTCTCAGTTGTGTCCTACAAATGTGGCAATGATTTTCATCTCCCAGATAAATGGTTTTATGGTAAATTTAACTCATAATGAAATAATGTAGCAATTTTCCATCCTAAACGTGCACACATTGCAATCTGCCCAAATGCTCTTATTTGTGGCTTATGTTAATGCAGAACTGAATTCGAGGCAACAAACATGTAGAATGTTACACGAGGTGCTACGTGGCAGACCGCTCCCGCATTACAGGAAATCCAGTGTACGATACGAAGGGAAGATATGACTTTTAAAGTAAAAATATCCGCCAAATGATCTCAATAAAAACCTAGTTTGTAGTAATTTTGTGAGATCTGTGTGCATATTAAAGTCGCAGTAATGCCAGTCCAGATGGCATGCCTATTATCTAGCAGAAGAAAATAATCCTTCCCTTTATCCTGTCTGCAAATGTTTGTATTGGTGTTTAACCCATAACAGCAGGCCATCCATGATACAATGCTTTAAAGTGATTGCAATGGGGGATGATATGGTGCATCTGAAAATAAAATAATTTATGTCTTCTCTTCCCTACATGAAGACACTTATATAATTTAAATAGAAGTCAATGATCATCGATCCTTTAATATGAGGTTTAATTTTCATTTTTTCGTCTGTCTAGAGCAGTGGTCTCCAGACCGTGGCTGTGCAGCTGTTGGAAAACATCCATTCAACAGTATATGCTGGGAATTGTAATAGCACCGGAAGTGCAAAACAGAGATCACAGACCTAAATGATATATTTAAATAATTTTGTATAAACTGGCCTTTATCTATTACAATGGCTTGCAAAAGTATTCACTCCTTGGCTTCTAACCTATTTTGTTACATTGCAACCTAAGTTTTATTAGTTATGTAATCCGATTTGTGTGTGGTGCATCACCACTAAATAGTCAATAGTGCCAATTTTTAGTTATTTGATCCCATAAATTTAATTTATGACAATATTTTTTTCGCTTAACCAACTTATGGTTAAGTGAAAAAAATATTGGCATAAATTAAATTTATGGGATCAAATAACAAAAAATTGGCATGTGCATATGTATTCACTTCTTTTGCTATGAAGCCCCTGAAGCTCCTGTGTGCAATCTAAGAGTCACAAGGTCTATCGGTATATACACTTTACCTTTTCTGAAAGGTCACAGAGGTTGCATTATCATGACTCGGCTGTCGGGTGACCCGGGACCAGGGGCTCCTTCCCTGTCCCTAACGCTAGGGGGTGCCCTAGCTCACATTATTCCTGGGTTACTTCTGAAGGTGAAGATGCTGGGGCCACGTACCTTGCCTTATCTCCTGCATCTGCCCTCAGTCTGCACCCTTCCCCCACTCAGGGAAGAGGGGAGCAGCCGTGCATCGCAGTACACCTACCAGACGAACAAGGTAACACAAACAGAGGCAACTGAAAATACCAGGCATGCAAATATTCACTCACATATTACAGAGGAATGCACCAGGGAGTGGAGGATGGGGAAAAACCAAGAGTAGCTGAAGGAAAGGGATTATCACACTTACAAACCCTTTTCATATAACCACTAACTCCTATCCTCCCAGCCATGCAGCATAAGCTTGCTCTGACAATGTGTGTCAGTCAGGACCCAGATAATATAGGGGATAGGAGTGGCTAACAGTAATTAGTGAAGAGCCCAGACTCCCAGAGCTCCCAACATGGCTGATTAACCCCCAAACTGTCAAAAACATTTTACACTGTTTAAAAAGAAGGTGAAGTGCTTCTTTTCAGCAGTGGAAAAGGAGCCATTAAATGCCAGTCTTCTGGCTCCTCTCTGTCTCGGTGACCCTTGCAAGACGCAACCACACAACACCATGAAGACCAAGGAGATCTGGAAACAATTCAGGGCAAAGTTGTTGAAAAGTACAAGTCAGGTTTGGGTTATAAAAAAATATCTCAATCTCTGATGATCCCACAGAGCACCATCAAATCCATCAATCATCAAATGGAAAGAAAATGGCATCACAACCAACCTGCCAAGAGAGGGCCGCCCACCAAAACACTCAAGCCTGGGAAAGGAAGGCATAAATCAGAAAGACAGCACAGAAACCAAAGGTAACCCTGAAGGAGCTGCAGAGTTCCCAAGCAGAGACTGAAGTATCTGTCCATACGACCACCATAAGCCATGCACTCCATAGAGATGGCCTTTATAGAAGAGTGGGTGAGAAAAATGCTTTTATTTTCCCACAAAAATTGTAAGACTCGTTTTGAGTTTGCCTAAAGACATGTGGGAGACTCCCAAATGTATAGATGGAGGTGATCCAGTGAAAAAAAACAGTGAAATTCCAATACCTTCGCAAAACACTGTATGTCTGCCTGATAAAAAGGTTGGTCACTTTCTTAGGCTAGGGTCACATTGCGTTAGTGCAATCCGTTTAGCACTAGCGCTAGCGGATTGCGCTAACGCAATGTTTTCTATGGGGCTGCGGTCGGGGTCGCGGTAACGTCCCCGCTCTCGCAGATCCCCGATCCCCAGGAATCACCGGCGCGTCGCTAGCGCGTGCCGAACATGGCACGCGCTAGTGAAGCGCGTTCCCATTGCCTTCAATGGGCGCGTTAACGGCCGCGTTGCACGGCGTTAATTTCGCCGTGCAACGCTGTCCGTTTAACGCGGTCCCATAACGCAATGGGAACCCAGCCTTTTAGTTGTCATGTGTGACAAATATTGACCCCGATTCATCAAAGCTTTCATGCCAGAATTCTGGCATAGATGCTTTGAACAATTTCAAAAATTAAACCCAACTCGGAGTAGAGCCAAAATTCACAGGAACATTATTTTTATTAGTTCACTAATAATTAGTGTTGAGCATTCCGATACTGCAAGTATCGGGTATCGGCCGATACTTGTGGTATCGGAATTCCGATACCGAGATCCGATACTTTTGTGGTATCGGATCAATAGGGATGTGTAAAATAAAGAATTAAAATAAAAAATATTGATATGCTCACCTCTCCGGCGGCCCCTGGACATCACTCTGGTAACCGGCCGGCTTCTTTGTTTAAAATGAGCGCCTTTAGGACCTGAGAATGATGTCGCGGCTTCTGATTGGTCGCGTGCCGCCCATGTGACCGCCATGCGACCAATCAGAAGCCGCGACGTCATTCTCATTCACTAAACTCCTAATTCTAGGAATTGAGGACCTGCGAATGACGTCGCGGCTTCTGATTGGTCGCGTGGCGGTCACATGGGCGGCACGCGACCAATCAGAAGCCGTGACGTCATTCGCAGGTCCTAAAGGCGCTCATTTTAAACAAAGAAGCCGGCCGGTTACCAGCGTGATGTCCAGGGGCCGCCGGAGAGGTGAGCATATCAATATTTTTTATTTTAATTCTTTATTTTACACCTCACTATGGATCCCAGGGCCTGAAGGAGAGTTTCCTCTCCTTCAGACCCTGGGAACCATCAGGATACATTCCGATACTTGATGTCCCATTGACTTGTATTGGTATCGGATATCGGTATCGGCGATATCCGATATTTTTCGGGTATCGGCCGATACTATCCGATACCGATACTTTCAAGTATCGGACGGTATCGCTCAACACTACTAATAATAAATACATGTCAAAGGCCCACAAATCCTCAAACTGATAAAAAAAGGGGGAAGGAGAGTTGTGTTAGGTGGTAGTAACAGATATAAGTGGGGTCATATAAGCATGGGTAGGGTATGGATTCAAAAAGTTCTACTCTGAGTCCCACCATGTCGGCGCCTCCCCTGTGACTGGGAGCCGAATGCTGATGGGAGTAATAGAGTTAAATTCCTCCTGCAACGGGGCTCTCAGTGCCGATTCCGCATTGGCATATTAAAGGCCACTTTCCATGATGTGCTACTTATTTTACGACCCATATAAAAAATCTGATCAGCCGACGAATGGGTGTATAATCATCATTGTATGATTGCTGCCATATTTACAGAGGCCAATGCAGTCAAGATCAGCAGGTATAAAAGGGCTTTTTGGCCACAACAGTTCAAGTGAACAGAGTTAAGCTTGCCATACATCTAAAATGCATAGATTCAAGGTCTTCACAGCCATAATACAGGTGCTATAGTACTATTGCAACATGGACACCTACATTTACATTCCCCCTAAGTAACCATTCAGTTGATGCAGTGCTGGTGGTACGCTGCAGGCTGATGTGAGTCTCTATAAGTAGACTTTCTTTAAAAAAAATCAAATAACGCACGTTTTGCTTGTTTCACAATCACGACAGTCATCTCTTGTGGTAGTAAAACAAAAAGAAAAAACTCACTAGGTTCTACTTAACTTTAAATGAATGTTGCCCTTAGGGTATGTTCCCATTATGAGCTTTTGGTGAGTTTTTGTTGTTGCAGATTTTAAAAAATAAATAAATAACTTCTCTTAATGGGTACAGAAATGCTGCAGAGAATCTAGAACATCAAAAAGTTACCAAAAGCTCATCATGGGAACGTTTATGATAGTCCTCTTGATACAATAGATTCCAGAGAGTTACATAGTAATCAGGATAATTGCTACAATTTAGCTCTAAATACTTGGTTTAAAGAAATACATTGAATTCTTAGTTTTACAGAACATCCGATATTGACATAACAGACAAAATGATTGCACGTTTTTAGATTTTTACGGCTATTTTTTCTAATCATAAGATTATGAAAGCAGCGGCAGATTGATAGGTATGACACAATGAACATAAGAGAATTGAATTTTGCCTTTTACAGCTGTGCTCAAAAGTTTACATACCGCAGCATAATTTTTGCTTTCTTGGCCTTTTTTCAGAGAATATGAATGATAACACCAAAACTTTTTATTGTCAAACTACTGTATTTTCTTTTTTTAAATCATAATGATAACTCAAAACATCCAAATAACCCAGATCAAAAGTTCAGATACCCTGGTGATTTTGGCCTGATAACATGCACAGAAGTTGACACAAATGGGTTTGAATGGCTAGTAAAGGTAACATCCTCATCTGTGACCTGTTTGCGTGTAATCATTGTGTGCATAAAAGCTGAGTGAGTTTCTTTCAGCCACTGACGTTTGTGGATTGTTAGTCATGGGGAAAGCAAAAGAATTGTCAACGGATCTATGGGAAAAGGTAGTTGAACTGTATAAAACAGGAAGGGGATACAAAAAGATATCCAAGGAATTGATAATCCCAGTCAGCATCATTCAAACTGTGATTAACAAATGGAAAATCACGGGCTCTGTAAAACTAAAACCACGGTCAGACAGACCTACAAAAATGTTGTCCACAAATGCCAAGAAAATTGTTCAGGATGCAAAGAAGAACTCACAAATAACATCAGCTGAAATACTGGATTCTCTGAAAACTTGCGGTGTGGCTGTCAAAAGATGCACAATAAAGAGGCATTTGAAGAAAAATGGCCTGCATGGTCGAGAATCGCCAGAAGAAAGCCATTACTGCACAAATGCCATATAGTATCTCATCTACAATACACAAAACAACACAGAGACAAGCCTCAAAACTTCTGGAACAAGGTAATTTGGAGTGATGAGACCAAAATTGAACTTTGTGGCCACAACCATAAACGTTACATTCAACAAGGCCTATGATGAAAGGACCACCATTTTTACTGTAAAGCATGTTTTGAGAATGTGTGAGCTTCAAAGTCACAGGAAACTTGGGCAAAGTTGAAGCAAAGATGAATGCAGCATGTTATCAACAAATACTGGAGGAAAATTTGCACTCATCAGCCCGGAAGCTGCGCATGGGGCATACTTGGACATTCCAACATGACGATCCAAAACACAAGGCCAAGTCGACCTGTCATTGGCTACAGCAAAACAAATTGAAGGTTCTGGAGTGGCCATCTCAGTCTCCTGACCTCAATATCATTGATCCACTCTGGGGTAATCTCAAGCACGCAGTTCATGCTAGACAGCCCAGGAATTTACAGGACCTGGAGGCTTTTTGCCAAGAAGAGTGGGCAGCTTTACCGTCTGAAAAAATAAAGAACCTCATCCACAACTACCACAAAAGACCTCAAGCTGTCATTGATTTTAGAGGGAGCAATACACGGTATTAAGAAATGGGGTATGTGAACTTTTGATCAGGGTCATTTGGATGTTTTGGGTTGTCATTATGAGAGAAAACACAGTACATTGACAATAAATGGCTTCAACCAACCACTAATCATGAGTGGAGAAAAAGTTTTAGTATGATGATTCGTATGCTCTGAAAAAAGACCAAGAAAGCAAAAATTCTGCTGGGGTATGTAAACTTTTGAGCACAACTGCAACTATCTGATATCAATTTTATTACTTTCGGGCTATGAAACAGGAGTTAGTTCATTAGTCAGTTGCTGTAAATGTTTGTTTTGCATCAACACAACCTGCATATATTGGTCAGTTGTGCAAAATATGTCTGTTAACGTCACATCTGAGTGATCGTGTAGTGAAAACGACTTGAGAACCTCATATTAAAAGGTATTGTTCAGGATCAGGACTTTAGCATTGATGGGTGGGGGTTCAACGCTGGCATTCACCAGCTGTTCCTAGTGTTGGTGGCTGGAACTGCTCAATTATGGAGCTGCACAGTACATCTTCGTTAATGGAACGGTGGCCGGGTGTTGCAAATCTACCCCCTATTGATTTGAATCTGTGGCGGATGTGCAGTACTCTGCTGCGGCCGCTGTACAACTGATGGTACTGTGCAGCTCCACAATTGAGCAGTTCAGGCCGCCAGCCAACATCGGCAAGGTGTTGCACCCCCACCAATCAAACTTTCATGACCTAAGGATAGGCCATCAATGTTAAAGTCCTGGATATCCCTTTAACAAGGTATGTCTTCTGTGTGGGGTACAACCTACCAGATCATCCCCTTATCAATTATATGAGATATGAAAAAAAGTATCAATTTAAACATAGACTAGAGCTGCTCAAACCTTGTAGTGATTGGGGTGAGATTTTTCAAGAAACAGCTTCATCTTTATACACGGACATTAAATCCCAGGTTTTTGTGTTAAATGTACTTTTAAAAGCATTTTGACCATGTCTTTTACAGAGCACAATTTGCATGAAAAAAAAAATTTAATTTGTAATTCAGCAATTTTCATTCACACTCATTTTTCCTGACCTTTCAGGAAGAATTTTCAGCAGACTCCTTATCATCAGCGGATACATCAATCACAATATGCATTGTCACAGCTCGTCTGTCTCCCCTCCCTTCACACTGACATTTGCACTCATTAGATGCTTTATTATGAAAGATCAGATGCAAGTCAGTCTGTTGCTGCTAACGTACATGTCAATTTTCTGAAACAACAGGAAGTTAAAGGGGTTGTCTGGCCTTAAGCTACAATACTGCAGTCACTATGTGCATACTTGCGGTCACATGACGACACCAGGCAATTCTCACTGTGTGAAATGTGAGGATTCACAAGTTTGCAGTCACATACTGTAGAGAGTCTGCAGACTCGTAGCCTAACCGTCACACATAACAATATCGTTAACGATATTGTTGCTTTTTGTGACGTAGCAACGATATCGTTAAGGAAATCGTTATGTGTGACAGCGACCAACGATCAGGCCCCTGCTGGGAGATCGTTGGTCGCTGAGGAAAGTCCAGCACTTTATTTCGTCGCTGGACTCCCGCAGACATCGCTGGATCGGCGTGGGTGACACCGATTCAGCGATGTCTTCACTGGTAACCAGGGTAAACATCGGGTTACTAAGCACAGGGCCGCGCTTAGTAACCCGATGTTTACCCTGGTTACCAGCGTAAACGTTAAAAAAACAAACACTACATACTTACCTTCAGCTGTCTGTCCCCGGCGCTGTGCTTCTCTGCACTCCTCCTGCATCCTGTGTCAGCGCCGGCCAGCCGGAAAGCACAGCGGTGACGTCACCGCTCTGCTTTCCGGCTGACCGGCGCTGACAGTGCAGAGGAAAGCAGAGCGCCGGAGGACAGACAGCTGAAGGTAAGTATGTAGTGTTTGTTTTTTTAACGCTTACGCTGGTAACCATGGTAAACATCGGGTTACTAAGCGCGGCCCTGCGCTTAGTAACCCGATGTTTACCCTGGTTACCGGGGACCTCGGGATCGTTGGTCGCTGGAGAGCTGTCTGTGTGACAGCTCTCCAGCGACCAAACAGCGACGCTGCAGCGATCGGCATCGTTGTCGGTATCGCTGCAGCGTCGCTTAGTGTGACGGTACCCTAAGGCTGGACCACCCCCCTTGAATGTCTAAAAAAGCCAGAGTGCAAATCGTAAGATTTTTTATTTTTATTTCAGACATAGATTGTGTTATTAGACAAAAACCTACTTTTTTAAATGTATAAATATTTTATAAACAGAAAACCTGGTCATTCTCTGATGCACATTCTCTTTAACTATGGCTGAGACTTAACACCAGGAATAGTCTAGAGACAAAGGTGTCACGGCATCTGGCAAAAAAAATAAATATTTTTTTCTACTCTAAGTCTTTTTCAAAGTTAATCTTCAAGTGTGGATTTCAGGAACCTTGAATGCAGACAGGGGGCAGATAATCTTTTTTGTTTCATATAAAGATCAATGAAAAGTACAATAGAGGACATCCATCCTATGTAGACTAGAGTAAGTCAAACAACATTGTCCTTTAATTTGGAACAAGATACTTACATACATATTGAATTTTTTCACTGGCCACTAGGCCTAATAATAGACATACAGTACTCTTCCTATTCTGTACAGAAAACTTTTCAACAGTCTCATTATCAACACAGACATGATTACAATGACCTAAACACCTCTATTTACAGTCAACACAGGGACCACCATTCACAATAGGTAATGGCAACATCTCACCACCAGGAGTCCTAGTTACTATACTGTTGTTTATGTCCATATGGCTCCTGAAAAGAACATAGCCTAATATTAGGACTAGTGGCCAATACTGAAATGCTGGGTCCTTAGCTAATGACCTAGGATTCTTTTCTGTCACTGTGGCTCTCCTTGTGACTTTTTCATGGGGCCAACCTAGAAGATGTGGACCCTCTTGGCTGCAAAGGCTTTAGTTATGGGCTAAATGAGAGTGTAGAATCTAAAGAATACCCTGGTTTTCACCCTTTATGCCCTTTACAAGGGTATGGACTTATCTGCAGGAAGACGCTCGGTCAGAGTTTTTACATTTTTCAGAACTCAAAAGCTGCCCCCGCCCACACCAGGGTTTCTATGTAATTTGTCTATGGACAGTGAGCTGCTTATCAGAGGTGGGGGCATGGTGGGACTAGGATTCACCTTTTATGTAGTCCAGGTGGTGATAATCTCCTGGTGATAAATCCAACATTGTATGGAAACAACAGCACATAGCCTAAAGGTACCGTCACACTAAGCGATGCTGCAGCGATACCGACAACGATCCGGATCGCTGCAGCATCGCTGTTTGGTCGCTGGAGAGCTGTCACACAGACAGCTCTCCAGTGACCAACGATGCCGGTAACCAGGGTAAACATCGGGTTACTAAGCGCAGGGTCGCGCTTAGTAACCCGATGTTTACCCTGGTTACCATCGTTAAAGTAAAAAAAACAACCACTACATACTTACCTACCGCTGTCTGTCCCCCGGCGCTGTGCTTCTCTGTACTGGCTGTGAGCACAGCGGCCGGAAAGCAGAGCGGTGACGTCACCGCTCTGCTTTCCGGCTGCCCGGCGCTCACAGCCAGAGCAGAGAAGCACAGCGCCGGGGGACAGACAGCGGTAGGTAAGTATGTAGTGGTTGTTTTTTTTACTTTAACGATGGTAACCAGGGTAAACATCGGGTTACTAAGCGCGGCCCTGCGCTTAGTAACCCGATGTTTACCCTGGTTACCAGCGAAGACATCGCTGAATCGGCGTCACACACGCCGATTCAGCGATGTCAGCGGGGAATCCAGCGACGAAATAAAGTTCTGGACTTTCTTCCCCGACCAGCGACAGCACAGCAGGGGCCTGATCGCTGCTGCCTGTCACACTGGACGATATCGCTAGCCAGGACGCTGCAACGTCACGGATCGCTAGCGATATCGTCTAGTGTGACGGTACCTTAATAAGTGACATATCGCTGAAATCTGTGTGTCAGCCCCAACCTCACACTGTCCTCAGATTACATAGCAATAACCTGCTGATAATTTCCTTTAGCAACAAAGAAGGTCAGGATAAGCACTACATAATTAGACATGGTCAGATAACAACCTGGATCAAAGCCAAGAGATATGGAAAGAAGAAAACACCTCTGCACAATGCTAAAATCGATTAGGACTTATAAATAAATAAAAAAGGGTCACTCAGTAATAAAACCAAGGGCTGCAGGAAACTGCATGATGAACTCTAAGGGTATGTTTCCACGCTAAGGATTTGTTCAGGATTTGCTGCGGATTGGACGCTGCGTACAACTGTAGAGTCCAATCCGCAGTGTCCAGATGTTACAGCATAGTGGAGGGGATTTCATGAAATGGCCCTTCGTAACCGGACATGCGGCGTGTCTTTATAGACCGCAGCATGGCTATTTATCTTGCGGAGACGCTCTGTCTCCGCAAGATAAATAACCCAGTCTATGAATACAATGCGATGATTCCACATGTGTTCAATGAACACATCCGGAATCACCGTAAGTACTACAGGGGGCGGCGCTTTGGGCAGAGCGGGGTATCCGCTGCGTCCAAAGCACAGAAATTATGCCCCATGGAAACATACCCTTACTTCTCTTCAAAGATCCAGGAGTCACTTGCATAGATTAGCAACAAATACAGCAGACCAAGGAAAGCCACAGCAAGTATGGCAGAAGCACTACTCATGGAAGAGAGGAGAGCGCTCAGGGTGACAACTTTTAAGTGGATCTGTCAACACATTTCACAATACAAACTGCATACATTACTAAATGTATCTATGTCAGCACATGACTGTTCAGACCACGCTTAGGTGCACCTATGGTGTGACCATACAGTTCAGTGCACCTTCCCAACTATTTGTCTAGCATCTATGTCTGCTCCCCTCGTTCCTTTATTGATAGCTGTATTTTCAGATCAGGGATGAGGAATCATTTTTCTGCCAAGGGTCATTTGGATATTTTTACCATCCTTCAGGGGCCGTACAAACTGCGCCCACAAAGTACATCCTACTCTGGCACTGGTTTCAGGACATAATCTTTCATTGCATGCCCTTCAGTGTTCAGTAGTGAACACTGTATGTGTGCGCTAAGAAGAAATTAATGAGCTGGTTGTAATCAAAATACAGCTCCCTTCCCAAGAATGCGGTCCCTGAGAATCTGCTCGGGGGCCTGATAAAAGGTCATCGAGGGCCGTAAATGGCCCTGGGGCCTGAGGTTCCCCACCCCTGTCTTAGGGGATGGAAAACAAGCAGGTGGGAAGGTGCACTTAACTGTTTGACCACTCCCATGGTGCACCAAACACCTGAGCTTGGTTTGAACAGTCACTGTAAGCAAACCATATTGCTACTCAGCTACATACATAACAAGGTTGAGGATGTGACAAAGTCTCATTCATTGTCATGAAAACAGAGCGATTATCAACACTAATGGATGAAATTGTATAATTGGTAAGTGAGTGCTATACATTTCTTGAATGGCTAATCAGAATATGAATTAGATGTACAGGAAACCAAGGACAAGCTGACAAATCTAGAGGAATAGCAGGAAATATTAGAATATTGCTGAAAATAAATCTCTGCTCACGAGTGAGGATCATGGTTTCACATTAGGGACTCGTGCGGCTCCGCTTAGTTATTTTGGACAACAATAGGATTAAAATATTTATAGTAACATATTTATTCAATGTTTGCCTGATCTGGTTGAATTAATACACGTATTGTATACTGCGTATCTCACATAGGTTATAACCTGTCAACTTTGTCACATGCTTTGTCCTCATTGAAAATTACAATATAAGTAGGCGCTGGGGTCACGCGTCACAACAACCGCACTATAGCCCTGGGAACACGAGTGCTGACACCGCCAGAATGGCGCCAGCACAGGAGGGGAGTATAGGTTTTATATTTTATTGGGGCCAACTTAGATCAAGTAGTGGACAACCCCTTTAAACCTTATTTGAATAACAGTAACGGTGGATACATCTGTACGTAGCTTTCAACATGACTGATATTTTGCCCTTACTTGAGTACAGAGCCATTAAAAGGAGAATTTCTTTTCCCCAATTGATGTAAACCATCTATGACTTGGATGATTGGCCACTAATTACAATAATCAGCATGTAATAATATCTGTGTTACAGATTTGCAATTTTAATTAGATTGTCCCGTTAAAAGCATTTTTAACCTACCCATAGGATAAATGTATTATTGGTGAGAGTTCAGCTGACCCAGAGAATG
The DNA here is from genome assembly GCF_032444005.1 of Ranitomeya imitator. Taxonomy (NCBI): domain Eukaryota; kingdom Metazoa; phylum Chordata; class Amphibia; order Anura; family Dendrobatidae; genus Ranitomeya; species Ranitomeya imitator. Next base: position 65,982,336 of record NC_091286.1, read on the forward strand.
GGAGCCCATAGTCCCCTGTTTGAATGAAATAGTAGGGAGCATGTGCGACTTATACTATAGACGCTTAAAGAGAAACAGCCAGCATGGTTTCGTAATACAGTGGCGCTGTAATACTGATTACAATGATACCTTGGTAAAGAAATCTGCTTAGTTCTTCTTCTTTAATCACCATTTAAAGAAGTTTTCTGCTAATTAGACTTCGGTGCACAGGGGTTGGACTGTGCACTGGGACGACTTCTCCCTGTCTGTGATTGCCAAGCCCTTCCGCCTGCAGGCTGTGAATGACCTGCCTCCTCTGTTTAACATCTCAGCAGTGACCTGTCATTCAGAGGAGCAGGTCATTCAAATTATGGTGGCAGGCGGAAAGGCCAGGGATTTACAGAAAAGGAGGAAAAGACCTAGAGCAAAGTCCGGCCCCTGCGCACCGAAATCTAATTAACAGAAAACTACAAAGAGGAACCACAAAGTGGATTTCTTCAACAAAGGTATCAATTTAATCAGTATTGCAGCACCATTACAGCCGTGTCTTTAATTTACATTACAAAATTGCGCTGACGGGTTCTCTGGAATGGAGCAGTGAGCGGATATGTTTCCTGCTGCTCCATTCACAGGGGATCCTTGGGAACCACATTCTTGTGATCAGTGCAGGTCTCAGCCGTTGGATCCACAGGGATCATATGTTTATCCCCTTACCCCCTATAGCTTTTTATGGGGCAACCCTTTTAAGTAGTTTAGACCCATATGTATATACTAGATGGCAGCCCGATTCTAAAGAATCGGGAGTCTAGAATCCATATATACTTTATTTATTCAAATGTAAGAATAATACAATTAATAAATAATAGTAAGAAAGAACAAAAAATGGCTGCACTCACCAGCTCTTGACAATTCTTGTTATTTAACCCCTTCATGACCCAGCCTATTTTGACCTTAAAGACCTTGCCGTTTTTTGCAATTCTGACCAGTGTCCCTTTATGAGGTAATAACTCAGGAACGCTTCAACGGATCCTAGCGGTTCTGAGATTGTTTTTTCGTGACATATTAGGCTTCATGTTAGTGGTAAATTTAGGTCAATAAATTCTGCGTTTATTTGTGATAAAAACGGAAATTTGGCGAAAATTTTGAAAATTTCGCAATTTTCACATTTTGAATTTTTATTCTGTTAAACCAGAGAGATATGTGACACAAAATAGTTAATAAATAACATTTCCCACATGTTTACTTTACATCAGCACAATTTTGTAAACAAAATTTTTTTTTGTTAGGAAGTTATAAGGGTTAAAATTTGACCAGCGATTTGTCATTTTTACAACGAAATTTACAAAACCATTTTTTTAGGGACCACCTCACATTTGAAGTCAGTTTGAGGGGTCTATGTGGCTGAAAATACCCAAAAGTGACACCATTCTAAAAACTGCACCCCTCAAGGTACTCAAAACCACATTCAAGAAGTTTATTAACCCTTCAGGTGCTTCACAGCAGCAGAAGCAACATGGAAGGAAAAAATGAACATTTAACTTTTTAGTCACAAAAATTATCTTTTAGCAACAATTTTTTTATTTTCCCAATGGTAAAAGGAGAAACTGAACCACGAAAGTTGTTGTCCAATTTGTCCTGAGTACGCTGATACCTCATATGTGGGGGTAAACCACTGTTTGGGCGCACGGCAGGGCTTGGAAGGGAAGGAGCGCCATTTGACTTTTTGAATCAAAAATTGGCTCCACTCTTTAGCGGACACCATGTCACGTTTGGAGAGCCCCCGTGTGCCTAAAAATTGGAGCTCCCCCACAAGTGACCCCATTTTGGAAACTAGACATCCCAAGGAACTTATCTAGATGCATAGTGAGCACTTTGAACCCCCAGGTGCTTCACAAATTGATCCGTAAAAATGAAAAAGTACTTTGTTTTCACAAAAAAATTCTTTTAGCCTCAATTTTTTCATTTTCACCTGGGCAACAGGATAAAATGGATCCTAAAATGTGTTGGGCAATTTCTCCTGAGTACACCAATACCTCACATGTGGGGGAAAACCACTGTTTGGGCACATGGTAAGGCTCGGAAGGGAAGGAGCGCCATTTGACTTTTTGAATGAAAAATTATTTCCATCGTTAGCGGACACCATGTCGCGTTTGGATAGCTCCTGTGTGCCTAAACATTGGCGCTCCCCCACAAGTGACCCCATTTTGGAAACTAGACCCCCCAAGGAACTTATTTAGATGCCTAGTGAGCACTTTAAACCCTCAGGTGCTTCACAAATTGATCTGTAAAAATGAAAAAGTACTTTTTTTTCACAAAAAAATTATTTTCGCCTCAATTTTTTCATTTTCACATGGGCAGTAGGATAAAATGGATCATAAAATTTGTTGGGCAATTTCTCCCGAGTACGTCGATACCTCATATGTGGGGGTAAACCACTGTTTGGGCACTCGGCAGGGCTCGGAAGGGAAGGCGCGCCATTTGACTTTTTGAATGGAAAATTAGCTCCAATTGTTAGCGGACACCATGTCGCGTTTGGAGAGCCCCTGTGTGCCTAAACATTGGAGCTCCCCCACAAGTGACCCCATTTTGGAAACTAGACCCCCCAAGGAACTTATCTAGATGCATATTGAGCACTTTAAACCCCCAGGTGCTTCACAGAAGTTTATAACGCAGAGCCATGAAAGTAAAAAATAATTTTTCTTTCCTCAAAAATGATTTTTTAGCCTGGAATTTCTTATTTTGCCAAGGATAATAGGAGAAATTGGACCCCAAATATTGTTGTCCAGTTTGTCCTGAGTATGCTGATACCCCATATGTGGGGGTAAACCACTGTTTGGGCGCACGGCAGGGCTCGGAAGGGATGGCACGCCATTTGGCTTTTTAAATGGAAAATTAGCTCCAATCATTAGCGGACACCATGTCACGTTTGGAGAGCCCCTGTGTGCCTAAACATTGGAGATCCCCCAGAAATGACACCATTTTGGAAACTAGACCCCCAAAGGAACTAATCTAGATGTGTGGTGAGGACTTTGAACCCCCAAGTGCTTCACAGAAGTTTATAACGCAGAGCCATGAAAATAAAAAAAAAAATTATTTTCTCAAAAATGATCTTTTAGCCTGCAATTTTTTATTTTCCCAAGGGTAACAGGAGAAATTTGACCCCAAAAGTTGTTGTCCAGTTTCTCCTGAGTACGCTGATACCCCATATGTGGGGGTAAATCACTGTTTGGGCACATGCCGGGGCTCGGAAGTGAAGTAGTGACGTTTTGAAATGCAGACTTTGATGGAATGCTCTGTGGGCGTCACGTTGCGTTTGCAGAGCCCCTGATGTGGCTTAACAGTAGAAACCCCCCACAAGTGACCCCATTTTGGAAACTAGACCCCCAAAGGAACTTATCTAGATGTGTGGTGAGCACTTTGAACCCCCAAGTGCTTCATAGAAGTTTATAATGCAGAGCCGTGAAAATAATAAATACGTTTTCTTTCCTCAAAAATAATTATTTAGCCCAGAATTTTTTATTTTCCCAAGGGTTACAGAAGAAATTGGACCGCAAAAGTTGTTGTCCAGTTTCTCCTGAGTACGCTGATACCCCATATGTGGGGGTAAACCACTGTTTGGGCACATGCCGAGGCTCGGAAGTGAAGTAGTGACGTTTGGAAAAGCAGACTTTGATGGAATGCTCTGTGGGCGTCACGTTGCGTTTGCAGAGCCCCTGATGTGGCTTAACAGTAGAAACCCCCCACAAGTGACCCCATTTTGGAAACTAGACCCCGAAGGGAACTTATCTAGATGTGTGGTGAGCACTTTGAACCCCCAAGCGCTTCATAGAAGTTTATAATGCAGAGCCGTGAAAATAATAAATACGTTTTCTTTCCTCAAAAATAATTATTTAGCCCAGAATTTTTTAATTTTCCCAAGGGTAACAGGAGAAATTTGACCCCAATATTTGTTGTCCAGTTTCTCCTGAGTACAGTGATACCCCATATGTGGGGGTAAACTACTGTTTGGGCACATGCCGGGGCTTGGAATTGAAGTAGTGACGTTTTGAAATGCAGACTTTGATGGAATGCTCTGCGGGCGTCACGTTGCGTTTGCAGAGCCCCTGATGTGCCTAAACAGTAGAAACCCCCCACAAGTGACCCCATTTTGGAAACTAGACCCCGAAAGGAACTTATCTAGATGTATGGTGAGCACTTTGAACCCCCAAGTGCTTCATAGAAGTTTATAATGCAGAGCCGTGAAAATAATAAATACGTTTTCTTTCTCCAAAAATAATTATTTAGCCCAGAATTTTTTATTTTCCCAAGGGTTACAGGAGAAATTGGACCCCAAAAGTTGTTGTCCAGTTTCTCCTGAGTATGCTGATACCCCATGAGTGGGGGTAAACCACTGTTTGGGCACACGTCGGGGCTCAGAAGGGAAGTAGTGACTTTTGAAATGCAGACTTTGATGGAATGGTCTAAGGGTGTCACGTTGCGTTTGCAGAGCCCCTGGTGTGCCTAAACAGTAGAAACCCCCAGAAATGACACCATTTTAGAAACTAGACCCCCCAAGGAACTTATCTAGATATGTGTTGAGCACTTTGAACCCCCAAGTGCTTCACAGACGTTTACAACGCAGAGCCGTGAAAATAAAAAATCATTTTTCTTTCCTCAAAAATTATGTTTTAGCAAGCATTTTTTTAGATTCACAAGGGTAACAGGAGAAATTGGACCCCAGTAATTGTTGCGCAGTTTGTCTTGAGTATGCTGGTACCCCATATGTGGGGGTAAACCACTGTTTGGGCACACGTCAGGGCTCGGAAGTGAGGGAGCACCATTTGACTTTTTGAATACGAGATTGGCTGGAATTAATGGTGGCACCATGTTGCGTTTGGAGACCCCTGATGTGCCTAAACAGTGGTAACCCCTCAATTCTACCTCCAACACTAACCCCAACACACCCCTAACCCTAATCCCAACTGTAGCCATAACCCTAACCACAACCCTAATTCCAACCCTAACCCTAAGGCTATGTGCCAACGTTGCGGATTCGTGTGAGATATTTCCGCACCATTTTTGAAAAATCCGCGGGTAAAAGGCACTGCGTTTTACCTGCGGATTTTCAGCGGATTTCCAGTGTTTTTTGTGCGGATTTCACCTGCGGATTCCTATTGAGGAACAGGTGTAAAACGCTGCGGAATCCGCACAAAGAATTGACATGCTGCGGAAAATACAACGCAGCGTTCCCGCGCGGTATTTTCCGCACCATGGGCACAGCGGATTTGGTTTTTCATATGTTTACATGGTACTGTAAACCTGATGGAACACTGCTGCGAATCCGCAGCCAAATCTGCACCGTGTGCACATAGCCTAATTCTAAAGGTATGTGCACACGCTGCGGAAAACGCTGCGGATCCGCAGCAGTTTCCCATGAGTTTACAGTTCAATGTAAACCTATGGGAAACAAAAATCGCTGTACACATGCTGCGGAAAAACTGCACGGAAACGCAGCGGTTTACATTCCGCAGCATGTCACTTCTTTCTGCGGATTCCGCAGCGGTTTTACAACTGCTCCAATATAAAATCGCAGTTGTAAAACCGCAGTGAAATGCACAGAAAAAAACGCGGTAAATCCGCCATAAATCCGCAGCGGTTTAGCACTGCGGATTTATCAAATCCGCAGCGGAAAAATCCGCAGAGGACCAGAATACGTGTGCACATACCGAAACCCTAACCCTAGCCCTAACCCTACCCCTAACCCTAGCCCTAACCCTACCCCTAACCCTAACCCTAACCCTATTCTAACATTAGTGGAAAAAAAAATTTCTTTATTTTTTTATTGTCCCTACCTATGGGGGTGACAAAGGGGGGGGGTCATTTATTATTTTTTTTATTTTGATCACTGAGATATAATCTATCTTTTTGGAAGATGGCGGCGCCCAGGGAGAACACGGACGGGACCCCGGCTGGATCGGTAAGTATGATGGGGTGGGGGGGGACCACGGGGGGGGGATCGGAGCACGGGGGGGGAATCGGAGCGCGGGAGAGGTGGAACGGAGCACGGGGGGCGTGGAACGGAGCACGGGGGGGCTGGAATGGAGCACGGGGGGTGGAACGGAGCACCGGGGGGGTGGATCGGAGTGCAGGGGGGGTGATTGGAGCACGGGGGGGTGATTGGAGCACGGGGGGAGCGGATAAGAGCACGGGGGGGAGCGGAGCACAGGACGGAGGGGAGCCGGAGCAGTGTACCGGCCAGATCGGGGGGCTAATCTTACGTGCGCCATCAGCAGCTTTGGGCTCTGTGTCATTAGTATCCTTACTATTAGAGCTCATGTTGGCTAAGCTAAACAGCTTTAAGCGTGGTGGTGGCAAACAACAGGTTAATAAGAGGCAGTGTCAGGTAGTAGGAAAATAGCCAGTTAATAATAGGCAATAGTTCTTTGCAGGAATGCAGATATTAATAAATAGGCAGTTTATATTGCAGAGAAATTGCTGGGCAATAATGGACAATGTCCTTATGTGGCAAATAATAGAGCAATATACCCAATGTGGCAAAGAAGAGGTTAATAAACGGCAGTCTCTCAGTATAACAGTCAGTGAATAATAGGCAGTATATGGAGAAAACACCAAACAAAAGTTCAAAATTGGTGTGAAAATGTCACTGAACCACTTCACAACTAAATATATATAGTTTTGGTAAATGGTATTATCATTTTTTTGACGAAATTCGGCAGGAGCTTGAAGAGCAACGTCACTGGGCCCGCCTCCACGCAGTAGAAACTTGCTGTGAGGTAAAAATTCAAAAATCACACCAAAATGGCGGGCGGAGTGTGTCACAGTACGGCACGTTTCTGATTGGTCGCTCGCAGCAGGCGGCAACCAATCAGACACTGGACACTGTTGATGTCACTTATCTCCGGACATTAGCTCCGGACATTAGCTCCGCACATTAGCTCCGCACATTAGCTCCGGACATTAGCTCCGGACATTAGCTCCGCACATTAGCTCCGCACATTAGCTCCGGACATTAGCTCCGCACATTAGCTCCGCACATTAGCTCCGGACATTAGCTCCGGACATTAGCTCCGCACATTAGCTCCGGACATTAGCTCCGGACAAAGCCACGGAAGTTGGCACAAATTGCAGGAAGTAGTATTCTAGGCAATTATATATTAGATTATATGTTGATATACATCCCCACATATACACAGAGCACATATTAAACTGCACTTAAAGATCACATCGATATACTCCGGCTATTTTGCTGAATCCATGATTAAAGAGTTATGTATCAAAGAAGGTAGAACATTTCCTCCCAAATTAAACGGCTCCCTTTGATGAAGAATTGGAGAGCCCTTACTTTTTGACCTGACGTTTGTTACTTAATCAGCATTAGTAATGAGGAATTTTCTAAGCAGCCAAAATGATTATTACATTCTTCATAAACTCATAGTCCTGCAAGACCAAGATAGCAAAGTAATTAATATCCATGATAAATGACTATGAACAAAGTCTTTGTAGCTTTCTTTTTTTAAAATTTTCACTGAGGAATTGAAAAAAAAGAAGTATTTAAGACTTTTCATGAGCGTCTCTACCTTTCCCCTTCTCTTTTGCTAGAAAAAAGTGCATTTAGAAGAGATTAGATAGAAAAGTCTATTTTCACCTTTTAGAAAATAGGGAGAAAATAACCCACGCAGTTCTTACAATGGCGATATTGTCCTGAGTAGACAATTCGCACCGAGGCAATGAAAGGTCCCTGATTCTAATTCACTTCAAGGTGCATCTAAATAACAAAGGATGATTGCAATATGTCTTTATCAACAACTGCCAGTCAGTAACTGGTTCGCCCTGGGCAAATAAATTAGTGAGTATTCGCTGGATTGGTTCATTACAACATAATTCTTCTGGAAGCTAAAGTGCTGACAGGTAGAGCAGTCCTAACAATACAACAGTGCCAATTGTTTATGTGAGGTTCATGTCCCTATAATTACACCAAGTGCTGCAAACACAGAAAAGAATAGATACACCTTTACTGGTCACTGAACTGGAAAATACTCCAAGGACATGGGTGAAATTAGGCAATATTTCTTTCTTTGCTTAGAGCTTTAGTCTCCGGCATTGCCAATCTAACCTAATAGGTTCCATCAGTGGCGGCATGCGCCAATGTGGAGAAGAGGATTAGGAATCTGATTACAGTAGTTACAAGGGGCACATATTGTAAAAATAAAAGGCTCAGTTTCTCTATAGTGCTAAGGTTAAGTGCACACTACACTTGCCTACAGAGTACATGGAGAGTGTTTCCCGACATATAGTGTACCTTTCCCATAGGCCCCCATTTATCGGACATAGGCCAATATTGTGTTCTTTCAGCCTCCAGTGACAGGTATGTGTCTGCATACAATTTGCCATACTTTTTGGAAAGAGGTGTGGACTATACTTTTCTAAACAGCAGGACACGGCAAAGACATCATGTGGTATATGTGTTTTTTGTTTTTTTTACATTGGGTCCTTATGAAGGATGGATACCTAGGCAACCATCTTTATTGTGGCCACTATCGGCCCCATCCCTTCTGAATTAATGTGCCTGGAGGTAGACAAATGTAGTGTGCACTAACCCTAAACCCTTGTTTCCCATTCTGTGCTGTACTTGTCTCGCTGAGTGTAGACAAGCCAGGCTTGCCCAGAAGAGGCATGATTAAGCGACTATCCGGTTTTCGCTAGAGCCTCTGGTGGTGAGGTTAGGCTTGGCTGCAGGTAGTCAACAGGTACCACTCCAGGGCAGTCCACGGGACTGCAGCAGCTGACCAAAGGGTCAGGGGCATGGGTTTGCAGTACAGAAGGCCTAAGACAAAAGAGTGGTTAGAACGGCCAGGACAGATAAAACAAGCCGAGTCAGTAAAATTAAACTGAATAATGTGAAATGGGTGCTAAACAAAGAGGTAAACCAACATTCGGGAGGGGAGTGGAGGGTGGAGCCGCCTAATAAATAAAGGCCTTGCTAGCACAGGGATACGCCAGGGAACATAATCTCTGCAGGACCTAGCAAGGTTAAATTCCTTCAGAAACCGGCCATACCCACCTAAGGCTAAGCAAATGCCATAAGTAATGCAGCAGGGCAGCATTAGGCAGACTGGCTAATGTGGGAAGAAACTGCATGGTGAACAGAAGGGTACTGCGTAGGCATTCGAGTTACTGCCATGACAGTATTGTACTCTATGTCGGAAATTTGGGCCCATAACCTGTTGCAAATTTCATCTTTCAGCGAAAATTGTCCAACACTCAGACATTGCAAGAGCAATATAGGTTTTACATAGGACAAACCATTTTCATCCTTATCACAACATGAAGACTTACAGGGAAAAACTGACATAAAAAACTGGAGTCACACAACACAGTTTAGAGGAACAACTACAAATAAAAAAAACTATCAACTAACAGAGCGTCATCTGCTCTCTGCTCAATACTCTTCCCCTCCAGCCTAAGCTTGAAGCTTTTGTTAATGCCAACAATACTGTGGTCTATCAGTGTCAAGAGTTGTCCTGACTGTGATATTTCTTAACTTTTCCTTCCTTAGGATGTAACTTAATGCTCCTGAGTAGCTCCGAATCTACTAATGTAATAAATAATAAAAAGGCAACTCATCCATCTTGTGCCATTTATATACTAAAACAGGAGAAAAATATGAGTTCTACTAGGTATATATACAAAATATAACAAAGTTTATTGTAAATATAACAAATAGTTACACAAATTCATATAAAAAAGACATATATAACAACACATGTGCAAAAGATTCCCTTGAAAAAGCGTTAGGAAGGGACGCGAAACGCGCGTCGGGGGGCTTTCTGTGCACACCCTACCCAGGACCCGCCTGTTCTAGCTATTGGTAAGCATCTGCCGGCCCTCCTTTATCACTACTATTACCCCCGTGTGGGGATTATGTATCTCTTGTTCTGGGGGGGCTAGTTAGATATATCATCTGGCAGATATACTTACCAGTGCCTTGTTACCTTTCTGCACATATACATGCACTTTAGGAGCGGACTCTGTCAGGGCATATATTGATTAGGCTAGTAGCGGGCCCTGTGGTCCCTGGTGTGTTATCTTTTGCACATGTGTTGTTATGTATGTCTTTTTTATATGAATTTGTGTAACTATTTGTTATATTTACAATAAACTTTGTTATATTTTGTATATATACCTAGTAGAACTCATATTTTTCTCCTGTTTTAGTATGTGATCTTGAGTGGGTATAATCCTTTGGTGTGTTTTTGGGTGATTTTTCACCCTCCCTACTGACGGGGATATGTCAGTGAGGTTTTTGTGGTTAATAATTGTGCCATTTATAGCAGCAAAGATGGGCCCTCACTGAAATCTGGACCAAGGTGACAATGCAACTTCAGCACCCCCTATAATTACTCCCTTGACCCCATTTTATTAGTGTAAGTATGTAGTATATAATTAATAATTAGAACAGTAGTGTTTCTCTGTGACAGACAATCCTTTAAAATGTCAAGGTAATGGAAGACTTAAAAAAATCAATTATAGTTCCCACTTGTCCTCATGCCTTCCATGCTAATGTAACTGAAGTGTGAACTGCACATGTGGAGCTCCATTTGGTACTGTATGATTCTATAAACCCATACTGATGTATGTAAAAGTTCCTTTAAAGGGTTGTCTCATTTGACATAGCATATCTGTAGGATATGCTATAAACTTCAAAGTATTATAAAGTTACGGTAGTTAAATAAAAAAAAAGAAAACATTGTACTCACCTGTCAAAGGCCCTCAAAGAACTCCTTATGCTGGTAAAGCTTTCCCGATCCTTTATGCGGGTCTTTGGTTTCCATGTGGTCATATGGAAAGACAGTGCAAATCACTGACAACAAGAAGGTGAATAGTCCACCATTTGAGTGTGTGGTCTTCAGCATTGGAAATTCCGAAAAACCATGTGGAGCGCCAGAGAAGCTGCTGCGGCGTATGCAGTTGAGTTCCTAGGACATGCGAGTACAATGTTTCCTTTTAATTTGAACTCCTTCCGGGGCCTAAAAATTATCCAGTATGGCGGCAGTCGGCTGTCTACTATTTCGCAAATCGAATCCCTCATATCTACGTCTCAGCAAATCACAAAATTTTTGGAGCTGATGTGCGTCAATCATTAACTGGTGAATTCAGATCAAATAGGGCTTGTTTTTGACAATATGACCCTCAATGCTTTTCAGTACAGCACCTCTGCTTGATCCGTAGGGATATGTCCAGATGAGACATAAAATTAGTTTCATGTAGCTTTTACTGTGGATTTTTACATAACAATGGTGCATGACAAGAATATAATTTCACTCAGTTGTAATTATCAATCAGGGAAACACCCAGGTTTGCCATATAAAATGCTTGGTCAGTGGACTAATGGTGGCTTTACTGTTGAGCTACGATGCAAGTCCATAAGCCAGTCTGGTAATGTGTTTCTAAATGCAGGTTCATCAGAAATCAGAGCTGGCACTTGGGTCAAGCTCCGCTCTGTCTTGTTCCTTTCTTCACATGGCCATATCTTGGAAGTTAGTGTTAAGCGTATTAAGTAAGACATTCCTCAGAGTCACAGCTGTGAATTAAGATGGTTTGCTGCGCTTGCTAGTTTACTACAGCAAAGAGGAGATAAGAGTGAACAAATTAATCAACTGCTCCGTTATTTCTTCCACAGACCGATCCCGCGTCCTGCCGCAATCACATGGATTTGTTTATAGCACCCTGTTGCCATTATGGACTATGCCTAGATGTAAAATGGCTCCAGCTATCAGTCTCATTTGCATAATTCAATCACAAAGTTTGTGGTAAATGGGGATTTTTTTAGGACCCACACAAAGATATTTTCTGGCTATGCAAAACATTTAACAAACATGATTGTATGAAGATAATATTGCGTAGAAAAGTTATTAGGTAAACACAAGGAGTCTTTGATAGAATGCTTTCTGCACATAACTATCTGATAATGCAACATTTTGGAAGACTGGAAAGACGCTTCGGCTTGGGAATAAAAGTTCCCTGGTCGGTGCAGATAAAAACAGGACACAAACTGATCAATGTGTTATCATCTATTTAGTGGATATTTGATTACTTAATTTATCTGAATGACCCCTTACACACTGTAAATAGGAGATGGCTGAAAGCTTGATTAGCTGACAGCGATTCCTCCCGATACCACCGTTAAAAGTGTTGTCCACTATTTATTTTACTCACTTATGTAATGTTATTAATTCCACAGCACTTTTCAGACATTATCATCACTGTCCCCATTGGGGCTCGCAATCTATAACCCCTATCAGTATGTCTTTGGGGGGTGGGAGGAAACCAGAGAACCCGGAGGAAACCCACACAAACACGGGGAGAACATACAAACTCCTTGCAGATGTCGTCCTTGGTGGGATTTGAACTCAGGACCCCAGTGCTGCAAGGCTGCAGTGCTAACCACTGCCAATAATTATTTAAAAAATTGGGACCACGGTCGTTCTAAAATAAAATTAAAACCATGCTTACCTTTCAGACTCCCACCAGATCCATCTGAGCTGGAAGAAAAAGACTCCTAGTTTTTACCTTCAGCTCGGATGGAAATTGACTGCTGCAACCGGTTGGCGATCACTTATGGGCTGCAATGCTCACTTGACACCTCTTGCCAAAAGAGTTAGCCAGGAGACCAGAAATCACACCACTAGCCAACAGCCAATTCCAAGGAGCAGTGGGGGTCACGTGAGGGACTTTTTTTGTTAGTTTTTTGGTTTTTAATTTTGGGACCTTTATGGTCCCATTTTCAAAATACATATAAGTAGTGGGCAACCCCCATAATACTTTGGACACTCAGCTCACAGAAGGGTATTTGCTTCTTTAAAAAGGAAGAAAGAGCTAAGTCGCTAGCAGACTCCTAAGATGATTGTGCATGTTGCAAATACAACATGTTTGATTCTTTTTTTTTTATTCCCGACAGCTTCAAAGTTGCAAAAACTGTTAAATAGTAGATAGTTGAACCATCAGAAATTGAAGGTTTTATTGACATCTAATACGAGTAGGTAACTTGAAAGCATACTTTCTCTACTTACAATGAGTTGGCAACTATTCTAGGAGCAACAGAAGTCTTCCAGAACTTTCTAGGTAGCAACCTGGATTCAAACTTTCTCATTACAGAATGGAAAAGGGGTGTGAATGGGTCAAGACCTGACTTTAAATTATTGAACATATTAAGAAAATATTTCCTAAAAGGCCCTAAACTGTGTTGATTTGGCCCATCGAATTCTACGATTAATCTCATACTTTTATAAAGATTCTGCTGTCTGTAGTTGCACAAGCGCTGAATGAGTTCAGTCAATGTTTATTGCATGCACACTAGAGGATGTATCCAGGGATGGCGGAGAAAGTAATCACACGAGTATATCATGCGATCACTGCTAACCCAAGTCTTATGGATGTCTAGTATAGCCCTGGTTAATAGAGTGCAGATAACGTAGCACTGGGATACCACGGCACAGAAATGATTATCTCACTTTTATCACTGATTTCAAATAAGAAACCCATGAAATTACTGCATGTAATTATTTGCTCTAAATTTTGTCTTTTCAATAAAGTTTTGTACATATTTTTGGTATTTCAAGACTCAGTTTTCTCCTTATTTTGTAATCATTTATGAGTCACCATTTACATGGGTATAAGTTATCATTTTTTACTGGTACCTTCACAGATTTAATTATCTGACTTAAGACTGGACTTATCAAAAGGGCACACTTTTTGTATAGTCAAAGGGGTTGTCCACTACTCGGACAACACCTTCATAATGCTTATGTTGCTGCTGCTTCACTTTCTTCGCCTTTGGACAATCGCCGGTGATTATAGCATTATTATTTTACAAGAGGAAAAAGTAGGGCTTTGAAAAGAGGTTGTCCAAGCAGTGGACATATCCTTTAAACTTGGCTATATCTGAACAGCTCTTCATTGTTTAGATACTATATACACGGACAACCGAAGCCTTTTGTGGAACAACCAGATTAAAGTATGATGAGATTTACAAATATATGGGCCAGAACAATAAAGTTTAGAGCCTTTTTTGGAATCCAGCCCTTTAAATACCGGGAGGAGATGTACATCCCACCAGAAGAGTGATATAAATGTATACTCCCTGATTGTCACATATGCGGGGTGATGTGCCCCATTCATCTCATTAGATAGAAACATTATACCTTTGACTTACAATTCTGTGGGAAGAAGGGTAAGCTCTGGTTAGAGCTCATTATATCAAGTTTTATATCCATCTACCATAAACCTTACTTAAAATGAAGATTATGAATTGTGGATTTACGGCCTCATTCTGGAAGCATATAAACTAGTAAAGCATTTGCATTTTGATTATACATCATGAATAATGCACTTGGGAACCTAAATTACATTTATTGTTAAATGTGTTACCCATTAGTTCCACCAATTTGTATACTAGGACAATAGTATTAGAGGAAATTGACACATTAAAATCGCTCAAGAAAAAACGCCACCTGACCTTCTCTAGAAAGTCGTTTGCTCCATTCCATACATATCTTGTATTATTCTTTTGCTATGTACTTTTATCTTTTTTGGTTGGGTAGATCCCTCCTAAATTGCGATAGATACATTACCACTTGTACCAATGCCATGAAGTCCTTTAAAGTAACACATTCCCTACAAAATGTTATTGAATTTCATATTTGCAAAGTAAATACTGGAAATAACAAAAAGTTGCTTCCTCACCTAGTGATCTTCAGTGACTCTTTCTGGTCCTTCCAATGTACTATGTGACCCCAGAATCAGACGAGCTGAATCATTCTTATGAAACTCAAAACGAGGCTCTCATAGGAATCAACAGAGAAAGTTTTGTAGCTGAAACCCCGGGTAATCAAATGTTATTGTGAACAGCAGTTATTGCACCAACTATTTGAGACATGGGGTACTACACGGGGTAGTAAAAAAAAAAATATTTAATTTATGCCTTTAGGTCAAATACAACAGCACAGCAGGATTTACTGAGACCTGTAAAATGATCACAGTAATCATAATAATTGATAAGCTTAAAGGGAATATGTCAGAAAGATCAACGATCCTAAGCCAACAATATAGGCATACGGTCTATAGAAAATTGAATAAAATAATGCCTTGTCATCTGCAATCTTATTCCAGAGAAATCCAGATTTTTATTATTATGTAAATTAGCTTTTACAATCTATAGGTCGGACACAGATCTCCCTTAAAATCTGCCTCTAGAGTGTATTTTAAATGAACTGAAGAATTACCAGTGTCGCATGTAATAACAGACAATCTGCTGTCCTGTTCTCACTGCAGAGCTGAAGGCAATTAAACTAGCACAGTACAGCAGAGCTGAGTTTTGCCTCATTACAAACACCTCTGCAGATTTCCTCTCACAGTTGCATTCAAGAACTGCTCTGCAGCAGAGCTGATAGCACTAACACTTTTTCAGCTTCCATCTCACAGCAGCCATTGTGGAGGGAGGGGCAGTACAGCTGAGCTGACAGCACTATAAGAGGAGAAATGCAGATGTGTTTCTTATGAGACAAAGTTCAACTCTGCTGTACTGTATTAGTTATAATCATACACAGCTCTGAAGTGAGGTCAGGAGAACAGACTGTCAAGTCATTACACGTCTCACACTGGTAACTCCCCCTTTCATTTAAAATAATATCTGGAGGAAAATTCTCAGGGAGATATGTGCCCGGCTTGTCGATCTTAACAGCTTGTTTGATATTAAGAAAAACATGGATTTCTATTAAATCATACATTGGATCACAGATACCAAGGTATCATGTTAGCTTTCTATGACCTACATGCCCATATAATCAGCTTAGGTGGGTTATTCAAGGTATGTCTCCAGATCTGAACCCAAATGAACACCTATGGGGAATTCTGTAGAGACAAGTCGTCATCACTCAACTCTCCAAAAGAGGTCGTACTTGAAGAATAAAAAATATACAAAATATACAGGATGTCATATAAATTACTAAATGCAGTCGATTTTGATGTGGGGTGCATTCATTTTTGTATCAACTAATTTGAGTACAACTGAAGATCTTGGAATGAAAGTTATATTATTCTACTAATTTCAAGTTATGGGTTAAAAATATTCTATGAAACTCGGTCTTGTCAAAATGTTGAAAATTGTTAATGTGTTCAAGTGAGATGTTGATTAAAATCTTACTTTTCAAAAGGGGTGTACTCATTTAAGTTGAGCACTATATATGTGAAGGTATAAGAAAAAGAACATGATCATCTGATGTTGCTTTTCAAGTCTCCAGCCATAGCGCCCTCTAGTGACACTGTATAATATTTCATTACATAACAGTGTGCATACGCCGTAAATGTCTCTAATCGAAAAACCTTTCTTATTATCTTTGGAAATGATCCTTTAATTCTCTTCCTAGTATCACTGCAGAACTAGTAATGCATCCAATAATCCCACATATTCATACAAATTGAGAATTTGTACCAGATGTATAAAATAAATAGGTATATTATACTGAAAATATCATCTGACATCTGGAGAAGAAAATGGCACATTTCCACTAGTAAAAGAAAAAATAAAGAGCTGTCCAGTGTGCTTAGTGCTCGTGTAATGCATTCCCCTATACTTTACCTTCTGTGGCGCCGATGAAGGTGAATATATAACACAAATTACCGCAGTGATGCTCAACATCTTCCCCTACATTAAGCTTTGTGTTTAAACACATCACATCGGACAAGACGCAGTTAAATTATCACTCTCACAAATCCGTGACACCCAGGAAACAAATCACTCACGCTCTCCAATATCCATTGAAATCTTGCTCCATTTAAAGCTTTCTTATCATTGACGCTGTCATTTGGTGTCTAATGGAAAGACATATTTTTCCTCCTCCCTAGAACATTCTATCAGGATGAACTCGTGAACTTTTTTTGGCAATATCATTTTTAGCTGCTAAATGTCAAAATCATACATCTCCTGAATGATGTGTCAAGGGTGGCAGTGACGGGCTCAGTTTTATTCCTCCCCCCTTCATAGAATATGTCTTTGGAGAGAGAGGAAAACATATGCTGGAAGTCTGTAACTACCGCGAGCTTAGCGAGTAGACGTTTGATTGAGGCTTGTCTTTGTGCACAGATCACTGGGGCTTCAGAAGATAATCCGTCCAGCTTTAAAAAATTGCAAGGGATCAGTAGCTTCAATCCGTACCTTATGGTAAGGATGGTTTGGGCTAAGTCAGTCGCTAATAACACAGTACAGAACCAGAGAAGCCCAATCTGTTTCCTCTATCTCCTTGTTACAGTGTATGCCGGCTTTATTCTACCCGCATACAGATTAAAGACTCAGTTTGCAGGGTGGGGGACATCAATGACCCTTTCTGAGGAGGCCATAAATATTAATAACAAGATGTGGATTCTCTGACTCCATACATGCATATATATTAACATAATTACAAAGAGAAACACATCAGCTATATATGATTGAAATATAAGCAGCTCGATGCCTTGTGAGCCGGTGTTGTGTTTTCTATAGGGTGACATCACAGGAGGATTAGGCGAGTTCCTCTTCTGGGTGATTAATAGACATGGTAAACATAAGAGTTTAAGTTGTGTCAAATTAAGCCAGACATGTCACTCGAAGCAAGGATCACCAATCTATGACTTGTCTACTTTGGACACATCATACGAAAAGAGCGATCACTAGAGAAGAACATCAAGGTCAGAAGAATAGAAGGAACAAGGCAAAGAGGAAGACCAGCAACCTGATGGCTTGATACAATCAAGATAACGTCGAAGAAGATCCTGGTGGACCTATCTAGACTTGCACCAGATCGACCTTCCTACAGAGAGTTCAGCCATCAAGTTGCCATGGCTTGAGATCGAGTTGATGGCCGTTAAGTAATAGAAATTGGTTCATGTGATTATTCTGCATTAGTGAAGAGGGCAGGGAACACCCACTTGTGGGCAGAAATAGTGATCAGAAAATATGAAATATATTTGATACACAAAGAAAAGTTATAAATATTTATATACCAATTGTAAATTATTTGGGACTACATGTTTTGTTCGTTGTGTTTTCAAGGTAGTCCACATTTAAGAATAGGAATATACTCACCCTCGGACGCGCCCTGCTTCTTTCCGGCAACCTTCCTTCCTAAGAATCAGCCCTTCCAGGACCTTCGGTGACGTCGCGGTGACGTCACGGCTTGTGATTGGTCACGCGAGCGGTCATATGGGCGGCCGCGCGGCCAATCACAAGCCGCGACGTCACCGCAAGGTCCTGGAAGGCTGATTCTAAGGAAGGAAGGTTCCCGGTTAGTACCAGGACGCGTCAGAGGGTAAGTATTGCGATATTTTTTATTTTAATTCTTTATTTTACACTAAAATATGGATCGCAGGGCCTGAAGGAGAGTTTCCGCTCCTTCAGACCCTGGGAACCATGGAAACCCAATGCACTGCATTGGGTTTCGGCCGACCCCGACCCCGACTTTTTTATAGGATCGGCCGATTTCACTCGACCCGACTTTTGAAAAAGTCGGGTTTCGTGAAACCCGACCCGATCCTATAAAAGTAAAGGTCGCTCAACCCTAGTGGTGAGTTCTCCTTCAATGGAAGTCTTCAAACAGAGGTTGGACATACATGTCTGAGATGGTTTAGTGAATCCTGCATTCAGCAGGGGGTTGGACATGATGACCCCGGAGGTCCCTTCCAGCTCTAACATTCTATGATTCTATGTCCATTTTTTATTCAAGTGACAGATCCAAACAAGCCACACATGCCTATAAGTAAGTGAAAATGAATCAGTGCACATCCCGTGTGCTGTCCGTGATTAATATTGCAATGAATAGGTGAAGCTTTGCAAGGTATTTTTTTATGTCAATGAGAAATCATTTATGGTAAAAACTGACACACGGACCAAACACTGATGAAACCTGGATCCAAAACACCAATGAACAAGGGTCCATGTCTCAACGTAGGAAAAAAATTCCGAAGGTCTGAATGAAGCCTTACAGTTTGCAAATGAATGCAGTACGGAATAATGGAGCATTTCTTTTTTTTTTGCTCTGCTCTTATACTAAAGCTTAAAGAAACATTTTGTCGTCAATGAATAAAGCTTTTAGAAAAATCTGAATTTTTTGTATTGATGAGTACAGGATATAACATAGGAATATTTAAACAGATTTAAAAGAGTAAAATCTCCAAAAAGACGATTTTAAGAGCTGCCAGTAATTGTAATCAGCGTGGTTTGAAAGCGCTGTGACAGCCATTTTCAGGTTAGCAGTGATGAATAATACAATCTGTGCTGTGTGATCAATGAATTCCAATCGGCTCCTGCTGCTAAGAATAGTCCTCACATCAGCAAATCCCCAAATCATCCGAAACAAAACCAGGTTTGCTCTGAACATCTAGGTTTTCCCACAGGGCTTCCTGCTGGAAAACCATGACCTCCTACTATATATGTGAGCAGATCAGACAGGTTTGCAAATGAAATCATGTGTTTTTTGGATGCAGCTGCACCTAAACCACCACCTATGTCCTCATCCTTAGGTTGGAAAGATCTGGATGGCACAAATAGAGCAGCACAGTAAGGAGCAAGATGGGGGTGAGAGTGGTGGTAGCACTCACCTGTGAGGGTTGTGTAAGGACACAAGACTCCTAGAAGCTTGATGTGCTGTAATCGCAGCCCTGTGGCTGGAGGAGAGTATTGTCCAGATAACAGTTTGGCAAAGCAGAGATTACCACGATGTGTGGGCCTCGTTCATGGAAAGGATGGGATCCGGAAAATATAAACAAGGATTTTTTTTAGTCAACCAACGCGTTTCGACACAGGCTAACACCTTTCTCAAGGTAAAAAAACAAGTGTTCATCCTTAGGTTGGCATATAAGGCTACATTCCCACCATGGGCTTTTACTGAGTTTTTGATGTTGCAGATTCTCTGCACAATTTCTGCACTGAATAATTAAAATAGATTACTTACATTTTTCGAAAATACGCCACCCCTACCTGCTCCTACCAATGAGTGCATGAACTTGGGGTAACGCTAAGGTGTTACCTGCAAACTTGTGCTGCTATTTGCGGTTGCAGGTAGAAACAGATTGGAAATGTGTGAAAGCAGTCTTAGGGAGGAGCAAAAAGCGTAGATTCTCTCATCCAAGAATTTAATCAGATGAGGATAATCCAATTTGTCGCCTCCGGCACATGCACAATGCCAGCTATCGGATCACAGCTATATACTGTACACAGATAGCAGGCGCCATTTTCAAAAAAATTTTCTAGCTGAATAACATGAAGAACAGGTATTATTGGCACATGAAACATGCAATTACACTGCAAAGCAGGTGCCACGGCTGGCTGGCACCTGCCTGCAAAAGGTTTTTCTTTTTTTAGGTATGTACAGATATTCATTAAAACAAAAAGAAAAAAGTGAGCTGCACAGCTGCAGAGTCCAAAGAGATGCTGAATGGAGACTTTCAGTAAGTGGTAATCCAATAGGTAAACGGAGGTGAAAATGAGAGATCAAATCATGGTAAATCATAGAACAAACGCGGCAGCACTCACCGGTCCTGTAGTCAGAAGTTCCTTTATTCAAATATAGACAAACATCTTCACGGCTCGGGGGAACAGGGCAGGACAGGGACCCATAGAAGCGCTGTTTCAAGCGCGAAGCGGCCGTCGTCTCCTTCTGCACACTCCTCTCACTGCCCTGTTCCCCCGACAGATATTCATTATGCGAACTGAGGGGCAGGTCAGTGAGGGATCAGTGACCTGTCAGTAGTCTACATTATGAATATCTAATCAGAGCACAAGATAAAGACCCTCCTCCAGGCCTGCCCTGGGGCGCGAGCATATCACTAACTAAAAACTGAAAATAAAGATTAAACAACCACAAGAAGGATTTCATCAACAAAGGTATTCATTTTAATCAGTATAACGGCGTCAACCTGGCACTGTGAATAGGTTATTGTGCACAATCCTGCTGACAGGTTCCCTTTAATGTGGTTTAGGCACATTGTGGGTCTCCGAAGGGAGGCGGGCATTTTGATTTGAGAGAGCAGAAAAAGCTGATTTTTTTTTTTGGTAGGGGGAGCCATAGTGCTTTTCCAGAGCCATTGTGCTTCCAGTGACGTGGAAGCCCCTATATTTCCATTAACAGATGATGGACCTGAGTGGGGAATTGTTTTTTTGGTGGAGTTGAAGTTTTTATTGGGAACATTTTAAGTAACATTTTGGATCACATTTATCTTGTGCTCTATGCTGAGCACTTACATAATGGTTCCCATCTAAATCTCTGAATGACGTGATTCAGATGAAACTTGAGGGATCCATTCACTATGAGTCAGTAGAGGTACTCTGGACTTCTGGCCTCTGTTCAGTGATGTCATCCTTTTCAGAGGTGCACAAAACTGTGGCTGATCGCGCTTTTACACAAGCTTAAAAAAACGGATATAGTAGGATCACAGACCAGATGGTGTCCACATTGTCTCCATCTGCTTTATTATATGGAATCTTCTGCCGAGGTTTGTTAAGAATAAATGTTGGCTTTGACTAAGAATAATTAGGATTTTTGCAAATATGCTTGAAATACAAAAGACATATACAGGACATAAGTCAGTTAACTCTCGAGTGAACTACATAATTTCTGTAGCATACGGCCTGCAGTTTTTCTAATTGCTCATATGGCTAGAAGAACTGCGCTAAAGCCTGATGATATTACAACGATATCAGTTTTATAATTTTTTAAATGTTTCGCTGTTATCACACACTAAAAAACACTTTCTATACAAAATAATATGTTTGCATCGCCATATTTTGATTTTTATTCAGGATTTGTTTTATGAAGGTTTTTTTTTAAACCTTGTGGAAAAAGTGATAAGACCGCTTTACTCTTTGGGTCAGTACACTTACAGCGATACCTCATTTATATAATTTCTTTTAATGTTTTGCTGCTTTTACACATTAAAATCTGTTTTTATAGAAAGAAGAGTTGTGTTTGCATAGCTACATTCGGAGATAACTTATTTATGTCTTCTTTATTTTACAGAGCTGTACGGTGGCTTGTTTTTTTGCAGGACAATTTGCCATTTTCAGCAACAGCATTTTTATTAACATTTCTCTTTTTGTATACATATTATTCCACTTTTTGTTTGGAAGTATGATGAAAGCATAGTTTCTGCCACTTTTTTTTGACAGTGTTCACTGAAGGGGTTAACTAGTATGACAGTTTTATAGATCGGGTGGTCCCACTCACAATCTAAGGCCGGGGTCACACTACAGCGTAATATGGATGAGTGTAAAGCGAGAAAAAAATCGCATAGCACTCGGCCCAATGTTAATCTATGGGGCAGCTCACATCATCCGTTTTTGTCTCGTCCGTATTACACTTGAGAGTGAAATTGCAGCATGCTGTGATTGTCCATGTATCTCAGCTGAGAAACGCCAATGCAAGTCTATGGGTGAGAGAAAAAAAAAAAATCGCACAGCACACGGACCATCAGTGTGACTTGCGAGAAATTCTCAGGCATTGGGCAGGTGACAGAAAAGGCTCAGCCATTATTTGCTCATTTTGCAAGTGTTTGAGAAAATCTCACCATACGGATGACACACGGATACTTTTTTGAGAAAAAAACGCATCCTGGCATTGCACACGGATGACATCCGGATCACCATACGGAAAACATTTGTGCAATTCTCAGCAGACAAAATCGGACAGATTTTTTGTACATTGTGTGTGACCCCGGCCTTTTAAATGCTGCGATCGAACTTGATCGCGACATCTAGGAAATAAGAAAAGGTTATCATCATTGGGACCTGAGCCAATACGGACCGATGATGTCGCCGAACAGAGCCTTCGTTCTGCACTGGAATCCCAATGCTTGCAGCACACAGGGAAAATGTCAGCGCTGCACAAAGTCGAGCAAGCACCAACGTTTATCTACCATTGGCGGTCATGAAGGAGTTAAATCACAAAAAATTGGCCATTGAGATTCTGCTTTGTGGCTGTTTAGTTATTCTCTGTTCTTTATAAAAGAGGACTTAAAGAGATTGTCCACTACTTAAACATTGATGACTTATACTAAGGATAGGTTATCAATGTCTGATCGGTGGGGATGCAACATCTGGCACCAGTGCTGTTCAGCTGTGTTGGCGGCGTACAGAACATGGTGGCCTCAGCTGGGTGCTGCACATCTGGCACCTAATTATTTGAGAAGGGAGCTTATATGCAGTAGCCATCTTTGACCACTATAGAGTTGACTGAGCAGTTTCGCCCACCACTGACACTGGGAACAGCTGATCGGTATGGGTGCTGGATGTTGCACCCCATCAATGTTAAAGTATTAGACTACATATTGAATTGCTTATTTAATGGCCCAACAGATAAATTTTCACATGGATTCTCTTTTTGTATTCTCATTTACCTTATAGTTAATAACCCATCCCCTTAAATGAGTTCACTATTTCCCCTCTCAATAACCCTCACTTATTCTATATTTTCTTCTCTTGTTTCTTTGCTAGCTTTAGAAGTCTTAGAATGTCTCAAGATATGGAATATTCCTTTTCATTCTCCATTTCTGCTACTTTAGCTCAATGAGTTGTGATCTTGGATTCAAACTGAATCATGTATAATGGGAATGCTGAATATTACAATGTCAGACCTATTGAGAGTACACTCATTATACCTTATATGTTATTTGTGAGACTGAATATGGCTTACTTCATTGTATGCTCTTCTTTATATTCTGCTTTAACAAAATCTGTATATTATGAAAATCTTTAACAGAAATAGATTAAACATAAAGTCTATTTATGCAGCAAGAGGCCTATATAGGAGTGTAACTAGAAGATCCTGGAGGTGAACTTTTGAGTTGACCCCCACTACCCATCGTACCTCTAATTGACTTGTCAAAAAAGGGATCCCTGTGGCAATCTTCTAAAAGACAACCTATGATTAGAAAATGGTGGGATGCCAACTGTAGGGGGCTTAGGATGCATTTTACCGCTGAGCGGGATGTTTTTTGTTTAGCCGGAATCGGGAACCCAGTGCAGTGAGCATTTTACTATATCCTTATTAGGGTTTGTTTCCACGGTCAGAAAGAGCTGCGTGTTTGATGCTGCGTAGAGCCGCAGCGTCAAACACGCAGCATCCAGGTGTTACAGCATAGTGGAGGGGATTTCATGAAATCCCGTCTCCACTATGCATTAAAAGATGCAGGCGGCATACCCGTGAAAACGGACATGCGGCGCGTCTTTCCAGAACGCAGCATGTCTGTTCACAATGCGGAGACGTTACGTCGCAAAACCGCATCTAATCATTAGTCACATGCATAGTAACTGCGTAAAATCAGCTTACTATGCAGTCTCCTAATTTACATGCTGTCTTACCTGTCCCACCGCCGGAGGTCCGTGTCCACTGCAGTTCTCAAGAAATTAACTTACCGCAAGAACAGCCGTGCAGATGACCAGAGGTTATCTTAGGTCACTAGGCTGGTTCTCACGGTCAGCTGATTAGCTGATTGTGAGAACACGGCAGTGTAGGTGACCGCCGGAGAGTTATCTCCAGCCATCATCTACAAGCTCTGCTATGTCTGGATGTCAGGCATCCAGATGTAGCAGAGCTGAACTCCTCTTGGGACACTTGTTATTAAATGGACTATGTCAGACACAGGGAGTATACTGTTGGTTTATTATTTTTTATTTTTTTCCAGGCGAACAAGGGTGTTGCAGGAATGAGCGTACAATAAAGATGTCAAAACTGTGTGGTGTTTTATAGAATTAAAATAGTTTATTCTGCATGTGTATGTTTTATTAACCCTTTACCATCTATAGGATTAGTAATGGTAGGTATCTTATTGATGCCTCTCCATTACTAAGCCGGCTTAATGTTAATTTACAAAGGTGACATTAACCCCTTATTACCCCATATGCCACCGCTACAGCACTGGAATTGGCGCATCTTACAGATGCGCCATTTCTGGGATGGCTGGGAGCTGGTATTTGTAGCTAGGGTGGGCCAATATCCATGGTCCCTTCCTAGGCTACGAATATCAGCCTGCAGTCGTCTGCTTAGCCTTTCTGGCTAATAATTATAGGGGACCCCACATCATTTTTTTTTGGTTCCCCTCATTTTAATAGCCACTAAAGGCTAAATATACAGTATAGCTGTGGGCGGAAAATCATAGCCTGGGATGCTCCATGGGTATTAACCCTTTCCCAGGCTACAAACATCAGTGCCCCAGTCACTGGCTTTCCCTCTCTGGAGCAGAAAATTGCGCGGGAGCCCACACCATTTTTTTTTTAAATTAAACATATTGCGGTTAAGGCCGGGCTCACACTTGCAAGAAACTCACATGAGTTTCTTGCCTCAATACCTGGTACTGCCGCCTGCACTCGGACCGGAGGGTTCAGCTACATAGATAGATCTATAGATAGATAATAGATAGCTCTCTAGATAAATCTATCGATAGATAGATGATATAGATAGATACAATAGATACGATCTATCTATCGCTATATCTATCTGTGTATCTATTATCAATCTATAGATGTATGTATCTATTTATCTATCTATCTGTGTGTGTAAACATTATTCTTCAATGGAGTATGTAAAAGAAGAGGTTGGACAAGAAATGACATCACAATTCTATTTTTTTGTATATCTTTATAAAGCTTACAAAAACACACAGAAATCCGCATGAAAACACATGTAAAAACGCATCAAAAACGCAGGGGACCTGCCAGTGACCTCAGGTGCAGATTTGGCGCAGATCTTACCTGCGTCAAATCCTGATGCAATCCTGACCATGGAAACATACCCTAAGCTGCTCCAATTTCAGAAGATCAGGGCAGAGCATCGCCCCTCTCCTCCCAGTGTGTCTGGCACTTCTTCCGCTGCCCTTCCGTGTCTCATTGCAGCTACAGCAATTGTTCAACTCCTTGGTTATGGGGTCCAACCAGGTTCCTAAGACATACACAGTAAATTACTTGTGCTAAAATCCTGTATGCCTCTGTGTCATACAGAGGAATATTGGTCTTATTTGATAAATCTAGGCTATATTTTTTTCCTTTTAAACTGTAAATTTTTATTGAAGTTCCAGAAAAGATAAACTTCACAATAAGATTTGGGAAACAGCCATGGAAACATAAAATATTATAATAGCAATGACAAAATGGGGAACAATAAGAGGAGAGAAGGGAGGAAAACAAAAGTGGGAAATCTGGGCTATTTTCTCCATTGCCCAACAACACTTTTCACAAACAGACTTCAATGAAAATAACCCCACCAATATTACTCCATGTGATTAGAATATTATCTGGGAGTATTAATGCAGCCTCCTATCTATACATACATAGCTGCTTATAATTGTATATGTGCTGAGGTCACAGTGACGATGCTCCATTGCTGGTAGTGTCACTACAGTGATGTCACAATTTACCGGACAGTTCTAGATGCCGTGTAACGCCCAATTTCGTTGAGGGTTGTTGAAGGCGTTGGAGAGAGAGGATTGTGGCGTTTAGTGAGAGCAAATATAGCGAATAAAAAGCGATTTAAGCGTATTATGTCTGATTCAGACAACAGCAGTGATGAGGATTTCCATCCGGTGAGCCATCACCTCTCTGCATTATTCTTATATACTACTAATCTATGGTCTATGATGATTTATGTCACAACTTGTTAGAATGATCAATACTGCTGATTGTTGGCTCTTTAATACCTGATAATGAAGAGTAGTATTCCTGTTTGGGTATTGGGCTAATAAATTGCGAGTTTGACCTTAGGAAATAACAAAAGAGTTTATAATCCATCTTACTAGACCGTCACTAACATTATTAGTATTAATATAAGAATAACATGCCCCCCGCACCCCAGATCCGTTACCTCATGTGCCCTGGTGTTATTTTCACACCTTACTGATGTTTCTGATGATTTATGTGACATTGGGGGTCTTATATTTCTTCTCTTTTTCTAGTCCCATCCCAAAAAAAGACCAAGACTTCCAGACTATCAACAGGAAGCTGGATTCGGTCCTGGGATAACACCTATAGACCCAGGTACTGATCCCCGACACAATCTAGTCTGCTGATATGTGCCCTAAAGGTACCGTCACACATAACGATATTGTTGCCTTTTGTGATGTAGCAATGATATCGTTAAGGAAATCGTTATGTGTGACAGCGACCAACGATCAAGCCCCTGCTGGGAGATCGTTGGTCGCTGAGGAAAGTCCAGAACTTTATTTCGTCGCTGGATCTCCCGCTGACATCGCTGAATCGGCGTGTGTGACACCGATCCAGCGATGTCTTCACTGGTAACCAGGGTAAACATCGGGTTACTAAGTGCAGGGCCGTGCTTAATAACCCGATGTTTACCCTGGTTACCAGCGTAAACGTTAAAAAAGTACATACTTACCTTCAGCTGTCTGTCCCCGGCGTTGTGCTTCTCTGCACTCCTCCTGCATCCTGTGTCAGCGCCAGCCAGCCGGAAAGCACAGCGGTGACGTCACCGCTCTGCTTTCTGGCTGACCGTCGCTGACAGTGCAGAGGAAAGCAGAGCGCCGGAGGACAGACAGCTGAAGGTAAGTATGTAATGTTTGTTTTTTTAACGTTTACGCTGGTAACCAGGGTAAACATCGGGTTACTAAGCGCGGCCCGATGTTTACCCTGGTTACCGGGGACCTCGGGATCGTTAGTCTGTGTGACAGCTCTCCAGCGACCAAACAGCGACGCTGCAGCGATCGACATCGTTGTCGGTATCGCTGCAGCGTCGCTTAGTGTGACGGTACCCTAATAGTAATGGGGTTATAAGAGCAGCTTTGCTCGGGATTGTAGGGTTTGCAGCCTCTATACTTTCTTTTTTCTTTTTTTTTAAATGTCTTGTGTGTGACTTAAAGATTAATTACATGAATGGCCTATTCTTAGTAAAAGTGTCAGTGTTTGATCAATGGGGGTCGGATCCTCAAAAACATCCTTCATTGTAAGCTGAGGCTTGATCGCTTTGGCAGCCGTTTCTGGTACTGCAGCTCACACAATGGGACTGGGTTAGAAACAATGAAGGGGGCAATGAATATTTTTCCAGTGGCTCTGCGGCCCCTTCATTGTTTAGATAAGACCCACACCAATCATTTTAAGCCTATCCTAAAGGCCCCTTCACATTAAGCGACGCTGCAGCGATACCGACAACGATCCGGATCGCTGCAGCGTCGCTGTTTGGTAGCTGGAGAGCTGTCACACAGACCGCTCTACAGCGACCAACGATGCCGGTAACCAGGGTAAACATCGGGTAACTAAGCGCAGGGCCGCGCTTAGTAACCCGATGTTTACCCTGGTTACTATGCTAAAAGTAAAAAAAAACAAACACTAGATACTTACCTACAGCCGTCTGTCCTCCAGCGCTGCGCTCTGCTTCTCTGCACTCCTCCTGTACTGGCTGGGAGCCGGAAAGCAGAGCGGTGACGTCACCGCCCTGCTTTCCGGCTCACAGACAGTACAGGAGGAGTGCAGAGAAGCAGAGCGCAGCGCTGGAGGACAGACAGCGGTAGGTAAGTATGTACTGTTTGTTTTTTTTACTTTTAGGATGGTAACCAGGGTAAACATCGGGTTACTAAGCGCGGCCCTGCGCTTAGTTACCCGATGTTTACCCTGGTTACCAGTGAAGACATCGCTGGATCGGTGTCACACACGCCGATCCAGCGATGTCCACGGGAGATCCAGCGACGAAATAAAGTTCTGGACTTTCTTCAGCGACCAACGATCTCCCAGCAGGGGCCTGATCGTTGGTCGCTGTCACACATAGCGATTTTATTAACGATATCGTTGCTACGTCACAAAAAGCAACGATATCGTTAACAATATCGTTATGTGTGAAGGTACCTTAAGTATTGCCACCAATCTTCATGTCCTGGAAGATCCTTTTAATTATAAATTATTGCTGCTACCTATAATACCCGTCTAACATATATATTTTTTTTTTACTTCCTCAGATCTAATTACATCTATTCCGTCATGCAGCAATGACATCTACAGGTAGGATCAATCACATCTTCTCCACCTCTGAGCTTCGGTCCCATTGGGAGACATTTCCATTGGGGACAATCGGTGTCCTACATCCCGGCTTTATATATGATCCTGGTGGTTCCTGGGCTCTGAATTATTTCATCTTATTCATTTATATCAATAATTTCACCCATATTTTAATTTAGTTTTAATATTAGAATTTTCCCCATTGATTCTTATTTCTGTATTTGTTTTCACAGTAACATCAATGTCATTGTGCCTGGTTATGTTGATTACTTCAGTGGAGAGGAGACACCATCTCGCAAAAGTAAGGACTAATTAGCTGTGTTTTCTAGACACAACCTAGATTTCTGTTATTTGACACAGTCCATTGATCCATTTTCTGTTCTGTTCTATGTTATTCACAGGACTCAGGACTTCTGACATTGAAGCCCCTGAGCAGTGCGGACATCCTGAGATTTATGTTGTCAGCGATGATGAAGACTATGCAATAACAACACCATCATCTCCTGTCACTGGTGAGTGTCCAAAACTATGGATTACATCATAATCTATAAAGATTACACATATTTCCCCTAAATATAATCTAACAATAGACCGCTGCACCTTGACGAGATAGCCAACAAGTGGTCACCGCCATGGCAATGTAGAGTAAAAAGGAGTAATGGCCCTGACTATCTGGTGTCTCTTCACTCCATTTAAATCAAGGACTGCACATTTTGCTAATTTCTATTTTTCTATTCTAAGAATATTATGTATATGTAAAAACGATCATAGATGAAAATATTTTCAATGCTCCATGTTTCCTTCCAGATACAGAATCATCTGGATGCTTGGAGAGATCCACCTCAGAGGAGCAGTAAGTTACATAAAGTTTTGGTATACTGTAAGCTAAGAAGTGTTGCCCCCTACTGGTGGACATCATCTGCCATCAGCTCAGTTCACAAAATCCAGCACTCCAGCATCTTGTTTTACACCCCAATCCATGCCAGGGTATAATTAATCCCTCCTCTCCGCCCTGTATAACTCTTGGCACCCAATGAGACCTTCCAGCTCCGCTCACATGGCAATGATATTGGATTCCTGCACAGACATTTTTGGGAGATTTATCTCAGTGTTGATACTTCCACTTGCCCGGACTCATAGCTTATTGCTGGCTGCCCCTACTGTATATGTGCCCCTGACCTACCATTGAGGTGACTCAATCCTTAATTGGGAAATCCCTTCTAAATTGTAGTGGAAAGGAATGAATAGGTAAATGTTCTGTATGTCCTGAGATATAACCTAATGCTTCATGTATGATCTTCTGTTCTTCCAGGCCTATTTGTACCATCCAGGGCTGCTTCATAGAGGACATCACTTCTCCAGCATCTCCATACGTGCAGGACTTTCAGAACACCAAACACGAGTTGGTTACGCGGCTGTTCAAGCTCTACAACAGCACCGTGTTTGAGAATGAGGTATAATATTACAATCCCGGGGTCATCATCTATATTCTGCTATCTGTAAATCTTCATGTAAACGTCTGGGTAATAAATCATCAATAACCTTTACTACTATTCCTCCATGTAAATGCACAGTTATACAGGTGAGGAGGAGGAGGTAGCACTCACCCCGGGACTTGGTGCCTACGGGAGTCTTTAGGACCAGTAGTCACAAGTTATACCTCCCTAGAAGGTGTTGTGTCCTAGAAGGGACTGCATTTTCTGCTGTTTTTCATTGAATTACAGATATAATGTATTTAATTTTTTTATTCCTCATCTTTAGCTTCCTGAGTCAAATATAGAAATTACGTGGAGTAAAAGACTGAGGAAAACAGCTGGACGCTGCATTAACTCCTTTAAGGATAGACATCTATACTCCACAATCCGACTGTCTGAGAAAGTGTGCGACTCCGCAGGTAACTGCCAGGCTTGTAACTAGAAATTACTGGGTCAACGAATCAGAAGAGTTAGCTTGGGTGATGGAGATCCTTCTGGTCCTATAGTTGGGGAAATCTCCAAAGCTCTAAGGCAAATATCTCTTGAGTCTTCCCGATAATATGGCCCAGCAGGTTGGCACTTGTGATATGAAGTATCTTTATAACTTCTAGTAATTGTGTCATTTCTATCTTTAGAGCGCCTGAGAGACACATTAATTCATGAAATGTGCCATGCCGCCTGCTGGCAATTATATGGCGTACAAGGTGGACATGGTCCATTCTGGCTATCGTACACTGAACAGGTCGCATGTGTCCACCCTGAGTTACCACCAATAAGCGTCTATCACACATATGACATAAAATACACATACAACTATGTGTGCGCAGGGTGTGATCACAGGTTAGAAAATATTTTATTTTTATATAATTATGAAGAAACTACTTTAATGCAACTAATATTATGATACCAGGAGATCACTGAAGACTGAGATCTAATTTTCCTTGAGTATTCCATTCCCTTCCTCTAATAAGTGATATCCTGCCCTTTCTTGTCTGCTAATCCCTGTTCTTTCTGTTTCTTTAGAGTCGGGCGTTTCACAAAGATCTGTGAAAAGAAGCTACATTGCCGAAAATGTGGAGGCAGACTTCTTTTGGAAAACACCATCTAAGATGAGGACCACCCACCTTAGGGAAGACCATCTATGTCTCAGTGAGACCCGTAGTCCAGATAAAAAACCTACAGAAAAACATAATCAGGGCTGGACTACCAAAAAGAAGCGATTTATTGCTTCCATTATCAAATGTAAGTATATATTTTCTTTAATTTGTATAGTAACAATATGCACAACATTTATACAATAGTCAGTGTCCAGTATGTCAAGAAACACATATCCTACAGAAACAATGTTTTATAACCTCACAGTATTAAAAAGGATGGTAGATTAAGATTACAGTGTTAGACTTCCCAGGTGAGGTGGATCCTCCAAGCCCAAGGTCCGAGTGGGCAGCAGATAGATGGGGCACATGGGACACAGACAGTTGAAGGACTGGAAATGGTAGATAGACAAGAGATGTCCAGACAATCTTTACAACTATTATTAATTGCATATTTTCTATCTTTAGAGTGCCTTGGAGACACAATAGCACAGAAATATGCCATGCCGTCTGCTAGCATTTTGACAAAGTGCAAAATGATGGACATGGTCCACTGTGGATGTCTGACACTCAAAAGGTCACCCGTGCGTGTTCACCCTGGGCTTCCACCAGTGAGCATGTATCATAAAACTGATGACAACTGCATGCACAATTACATGTGTGCAAGGTGTGAAAAAGGGTAAATAGATATTTTATTTTCATATAATAATAAAGTATATATTAATACAATTTATATTCTGACACCAAGAGATCACTGAAGACAAGGGTCTAATATTCCACTAATAATCCATGCCCTTCCTCTCATAATGGATATTCCTGCCCTTTTCTGTCTATTGTCTGTTTTTAAGATGGAAACAAAATGAACATATTCCCTGCTGTAAGTAAAAGCAATAGTGCATATAAATAACAAAGTACTTGTTCAAAAAAATCATAAAAGCCATCCCACTAGCGTCAGCATATAAACATTACATTTATATAGCATCCCATTGTTGGGTGTCCATATTCGGGCCTCCGTCCTGCTTGGCCCTCATTCACATTAATGCCACTTTGACACACGGTAAGGTTTTAATACTGGAGGTTTGGACCGTCCTGATTTGGGTACACCTTGGTGGGATGCCTATACCACTTTTTGATCTAAAACAGTGTGTAATAAATATAATCCCCATGTTATTTATATGCATTATTGCTTGTACCCATTTCCTTACAGCAGGGTTTCTATGTTAGGTTTTGCTTCTTCAATAGCCAGTGTGAACATGCTGCTATATTTTACATGCCTACCAAGTTATACTCCAGGTAATTTCTTTGGTTAATGTCTTTTCTGTCTCCATAGATAAGTATTGATGATGAAAGAGCATGTTGCCAAAATGGGGAGGTAGACGGCTCATAATGAGCACCTCCCAAGGCGAGGACCGCTTACCTCAAAGTCATCCTACTTTTTTTAGGTAAAGTTGTATAGTAACAGTATACACAACATTTATACAATCGTCCAGTACATGTCAGGAATCACATGTCCTATAGAAACATTATCTAATCTCTTCACATATCAGATTGAATGGCAGATTAGGATTACAGCCATTAGTAAAGGAAATAACAAGTAAGCAAAGGAAATTTTCTGTAGTAACTTAGTCGACATGGGAGTGCAAACATGATTATATTCATAAAGTTACCGGTATATGTCCTTATTATAGAAAATAAGTTTATTATTGTTTTAACAAGTCATTCCTATTATCCACATTCACAGAATATGACTGAGGATGCACCTCTTCCTCCAGAACTAAGGATCCTGCTCTCGGCCTACATGCTTCTCTGAGGGCTATGTACATGGAGGACAATGTGACTTCTGTCGGAGACTGCTCCTTTATGATGTACATTCACTGGAGTTGTAGGCGAATTGTCTGCAAGAGTCCTCATAAAGCCCGGAAGAGCAGCTAATGATACCAACCATTGGCCTACTGCAGAAGGGGAGGAAGAGTGTGCTGAGAAAAGGTCATCAGATAAAAAAAATAAAAAAATTAGGAACAAAAAAACAACTAAGTCATGAATAATTACAAAGGAGCTTGCTTTCTTTCTCTTTTTAACCACTTCACGACATGCACCGTACTAGTACTGCGCATGTCGTGTCTCCCCCTTTGATGTGGGCTCCGGCGCTGAGCCCACATCAAAGCCGCGACATGTCAGCTGTTTTGTACAGCTAACATGTGCGCGCAATAGAGGCAGGTTGAGTTGCGATCCACCTGCAGCTATTAGTTAAATGCCGCTGTCAAACGCTGACAGCGGCATTTAACTAGCGCTTTCGGCCATCGGGCCGGAAATGCGTGCATCGCTGACCCCCGTCATGTGATCGGGGGTCAGCAATATGTCGGCATGACAACCAGAGGTCTCATTGAGACCTCTATTGTTGTTGATGCCAGATTGCTATGAGCGCCAACCTGTGGTCACTTTTTTTGCAATTTCAACGCACTTGGAATTTTTTTCCGTTTTCTAGTACAGAATATGCTAAAACCAATGGTGTCGTTCAAAAGGACAACTTGTCACGCAGAAAACAAGCCCTCACATGGCCATATTGATGGAAAAATAAAAAAGTTATGGCTCTGGGAAGGAGGGGAGCAAAAAACAAAAAGGCAAAAACAATAAAGGGCTCCGTCTTGAAGGGGTTAACTGAAGTATTTTGGTAAAAAAGAAGTTATCCACTATCCAGCCCTAGGCATCGGGGGGCCTAATGCTTAGTATGGTAGGGGGAAGTTGTGATGAGCTGCACCAGGATGTAAATAATATACAAATGAAGCTCTGAGTGTGGCGGCACTGCCGGGTCAGAGGGGCTCCAATCAGTTCCATGCCCTAATGTAGCGGTGTACGCATGCTGCTGACATTGCTGCAGCATCATAATGTCACCTCATCACACTGCAAAAGTCACAGAAGAATACAACACAGAAGGAAAATAAACTGGAGCAGGTAAGCATATAAAGCATATTTTCAGCGGGCCATTTACTGTAGACTGGAGTTTAAGGGGGAGTTTTACTGGGGGTTGTGGGTCTTCTAGTGAAAAAGGAGACCAGACCACCTGGCCCAGCTTCAACTTTAAGACTTCAATAGTTAAAATCCATTATTTACTGGTTGCAATTAAAACATGATGATACAGTGCAGAAAACATTCAGTGTATGATCAGGTTTTAATCACAACCAATAAATACTGGTTTTTAACCAGTGACCATTGAGGCCCGTAATATTTTTCTACAGTTAGGGGCGCGCACAGAAAGAGGGATAGTGCAAGAGACAAAATGCATGCCTGACAGTGTGGGGGGCTAAGTATGAAGGTAGGGCAGTATGGGTGGCTAAGTATGGAGACGGGGCAGCGTGGGGAGAGCGCAGTATGGAGAAGGGGCAGTGTAGGGTGGGCTTAGTACGGAGACACGCAGCATTTTATATACTGTATAGAAGTATTAGTATGCATATGCTAACACTTTCCCCCAGTAGTGATCTGATGTACCAGTCATAAGAAATCTAGCATAGAAGTCATATGCAGATTAGGCTGGAAATGCACTGGGAGAGAGGTCAATGCCCTTAGACTGCTTCTTCTACATATACTCACACACCCCCAGTGCACTTTCAACCTGATTTGCATAAAGGTTCTACTCCAGAATTCTCATGACTGCTTTCTAGAAAAAAGTTATATATATTTGTTTAATTGAAGAACAAGCTCCTCTACAGACATACTGCTACTTCCAAATGTAAAGACATGTTGAAAGCAGGTGGAGGAAGAAATGCGAGAGGGCACATAAACATTTCGACCATTCCTGGTTTTTGTTCACAATGTTGCTTTGGAAGAAGGAGAACACAACATGGTATTCATACATACAGGAGTAAGACAGGAAGCCTGCTGCTCTGTGTGAAGGACGGCTCAGCGTCTCCTCACTGGGAGCAAAGGACGCTAATGAAAATAAAAGCGTTCCATCGCAGACGCCTTGGGTGGTTAGAACAGTGTGGTTTCCCTGTCTGTCTCTTTATCTTGCTGGCAGAATAATAGCAGCCAGACATCACACACGTACCGTGCGGTCCCTATGGTAGCTTTCTTATCTGCTTTTGTAAAATGACTTGTCTGTTGGGATGATGGCTGGAGTTGGGCTTAAGGGACCATATAAAAATCACTCAGAGACTGACTGGAATACGGAACCAAGAGCAAAGTAATTATTTCCATTTTGCAAATGTCGAAAGACACCTTTTTTCCCATGAATTACAAGATGAAAGTAGGCCTACTGCTGCTTCTATGAAAGGTTGTATCGCTGGCGTAATTAGACTCCAGAATAGAAGGGGTGATTGTGATTGCCACTCAGTATCTTAGAGAGAGAGCAGGACCCGCACGTCTTTACTCACACGACATCACAGCAGTCGCTGCCTTCCTGCTTTATTTTCCACTGAGGGTTGACAGACCTCCTGTGACACACTCCATTTTCTGTTACTGAATCATTGTTATTTTCTAGTTAACTACTCACCTGCGGCCGCCTGCGCTGTATGAGCAGTTTCTCAAATGCCAACATTTGGGACATAGAGATACACGCAGACAGAGTTTAGGACAACAGAGGGGTTAAAGGTGGTGGTCTAGGGCAGGCCAGGCCTCTTCTCTGCCTATATTTACATTGTATCATTTCGAAATAGAACGCTTAGTGGAGTTAGAGATCAGTGTTTCTTAAAAAAAGCACCAAACCCCACATCTAACTTATCACAATCAGCCATTATTTCCCAATCAGGGTGATTCTGAAACCCCCAGGGGTCCCAAGACCCAACACTCAAAAAAAGCAAAGCACAGGCTCTTGGTAGGAAGCTCCGATTTATTCACTTGCCTGCAAATGTTTAAAACACCTACACAATTGAATAAAGCAGATGCTGCAGGTAGCCATTCTTGACTTCTGCATAGCCCCATGCTCGAAGATGATGGCAACGCAATGATGTAATTGGACCACTGGTGTCATTTAGTAGGAGAACTGCCAGAACACAGGAGCATCTAATATGAGGAAAGTAGGATTTATTTATTTTTTTTATTCCGGGGGGGCATACATATATATTTTTTTTAAGTATTCAGGGTGCTCAGTATATATTTTAACATATAGTCAGGAAGGGGGCATCAGCACCCTTTAACTATAAAGTTACAGAAATCGGGGAAAATTATGTTTCTGTTGTAATTTACGCCATGATTATGATCATTTTGCTTCCTTGTCCCACTTTTCGAAAAGCTGGGGGAAGTGGCAGGCACTGACATAAAAATGAAATAGTTGCACGATTTTGGCGCAACTTTGAAACATCACAAATTTTTTTTCACAACTCAAAACAGTTTTACACTGGATTACTGAACAAAAAAAGAAAAACCTGATAAATTGTGGTGTAAATTCCAATAAGATGATACTGTTGCTCACCGTGTTAGCCACTATTGAGCCCAGATTTCAATGCAATTTATGAAATTTTAAAACCAAACAAAAAAACTAAAAAAATATTATATATACATTATGTATTCTGAGAAACTATTTCAAGAGTTACATTAAATTCGGCAAAAGAACAAACACTCTGGGATGCAAAGTGCATCATTTTGCTCAGCTAGTTATGTAATCATGCTCTGCGGTGTTATAGTGTAGATGAGGGAAAAAAGAATCTGCAATCAATCAACAAGATACAGAAGACTTTTCAAAGTAATCAGAGTATTCACTTACTGGTGCATAAATCTCATCCTGGACATGTTTATATCATGTTACATTCAGAGGGAATAAACATGTGCTGTATATCACTGTACAGCTCCATAAAAGGTGATCATGTTATACTATATCACATGCATGTATGATAAATATATGTATATACATTCATTAGCTGGTACAGAGATTGCTCCATCGCCATAATCGTGTGACAGGCGAGGGTCACCACTCTGGCACCAACACCTATCAGAAGGTGGCTATGAATATCTGATTCTTTCCATTGATTTCTATAGGATTAAAATAAAAAGGGCCAGAACTTCCAGAGTAAATGAAAGAAACCATGACAGTGTGACACATGTTTTTGAGATAGGTGCAGGACCTACTGGTCAGACATACATCTACAGACCATTATGGCATAAAGAGTCTCTTGAAAATGCCATAAATGAGATGAGAGTACCCCTTTAAATGGATTCTGTAAGCTTTGTGCATTCTCTCATTATTTTAAAAGGGACTCTAACACCCCCCCCCAGGACGTATAATATGGGCATACAGGTGATCGAAATGTTACACTGGTCTTACCTGTATGCCTCATATTAATGGTCTTGTTGCTGAGAAATGTTGTATTCTTTCTTTATGTTAATAACCTTTTCCAGGCTCCGGGATGTGCGGTGCTTGGAAGAAATACCTGCCTCCTGTCTTCATTGTAATACTTAACCCCCTTCCATCAGCGTCACTTACGTCTCCGGAATCTGAGCCTGCACTCCCTCAGAAATAGATACTTCATCCTCCCTTCTGTGGGTGCTGCATTCAGGGGTCTTCTGTGCAGGCGAGTCACTGTGCCTTCCTGCGTGCATGCCAATAATATGCTCTCCCACTTCCTCCCTGCATAGTCATCACAAGGAACCATGTGTACATGGTAATGACTATGCAGGGAGAAAGTGGGAAGAGAACCTTATCGGCGTGCACGCTGGAGCTCCCTGGAGCTGAAGTTGCAAACAACTGTGCAGAAGGTCACTGAATGCAGTGCCCACAGAAGGGAGGATGAGGTATGTATTTCTGAGGGGGCGCATGATTCAGGGGCCATAACGGACATGGTAACTGACATGGGGGGTTGTATTATAATGAGGACAAGAGGCAGGGATTTCTTCCAGGCATCACACGCCCCAGAGCCTGGAAGAAATCATTAACATAAAGACAGCATATAACATTTCTCCATTACAAGATAGCTAATATGAGGCATACAGGTAGGACTAGTGTAACATTTCTATTACCTGTATGCCCATATTAATAGGTCATATAGTCATATACATTCGTGGGTGACAGATTCCCTTTAAATGTGTAAAATTACTGTATACAAGAAACAAACTATTTTTCCAATATATTTTTTATCAATTCACCTTTTTCCAATATCACTGATTGCTGTCATTTAGTAGGAGCCTTAATTGTTTAACTAGAAGAGGATGAGACTGTGTGGTCATGTGATCATCTCAGGAGCAGTGTGTCCTTGTGTCCGCCACATGCTCAAGACCGATTTTTATCTGCTAAACGAAAACAATAAAGCTTTCTCATAGATGTCAGCAAGGAAAGATCTTGAAAAACCTAGAGGAATTTGTGCAAAACTGTTTTTTCAAAATTAACCTCAGGAGTTCTAGTTACAAGTGAAAACAGATCCTTATTGTGATATTAGTCACTAGCAAGGCTGATCTGGGTCTGCTTAAGCCTTTCCAGTCCACCACCACTGGACTGCATTGCAGAGTCCAATAGAGGCAATATCTTCTTCTATTCACTGCATTGTACTACTTAAGCTGGAGATGGGAGAACACTATAAGGGTATGTGCAAAAGGCATCTGATAGTACCCGCTGAGTTTTTGAAGCAGTAGAGACCAAGATTGACTGCTCCTTTTGCTAAGTATTGGCTGTGTCAGCTCTGATACAAAGATAGAGCTATATAAAAGTGCTGGCTGACTGCACCCACTGTTTGTGCCGGCAGAATGCACTCACTGTTTGTGCCGGCTGAAAGCACTGACTACGCTCAATGTTTGTGCTGGCTGAATGCGCTCACTGCTTGTGCCCAACTGACTGCACCCACTGTTTCTGCAGGCTGACTGCACTCACTGCTCGTGTCGGCTGACTGTGCTCGCTGTTTGTGCTGGCTGACTGCACTCACTGCTTGTGTTGGCTGACTGTGCTCACTGCTTTTGCCGGCTGACTGCGCTCACTGCTTGTGCCGACTGACTGCACCCACTGTTTCTGCCAGCTAACTGCTAAAACTGCGCCCACAGTTTGTGCTGGCTGACTGTGTTCACTTGGTTTCAAAGATGGCATCCGCTCATTGTCCTGGCGCCGCCCCCTCTTCCAAGTGCTGGTTGTGTAGACGTTGATTGAAACCAGTACTTATCAAAGATGGTGGCGCCAGTACAAGAGGTTGGTGCCATCTTAGATTTTGAGCTCCAGCACACACTTCAATACTGATCAATGTGCTCTTTGTACAGGGAAAGTAGAGAGCCAATCCTTCTATGTCCTGACCTTGCGGGCCACATAAAATGATTTGGTAGGCTGAATTTGGCCCATTGGCCTTGAATTCGACACTGATGCTTTAGTGTCCACAGTAAAAAAAGAATCACATCTTGGCTTACAAGTCATCTTCATACACCAAGTCATTGGTCAGGATTTAGGCTATACATTATGTAGTCAAATGTATTTTTTTGCCATATCTTATCTTCCCTGTGAAACTGAAGCAATTTCAGGCATCTGTTACTTCCAGATTTAGTTGTGAACTTACTGCAGCATTTCAACAACCGAATGAGAAGCATGTTTCTTTTACGCTCGAAAAACATATGCTATGTATGGATGGTATTTTCAAAATCTCATCCACATAAATACAATAATTTGTAATGTGAAACTCACAACACAAATCAAGAACATAAGAAAAAAATCATACTCTATGTATCAAATATGAAAACAGCTATTCTTTATCTTCGCGATACATGAAAAATATCACAAACGTATGATATATAGCTGCCACATTTTGAACAATACATATCCTTAGTCTTAGTTCGCTGTGAGCAAGGACGTGTATCGTGCATTGGAACTTGAACCATATTATGATATTGTTTTTGCAACATTTCACGAAATTTGAAATTTGAGTATGTGATTTAGTTTTAGCTGAATTTATTACCCATTGCCTATCAATAACCAATTGTTTACATCAGGTTTTTATGTTAAATGTAGCTTTTAAAAATGTTAAAAATAACATTTTTATGTGGAAAACTCCAAATTTATCATTTAGGCCTAATATTAGACTCTTAAGGTACCTTCACACATAACGATTTCGTTAACGATATCATTGCTTTTTGTGACGTAGCAACGATATCGTTAACGAAATCGTTATGCGTGACAGCGACCAACGATCAGGCCCCTGCTGGGAGATCGTTGGTCGCTGGGAATGATCAGGACCTTTTTTTTGGTCGCTAATCACCCGCTGACATTGCTGAATCAGCGTGTGTGACGCCAATCCAGCGATGTCTTCACTGGTAACCAGGGTAAACATCGGGTTACTAAGCGCAGGGCCAGCCGGCCATAAAGCAGACCACAGCGGTGATGTCACCACTGTGCTCTGCTTTACGGCCGGCTGGCGCTGACACAGTGCAGGGAAGCTGAAGCCAGGGGACAGACACCGGAATGTAAGTATGTACTGTTTGTTTTTTTAACTTTTACAATGGTAACCAGGGTAAACATCGGGTTACTAAGCGCGGCCCTGCGATTAGTAACCCGATGTTTACCCTGGTTACCCGGGGACTTCAGCATCGTTGGTCGCTGGAGAGCTGTCTGTGTGACAGCTCTCCAGCGACCACACGACGACCTAAACAGCGACGCTGCAGCGATCGGCATCGTTGTCTATATCGCTGCAGAGTCGCTAAATGTGACGGTACCTTTACTTCTTGTTCTTCACATCACATGGAACTTTAGCAGCCATAGACGGACTCAGACCCTATTTTTTGTGCATAAACATTATCTGGTCTTGCTGAAATCTAGGCAAATGTCATTGCGCATAGATGGGAAGGATGTGAGCTGTGACCATCACCTATTGCCAATGGAGTATCCTGTGTTGCCTACTTTGTATAGAAGTGTTACATTTCATCGTAATCCTGTCTGTAATGATAATGAGAGTGATGAAAAGTCTTCTTTACAAAACAGAAAGTGTGAGTCTAGTATAAAGTCTAGTTGTCAATGTGAAAATGACAAAATTTCAGTTTTTTTTATATAGATAATTATATAGAAAACAGTATTAAAAACTTAACATAGAAACCTGATATAAACATTAAGTAATTTTTAAATTACACATTCCCTACAAGAAAAAAATAAGAGAAATATAGTAAAATTAGAAAATTAGATTAGAATCTATGATTCATAAATCGTCAATGACCCGCTACACTTTGACTTCTACAAATAATAGTTCAGTTATTAGTAAATGTGAACCGCTGGAGGTTTCCTTAGCTCAACCAGCTTAAAAAAAAATTAGCTACTAACACAAATTCGTGAAATACACAGAATAGCGGATAGTGTAAATTTTGCAACTCAAGAAGCAAAACAATTTAGAGAAATAGACCCTGATGTGTAAATACATTCTAAAGTATTTGTAGCAAATGTTTCTACATCATGAAAAGAGTTGGCCTACCTCTTCTCGATTCTTCTTCAACCATTCTTTGGCGGTAGTCAGGGCTATGATAGCTGCTGGCTCATTTGGAAATCCTATGATTAAAAAAAAGTTAGGAAAAGAATAAATATTGAGATTTGTAGGGAAAATTTTCAGAGCTGAGCAGTATGTGTGCGTTATGCCTAATAAAGCATGCATAATTCGATGTTAAACCTGAAATGCATATTTTTCTAGCAGCCTCAGACATTTGTCCTACTTTAGTCTTTGCTGTAAATACTCCTTGAAGGATAAAAGTTTAATGCATGAAAGCCAATTTTCCCTCATTTATTTATTTAGGTCACCTACAATATATGAGCTCCAAGATAGGGAGTGGCAGAAACAGCAGCAGATGTTACAGGAGGGGATGTCCATATTTCACATTGGAAATGGCTAAATCTTTTATGGCTGCATTAATTACAATGAAATGATCCTCTACAATTCTTCAAACTGTCGCCATCGTTCTTGTCTGTATGATTATGAGGATACGAGGAATAACCTTGCAATGATTCTGGCAAGATTTGTAGACTGTTACCTTTAAAGATAGTTATTTTAATCCAACACCTAAAAAGGCAAGTGTGATTACATCCCAAGGTGAATACTCAATAACTGTGCATGGGCTGTTCAACTTTCCAGAAAAAAATGTTGGAATCAGAACTGAATTAATGGGGTTTTCATTAAAATGATTTTCTATTTTTAGGATAGGTCATCAGTGCCATGTCCCCTTAAAGCATCACTAATCTAAGCTCCCTGCCCCTAGTCATATATTTACAAGCTGCCATCTTCTTTGGTCATCAGCACCACTATGGTCAGTTTTCTGCAGTTTGTCGGAACCTGTCAGATGACTGCAGTGTTTGCTGAGCAAGAAAGAAGTCACTACTCCATGTAAATCTATGACAGCCAGAAAGAGGCCAGAACAAGGATCTCGTGGACTTATTCAGAGAATTTGTGACCGCTATCTCTAGCTTCTGGTCAGTCTTAAGTTTTGGTCACATGATGGAGGATTAGGACCGGAGCAATGCTTGGAATAGCTGAAGAAGGTGGCTGTTAAGCATATTACTAAGGGCAGGGAACTTACATTAGTGCCACCACTCCAATGATGAAATGAAAATAAGGCATTCAATGTCTACTAGACACAGCTCTGTATGTATAGTAGTGGCCTTGACTCGAATTACAGCTTTGTCACACTCAAAGTTAAAATAAGTCAGAAAAAAGATTGTGCTGCATGGGTCAGTGGCCTTTAAAAACACATGTTCGGTGGGTTTCAGCAATCACTGATCTCTCTGAAAGCCTTAAAATTTACATGACACCTTAGCAAATGATTAGGCAAACTAAAGCTAGAGATGAAAGAACTGATTCTTAGGATCCTGGGTCCAGTGATCAGGTCAGTAGACCATGTCCATCGAATGGGAGCCTTGTGAACTGCCTCTCACCTGCCAGAATCCCAGATGCCTCTTCTGATTTGCTGATAAGGAAAATCATGGCACTTTTGGCCAATAGGTGGCAAAGTAGGAACTTATCCAGTGACACAGTAGATATCTCTTCAGATTTGTTGGCCTAGTTCATCATGATGCACACATAATGTAGTGCCAGGCTTACTGATCAGAAGAGGAAACGGTGACGCTAGTAGGCGCTATGTAGGGCTCCCATACGAGGCCGCTAGGCCAGTGTCCTTTACAAAAAGTTCTGGTTGGGGTTAATGAAAAAAATCTCTTCAAGTCTCAGGTTCAATATTTCTTGCCAAGACCTAGGTTAGCAATACACAACCTGCAGTAACACTGCCCTGTGGAGCAATGCTTAAATGGCCAATAATGCTTGTATGAAGTAATGAGAAATAACAAGATAAGAGACATTATAAATACTTAATGCTTCTGGGTCACTTTCTACTCACAAGCAAATAATAACAAAATAAAAGTGACACCTGAAGAAAAATAATATGTATAATGCATTCAACAGATAGCAGGAGAGTAAATTAGAGAATAAAGCCATAGCAAACGAATATCTAATAACAGCTGCCAGGCTTTTATTAAGAGACAAATAAAAGCCTATAGCAATGTTTATTCTGAAGGATTGTTACTGAACAGCTGTCATGCTAACAGAATGAAATCATTTCATGGTGTCAGC
Source organism: Ranitomeya imitator (assembly GCF_032444005.1). Classification (NCBI taxonomy): domain Eukaryota; kingdom Metazoa; phylum Chordata; class Amphibia; order Anura; family Dendrobatidae; genus Ranitomeya; species Ranitomeya imitator. The sequence continues at coordinate 66,026,398 of NC_091286.1, forward strand.
AATAGATGAGCTAGATCTTTATGAAGTTAAGTCAGCAGTTCATTTAACATTTAGAGAACTGTTTTTACAGTGAAACAGGTTTTTTTTTATTCCACCAGGCAAAGTTTGCCCTCCAACATTTTAAAATAAAAATAAATTCCAATTTAAACCCCCTATTCACACTATCATATGCTTTAGTATATGCCCTCCCCAACACACACCTGCCATGTTAGCCATCCAGTGGTCGCCCTATTTTAGATTTATGTGCCATATTCATAGTGTGTAATATACGGTGAACGCGTAGGTGTGCACAGGTGAGGCAGGTAGTTTTAACTCAAAACCCCGGTGAGTAACTCACTTGTTTAAGTGTGAGAGGTCACTTTTTATAATTAGTGCTCTCTTGAGGGCTGGTTGACTTGATATAGTATAACCCTGGGGGATTACTACTTTAAAAGAAACAGAGGAGGCCTTCTGTTGAAAAAACAAATTCCCTTTAAAGAAGAAACTGACCAGGAACAGGCATAGCTGATAGCAGGTGCAGATCTTAAGATACCATACAACTTCTGGAACTTACAGAAGTGAAGGTTAATTGGTTTTTGGTGGCAATACATAATTCAAAGCGGGCACACATCTAAGGGCATCTTGCCACTTACTTTTTTCCTCGCTATTTCTACAATACATCTTCCTTGATTGACAAATCTGGCTTTATAGAGCCAAAGAAGGGCAGAGATAGGTGGAAAACAAGTAGGTGGTTAAGTGCACTTGTGCTGGCAGACTCCCTTTAATGATATCATTTCTATTATACAGAGAATCACTCCTGATATACCCATCTTACATCAGACATAAAAAAATTTTGTAATGTTCCAGCAGCTTTTCCTAGTCAAGTCTTAGTATTCTTTCACTAATCTTCCTCAGCCAAGCAAATACTTCACATTGTATAGGCAGACTCTTCTAAAACCCAGTCGGATTCCAGACTCTTATACCAGCTGAATACCTTCCAATTTGCAACAACTAACTTCTTTTGGGCTCATACCCATCACCATGAAAAAAAAAACGTCCGATTTCGGTACAGAAAAGTGAGACAATTTTCATGCGAGTACAATCTGATTTTGAACACCTAGCATCTGATTTACATGCGAATGCAATCCGATTGTAATGCGATTGTCACATGAGCTCCTTTATGCTATTTACACATGGTTTTCCAAGAAAATATTCTTCAAGAATATATATATATATATACTGCTCAATAAAATTAAGGGAACACTAAAATCATAAAATCACATATCCTAGATATCACTGAACGAAATACTCCAGTTGTAAATCTTTATTCATTACATGGTGGAATGTGTTGAGAACAATAAAACCTGAAAATGATCAACGTAAATCACAGCTAATATCCCACGGAGGTCTGGAGTTGGAATAATGCTAAAAATCAAAGTGGGAAATGAAGTTACAGGCTGATCCAACTTCAGTGGGAATGCCTCAAGACAAGAAAATGATGCTCAGTAGTGTGTGTGGCCTCCATGTGCCTGTATGACCTCCGTACAATGCCTGGGCATGCTCTTGATGAGGCAGCGAATGGTCTCCTGAGAGATCTCCTCCCAGACCTGGACTAAAGCATCTGCCAACTCCTGGACAGTCTGTGGTGCAACGTGAAGTTTGGTAAATGGTGCAAGACATGATGTCCCAGATGTGTTCAATCAGATTCAGGTCTGGGGAAAGGTCGTGCCAGTCCATAGCTTCAATGCCTTGATCTTGCAGGAACTGCTGACACACTCCAGCCACATGAGGCCTGGCATTGTCCTGCATTAGGAGGAACCCAGGGCCAACCGCACCAGCATATGGTCTCACAAGGGGTCTGAGGATCTCATCTTGGTACCTAATGGCAGTCAGGCTACCTCTGGCGAGCACATGGAGGGCTGTGAGGCCCTCCAAAGAAATGCCACCCAACACCATTAATGACCCACTCCCAAACCGGTCATGCTGAAGGATGTTGCAGGCAGCAAATCTCTCTCCATGGCGTCTCCAGACTCTGTCACGTCTGTCACATGTGATCAGTGTGAACCTGCTTTCATCTGTGAAGAGCACAGGGTGCCAGTGGCAAATTTTCCAATCCTGGTGTTCTGTGGCAAATTCCAAGTATCCGGCATGGAAAAAGTTCTCACTCTTGTGGTGCCGTCAAAAAGGTCCTGTGAATTCACAGCCAATTAACTCTGTTCAACTCACTCACGTCAGTGCTAGCACCGTTATAACTTTTCCCACGGCGTTCTGACGTCAGTTACAGTGTGGTGGCCGATTGACCTAATATTTGCATTTTAATAGCATTTTTTTACATGACAGGTTCCCTTTAACTCCATTCTCCGTGGAGTGTTTGGACAATGTCCAATCAAGCCTATTAAAGTTATAAAGACAGTAAATACAGTATTTCCAATGTATTTAATGTTAATTGATTCTATCAATGTCTTTATAGTTCAGAAATACATCAATCAGACGATGGTAGAATCAGTTTCCACCTTCTTACACATATACATTAAGTGTCAAAGTGGGACAACCGCTTTTAAGGGGTTATCGGGACTTTTACATAACTTGACAGGGATTCAAAGTCTCACATAATAATAATCTTTATTTTTACTTTTTTTTATTTTTTTGATCTTGAATAAGAAACAGAAGAGAAAGCAGTTACTTAAGGTAATCATACAGTATATCAGTATAAATGCTGTAATGTAGCCATAAGGGATGTAGATGTAGCAGTTATCCTTGTATTTGGAGACTGAGGGTAATAACAAAAGTGTAAATGATGCACAATGGGTGGGAATCTGTTACAGATCTTACTTTGGAGTATAGGACCATCAAGTTACACCGTTGCATATAAGAAGGGAATTTTTACATTTTCAATGCCCTTTTTTACATATCTCCAAAAAAAGAGGACAAATAGTACTCAGCTACAGGTCCTTCTCACAAAATTAGAATATCATCAAAAAGTTAATTTATTTTAGTTCTTCAATACAAAAAATGAAACACATATTATATAGAGTCACTACAAACAGAGTTATCTATTTCAAGTGTTTATTCCTGTTAATGTTGGTGAAGAGCACAACATGCATGTGTTGTGACTGTCAGACAGCTGCGCAGCTGATTGGCCGAGCAATTCAGGAAGCCGGGTTCCCTCTGTAGCTTATTTGGTAAGCGCTATAGCTTGCCGAATAAGAGGGAACCTGAACATATTTGCTAAACTCTGGTCATGACCTCTGAAAAACTTATAAAAGTCCTAGATCACAGTCTGCAGTCTTTCTTTGATAAACAGACAAGAATTTACTTACTTACCGTAATTTCCCCTGGGATCAATAAAGTGTATCGTATCGTAATTTAGCACTGCTTCAAAGCTAACACACAAATAATATCTAACAGAAATCCCCAAACTAGGAAGTAGTGTGCAAGGAGAAGATCAAGGAGCTCACTAGGTGAGGTGGATCATCTAAGCTCAAGGTCCAGTTGGGCACATGGGTCACAGGCATAAGGTTGGGCTATGGGAGGGCTTTTTATAGCCTCTGTTAGGCCTCGCTCCTTGTCAGTTATACTTCTGTCCTCGGCAGAGTTAGTTGACCCCTGTGTGCCTGTGCCTGTGTGCCTGTTTTCGTGTTTTCTCTTGGTTCTGACCCAGTCTGTCCCTCTGTTGTGCATTTGACTATTGATTTGGTACTGTCTGCTTGCTTGCCTGGTTCTTGACTCCAGCGTGGTTTGTGACTATCCATTCTGTCTGTCCCTTTGGTACCGTTATTGCTCCTATCAGTTTTCTGACTCTTTTGGCTTGGACCTGTCTACTCTTCTGCTTCTTGTGCTCGTACCTGGCTGCATCCTACTCGCTTTACCTCCCCACGGTCCGGCCGGTCCCTGCCTCATCCCACTATCTTCTCTAGGGATCCTGTAGCTGGCTCTGTCCCGGTCCCTCCCCCTGCGGTCATGTGGCCACAGGTCCTGCTCACCAGTGGTTGCATGCTGCCCCGTCTCACCCCCCTGAAAGCTGTGAGCCCAGATTGCCCGCACTTCACAGGACACATACTGACAGGTGGGAATCCGTTGCATGGTTAGTGACAAGAGGGACTGGAAACTATAGCTAAACAGGTGGAATGCCAGAAACCGCAGACAGGCGGAGGATGTCAGGAAACTGCTGGGAAGTAGAGGACCGCCGGTAATCAGGTGGAGTACAGAAAATTGCAGGCAGGTGGAGGATGTCATGAAACAGAAGGCAAGCAGGTGGACTGCAGGAAACCACAGGCAGGTAGCAGATAATACTCCAGAGTAACAGGGCAGTCAGCAACCAAGTAAGTCAAACACAACCAGGAATATCTCTTGAAAACCACAGGCGAACACAGATAAGAGATTCAGAAGACCGGACAACTGGTATCCAACAGAACTCTGGGGATGCTAGAAGCCGCAGACAAGTAAGAAGAAGCACTAGAAGCTGCTAGTCTACAGGAGATGTCCTGCAGCCCACAGCCAGGTTGCTCTGCACAAACACAAACTGCAAGCCTAGTCACAGATTCTTACAAAGGCCCCTATGTCTTAGAAGTCCTTAACCCCTTCATGACCGGAGGTATTTTAGTTTTTGCATTTTCGTTTTTTGCTCCCCTTATTCCCAGAGCCATAACTTTTTTATTTTTTTTGTCAAAATGGCCATGTGAGGGCTTGTTTTTTGCAGAACAAGTTGTACTTTTGAACGACACCATTGGCTTTACTATATCATTTACTGGAAAACAGGAAAAAAAATTCCAAGTGCGGTGAAATTGCAAAAAAAAGTGCAATTCCACAGTCTGTTTTTTGTTCTTTTTTTTTCCATGTTCACTAAATGCTAAAACTGACCAGCCAAACATGTCTACGTTCTTTTTTTATCTAAGTGGTGAAAAAAAAGAAGAAGCTTTGGATTAAAAAAAATAAGCGACATTTTCCAAGACCTGTGATGTCTTCATTTTCCCTGATCTGGGGCTGGGTGAGCGCGTGTTTTGCGCGCTGAGATGACATTTTAATTGATACCATTTTAGTATAGATATGATCTTTGATCACCATTATTGCATTTTTCTGCAATGTAACGGCGACCAAAAAAATGTGTTTTTATATTGATAGATTGGGCAATTCTGAACATGGCGATACCAAATATGTATATATTTGAGTTGCTTTTTATTATTTTTTTTAATTGGGCAAAAGGGGGGTGATTTGAACTTCTAGATTTTTTTTTTTTTAACTCCTTCATGACTGGAGGTATTTTCGTTTTAGCATTTCCATTTTTGCTCCCCTTCTTCCCAGAGCCATAACTTTTTTATTTTTCCATCAATATGGCCATGTGAGGGCTTGTTTTCTGCATGACAAGTTGTACTTTTGAATGACACCATTTGTTTTAAAATATTGTGTACTGGAAAATGGGAAAAAATTCCAAGTGCGGTGAAATTGTAAAAAAAAAGTGCAATCCCACAGTTGTTTTTTGTTTTGCTTTTTTACTATGTTCACTATATACTAAAACTGACCTGCCATTATGATTCTCTAGGTCATAACGAGTTCACAGACACCAAACATGTCTACATTCTTTTTTATCTAATTGGAGAAAAAAATTCCAAACTTTGTGAAAAAAAAAAAAATCTCCATTTTTCATCATCTCGGGTTGGGTGAGGGCTTATTTTTTGCATGCTGAGCTAACATTTTTAATGATACCATTTTGGTGCAAATATGATCTTTTTATCACTCTTTCTGTCCTCCTTCTCCTAGTCACAGGAAACATCTCTCCCAACCCTGGTCCCCTATGTTAGAGCAAGTCAAACCTCCCAACTGCTACACTCAGAAACCCCTCTAACCTTATTAATATCCCATGCATGCCTTCTGCCTCTTTGAATTGTGCCCTTTGGAATTCTCGCTCTGTGTGTAATAAACTCTCCTTCATCCATGACATCTTCCTTTCTAATTCTCTTAACCTCCTGGCGCTTACTGAAACCTGTATCCAGCAGTCAGACACCACCGCTGCTGCTGCTGCTCTTTCATATGGTGGACTACACTTTTCTCATACCCCAAGATCGAACAACAGAGCAGGTGGAAGCGTTGGTCTGCTCCTTTCACCCAAATGTACCTTCCAAGTTATCCCCAAGTACCCTCACTTGTTTTCCTTTATTTTGAGGTCCATGTTGTCAGACTCTACATCCCCTTCTCCATGCTAGTGGCGATGGTGTATCATCCTCCCGGCCCCTCTCATCAGTTCCTAGATCACTTTGCCACCTGTCTTCCACACTTTCTCTCCTGTGACATCCCTACCCTCATAATGGGTGATTTCAACATCCCCATTGCTTTTCCCCTCTACCCATCTGCTTCTCTAACCTCCTCTTTTGGCCTCTCACAGCATACTAACTCTCCAACGCATGATGGAAACTCCCTCGACTTGGTCTTCTCCCGGCTTTGCTCAGTGGAATATTTCACAAACTTCCCTCTCCCGATATCTGACCACAACCTTCTTTCATTCTCTATCAAGAACTGCCATCCCGCTCAGGTCACCCCGATTTTTCAGACTTATAGAAACATGCAGGCCATTAACCCCTTCCTGACATGCGCCGTAATAGTACGGCTCTGCGGGAACTGAGTTCCCGCAAACCGCAGTACTTGTATGGCGGCACGATCACACGGCCTCACATTGAGCGCTGCGGCGATCGCGTACGGATGTCAGCTGTATATGACAACTGACACCCCACAGCAATGCCCACGATCGGTGCTAGTCAATAATGACAGCGACATAGAGGGGCATCGCACAGGGACGGGGGCTCCCTGAGCTCTCCCACCGGAACAGCGTGATGCGATCACGTTGTTCCAGTGATCCGGAAGGGGTCCCCAGATCCAAGATGGCCGCGGGACTCCTTCCGGGTCAGAGCAGGTGCAGGAAAGCCTCCTGCACTGCCTGTCAGATCGCTGATCTGACAGAGGGCTATGCACAGTGTCAGATCAGCGATCTGATCTAATATAGTGATGACCCACCCTGGGACAATGTTAGAAAGTAAAAAAAATAAATAAATAAAGTGGACAAAAAAAAAGTCCCCAAATAAAGAAAAAAAAAAATTCCCAATAAATCCATTTATTTATGTAAATAAAAAAAACCAATAAAATTACACATATTTGGCATAGCTGCGTCCGTAATGACCCACTTTATAAAACAATCCCACTAGTTAACCCCTTCAGTAAACACTGCAAAAAAATAATAAAAAACGAGGCAAAAAACAACGCTTTATAATATCAGCAAACAAAAAGTGGAATAACACGAGATCAAAAAGACGGATATAAATAGACATGGTACTGTTGAAAATGTCAACTCGACCCGCAAAAAACAAGACCTCACATGACTCTGTGGGCCAAAATATGGATAAATTATAGCTCTCAAAATGTGGTGATGCAAAAACTATTTTTTGCAAAAAAAAAGCGTCTTTTAGTGTGTAACAGCTGACAATCATAAAAATCCGCAAAAAAACGCTATAAAAGTAAATCAAACCCCCCTTTATCACCCCTTTAGTTAGGGAAAAATAGTAAAACGTTAAAAAATGTATTTATTTCCATTTTCCCATTAGGGTTAGGGTTAGAGTTAGGGCTAGGGTTAGGGTTAGTTCTAGGGTAAGGGTAGGGCTAGGGTAAGGGTAGGGCTAGGGTAAGGGTAGGGCTAGGGTTAGGGTTAGGGTTGGGGTTGGGGTTGGGATTGGGGCTAAAGTTAGCATTTGAATTACATTTACGGTTGGGATAAGGGTTGGGATTAGGGTTATGGGTGTGGTTAGGGTTATAGTTATGATTAGGGGTGTGTTTGGGTTAGGGTTTCAGTTAGAATTGAGGGGTTTCCACTGTTTAGGCACATCGGGGCTCTCCAAACGCGACATGCCGTCCGATCTCAATTCCAGCCAATTCTGTGTTGAAAAACTAAAACAGTGATCCTTCCCTTCTGAGCTCTCCTGTGCACCCAAACAGGGGTTTAGCCCACATATGGAATATCAGCGTACTCAGGACAAATTGGACAACAAGTTTTGGGGTCCAATTTCTCCTGTTACCCTTGGGAAAATACAAGACTGGGGGTTAAAAAATAAATTTTGTGGAAAAAAAAGATTTTTTATTTTCACGGCTCGACATTCTAAACTGTAGTGAAACACTTGGGAGTTCAAAATTCTCACAACACATCTAGATAAGTTCCTTGGGGTGTCTAGTTTCCAAAATGGTGTCACTTGTGGGGGGTTTCAATGTTTAGGCACATCAGGGGCTCTCCAAATGCAACATGGCATCCCATCTTAATTCCTGTCAATTTTGCATTGGTAAGTCAAACCGCACTCCTTCCCTTCCGAGCTCTGGGGTCACTTGTGAGGGGTTTCTACTGTTTAGGTACATCAGGGGCTCTGCAAATGCAACGTGACGCCTGCAGACCAATCCATGTAAGTCTGCATTCCAAACGGCGCTCCTTCCCTTCCGAGCTCTGCCGTGCACCCAAACAGTGGTTCCCCCCACATATAGGGTATCAGCGTGCTCAGGAGCAATTGGACAACAACTTTAGTGGTCCAATTTCTCCTGTTACCCTTGGGAAAAAAATTGCAGGCTAAAAGATCATTTTATGGAAAGGAAAAATGATTTTTTAATTTTCACAGTTCTACAATCTAAACTTTAGTGAAACAATTGGGGGTTAAAAGTGGTCACCACACATCTAGATAAGTTCCTTAGGGGGTCTTCTTTCCAAAATGGGGTCAATTGTGGGGGTTTACACTGTTTAGGCACATCAGGGGCTCCACAAACACGACATGGGTTCCGATCTCAATTCCAGCCAATTTTGCATTGAAAAGTCAAACGCAGCTCCTTCCCTTCCGAGCTCTGCCATGTGCTCATACAGTGGTTTACCAACATATATGGGGTATCAGTGTACTCAGGGCAAATTGAACAACTTTTGGGGTCCAATTCGTCTTGTTACCCTTGGCAAAATAAAAAATTTGGGGCAAAAAGATCATTTTTGTGAAAAAAATGATTTTTTTTTACGGCTCTACATTATAAACTTCTGTGAAGCACTTGAAGGTTCAAAGTGCTCACCACACACCTAAATTAGTTCCTTAGGGGGTCTACTTTCCAAAATGGTGTCACTAGTGGGGGGTTTCCACTGTTTAGGCACATCAGGGGCTCTCCATACGCGACATGGTGTCCGATCTCAATTCCAGCAAATTTTGCATTGAAAAGACAAATGGCGCTCCTACCCTTCCGAGCTCTGCCATGTGCCCAAACAATGGTTTACCCCAACATATGGGGTATAGGCGAACTCAGAACAAATTGTACAATGACTTTTGTGGTCCAATTTCTCCTGTAACCCTTGGTAAAATAAAACAAATTATATCTGAAGTAAAAATTTTGTGAAAAAAGTTAAATGTTCAATTTTTTTTAAAACATTCCAAAAACTCCTGTGAAGCACCTGAAGGGTTAATAAACTTTTTGAATGTGGTTTTGAGTACCTTGAGGGGTGCAGTTTTTAGAATGGGGTCACTTTTGGGCATTTTCTGTCATATAGACCCTTCAAAGTCACTTCAAGTGTGAGGTGGTCCCTAAAAAAATGGTTTTGTAAATTTTATTGTAAAAATGAGAAATCGCTGGTCAATTTTTAACCCTTATAACTTCCTAACAAAAAAAATTGTGCTAATGTAAAGCAGGTGGGTAATGCTATTTATTAACTATTTTGAATGATATGACTCTCTAATTTAAGGGCATAAAAACTAAAATTTAAAAAATTGCTAAATTTTCAAAGTTTTCGCCAAATTTCTATTTTTTTACAAAAATAAGCACAAGTCAAATCGAAGAAATTTTACCACTATCATAAAGTACAATATGTCACGAGAAAACATTCTCAGAATCACCAGGATCCATTTAAGCGTTTCAGAGTTATGACCTCATAAATTGACAGTGGTCAGAATTGAAAAAAATTGCCTGGTCAGGAAGTTGAAAACAGGCTTCGGGGTGAAAGGGTTAACACCCAGAAACTTATGAAGAACTTGTGGTCTTCATTGGCCCCTATCTCCTCCATCTCATGTCCTGATTCTGCACTGAAGCATTACAATGAAACCCTGCAAATGCCCTGGATGAAATTGTACCTCCTATACATAGAACAACTCAGCACAGACCGCGACAACTGTGGCACATGCTGCAAACACGTTTCCTGCAGCGGTGCTCCAGGTGAGCCGTACTTCTGTGGAGAAAATCCAATCTACTCGAAGATTTCAACCATTATAAGTTCATGCAGAAAACATACAACACTGCTCTTCACCTCTCCAAACAAACTTATTTCAACACCCTCATCATCTCACTGTCCAATAACCCTAAACGTCTCTTTGACACTTTTCATTCCTTACTCAACAGTGCAGGCCCCAACCACGGATATCTGCACTGACGATCTGGCCAATTACTTCAAAGAAAAAATTGACCACATCCGACAGGAAATTATCTTTCAATCCCCTCAGACCATGAACTGCCCTCCCTCCCCCACTTCATCTAGCTCACTCTCTGATTTTGAACCAGTCACAGAAGAAGTAACCAGGCTCCTTGCATCTTCTCGCCCACCACTTGCCCCAGTGACCCCATTCCGTCACATCTCCTCCAGTCCCTTTCCCCTGCTGTCACCCCTCACCTAACAAAAATATTCAACCTCTCTCTCTCTTCTGGTATCTTTCCCTCCTCATTTAAGCATGCCATCACACATCCATTACTTAAAAAACCATCCCTCAACCAAAACTGTGCCGCTAAATATAGACCTGTCTCTAATCTCCCCTTCATATTCAAACTCCTCGAACGCCTGGTCCACTCCTGTCTCATCCACTATTTCTCAGATAACTCTCTTCTCGATCCTCTTCAATCTGGTTTCCGCTCTTTACACTCTACTGAAACTGCCCTCACTAAAGTCTCTAATGATTTACTAACAGCTAAATCTAATGGTCACTACACTCCATGCTAATTCTCTTGGATCTCTCTGCAGCATTTGACACTGTGGAGCATCAGCTCCTCCTCACTATGTTACACTCCATCGGCCTCAAGGACACCGTTCTCTCTTGGTTCTCCTCCTATCTCTGTGACCGCTCCTTCACTGTATCTTTTGCTGGTCCTCCTCTCACCTTCCCCTTACTGTTGGGGTTCCTCAAGGATCAGTCCTATGCCCCCTCCTCTTCTCTTTGTATACTGCCCCTATTGGACAAACAATCAGTAGATTTGGGTTCCAGTACCATCTCTATGTTGATGACACCCAATTATACACTTCTTCTGATATCACGCCTGCCTTTCTAGAAAACACCAGTAATTGTCTTAATGCTATTTCCAACATCATGTCCTCCCTGTATCTGAAATTGAACCTGTCAAAAAATGAACTCCTCATGTTTCCTCCCTCTACTAACCTACCTTTGTCTGACATTGCCATCTCCGTGTGTGGTTTCACCATTACTCCCAAGTAACATGCCCACTGCCTTGGGGTCATACTTGATTCCGAACTTTAATTCACCCCCCACATCCGCTCACTGGCTTGCTCTTCTTATCTGCACCTCAAAAACATTTCTAGAATCCACCCTTCTCTTACTTTCGACTCTGCAAAAACTCTTACTGTTTCACTTATTCATTCTCATCTGGACTATTGTAAGTCTCTACTAATCGGCCTCCCTCTTACCAAACTCTCCCCTCTCCAATCTGTCTTGAATGCTGCAGCCAGGATCATATTCCTCACCAATCGTTATACTGATGCCTCTACCTTGTGCCAGTCATTACACTGGTTACCCATCCACTCCAGAATCCAGTACAAAACTATTACTCTCATCCACAAAGCTCTCCATGTCTCAGCACCACCCTACATCTCCCTGGTCTCTGTCTACCACCCTACCCGTGCCTTCCATTCTGCTAATGACCTGAGGGTATCATCCTCATTAATCAGAACCTCCCATCTCCAAGACTTTTCACGTGCTGTGCCAATTCTTTGCAATGCACTTCCCAGGTTAATACGATTAATCCCCACAGCTTTAAGCGTGCCCTAAAAACGCATTTGTTCAGACTGCCCTACCGCCTCAACGCATTAACCTAACTATCCCTGTGTGGCCCATTCAAAAAACTTCAACCATAATCAAGTTCCTCGCATCATGTTCTCATACGCTTTATGCATTTTATCGCACTCTGTGTCTGTACTGTTACATATTTAGGCTGTTAACTGGTTTTTGCAGCTTTACATGAACACCCGATTCTTACACTATGGCTGATCCGAACAACAAAAGCAATTGTTACCATCCACCTCTCGTGTCTCCCCTTTTTTCTCAGTTTGTAAGCTTGTGAGCAGGGCCCTCACTCCTCTTGGTACCTGTTTTGATCTATGTTTATTGTTATGCTGTAATGTCTATTGTCTGTACAAATCCCCTCTATAATTGTAAAGCGCTGCAGAATATGTTGGCGCTATATATATATAAAATTATTATTATTATCAGATTGCCTGTATGTAGCATAATTACTCACTTGCTGTGAGCGCTGACCACTGGGCGGCGCTCATAGCAATCCGGCAGTGACAACCATAGAGTTCTACAGAAAACCTCTGGTTGTCATGCCAACCCATAGGTAACCTGCGATCATGTGATGGGGGGTCACTGATGGCCGGATATCAGACGCGATTGCCAGAAGTGTATGTTAATGTTACGCCACTTTCTCATACTTACCTGTCCGGCCGGCGCGCTCTGGATGCTCCTTCCTGCTCTTCGTCTTCCAGCCCCGGTGCTCGTCCATTCTGTGGGCCGCACATGCGCAGATGTGCTCCTTTCGTCGCTTGGGCTTCTGGGAGGTCGTGACCCGGCGGCTCTGCCTTCAATATGGCGACGCCCGTCGGATACTTCTTCCCAGCACCTGCCCTGCTCAGACGCCTTTGCGTCTATTGCGTTTGCTGTTTTTTGCCAGCATCTCCGTAGGTTCTTTGGCTCCGGTCCCTGCATCCTTGCTGTGACTCTTCGTAACCCCTGTCCTGTGTTCCTGCCATTCTAGCCAGTCCCGTGTTCCTGCCGGTCCTGCCGTTCCTGCTGTGTCTTCCAGTCCAGTGTTCCTGACATCCCTGTCAGTCCTGCCGTGTCTTCCAGTCCAGTGTTCCTGCCCTTCCTGTCAGTCCTGCCGTTCCTGCCGTGTCTTCCAGTCCAGTGTCCCTGCCATTCCTGTCAGTCCTACCGTTCCTGCCTTGTCTTCCAGTCCAGTGTTCCTGCCATTCCTGACAGTCCTGCCGTGCCTTCCAGTCCTGTGTTTCTGCAGTTCCCGCCAGTCCTGTGTTTCCTGTCGTGCCCACCAGTCCTGTGTTCCCGCCGGGTCTACTAGCTCTGAGTTCCAGCCGAGCCTTCCAGTCTTGTGTTCCCGTTGTGTTCCGTCAAACGAGTGTCTTCTTCTTACCGGTCAGTACTTTATCTTTGCTGCCGCCGTCCATCTTGTGCCTCCGCCATATTGGTCTCCTCTGTAGCTCTGACCTTCTCCCTTCTTCTTGTTTTCCCTCTGTCATATGCTCATTCGTCCCTTTGGCTCCGGCACTTGCGGCTTCACCCTCCTTTGGCCTGTCCCTAACGATCCCTGTACAGGGGGTGGTTCCATCTGGTCCGCTCACCCTCAGAGGCTCTGAAGCCGTGACCCAAAGGGTCCACTTCTCTAGTCCTCAAAGTTAAATGCCACTGTCAGCATTTGACAGCAGCATTTAATGGGTTAATAGCCCTGGGAGGATTGCGATTCCACCGGCGGCTGTTCCGGGCACATGTCAGCTGTTCAAAACAGCTGACATGTGCCGGGCAAGATGTGGTCTCGCCTCTGGAGCCCACATCAAAGGAAGGTTGTCCGACATCAGTGTACTATTATACCCGATGTCGGAAGGGGGTTAATATGTTTTAAAACATTTTTTTGTTTACTTTTTGCATGCTTCAATAGTCTTTATAGACTAGAAGCTGCAGTTTTTGCAATCCGGCAAGGATAACCTTCAGACCTTTAGTTGTCCTGCGACCCATTGGTGACCCACTATCACATGAGCAGTAAAAAGAAGAACCTTAATATAAACTATATTTGATTGGTTAGCGTCCAACTTTGAGCCCCCTTTTGAGCACAATAGGCCATCAATAGTTTATTATTGGGGTCCAATTTCTAGGATGTTTGGTCACCAGAACAGTGAAGGGGTCACAACACGCTACTAAGCACATTTCATCTTCACTTCAAGGTTTTGGTGGTTTACTCGAACACAGCACAGTATACATTGTTGTGGCTGTTCCTGGCTCTGCTGTGGACTCCAACATAGGATTATATCTAATTAAATTGGGAGGAGCACCAAATGATATTAATAAAATACTTTTTTGAAGTCCAATTTAATATACAAGTAAGCTTGAAAGTTAGGTCAGTAGTTTTCAACAGTATATGGTATTTTGAATATTATATGAAGGGCTTTAGGTAATATGTTTTAGTGACTAATAATGCAGAATAAAGTTGGTGCAACTCAATTAACAGTACCTCACACATATCAGTAATCTATGGTGGCTGGACAAGAGACCTAAGAATCTCCTTTTACCTCCCAAGGTCCGCGGCTCTTCTTTTTATTAGATTGCCACATGTGACGTTGTGCCAGTCCAGCTACAGTAATTAAAAAAGAGCTGTGAATGCTGTCAGGTAGCAGGCAGTCCTGGGGCTCCCATCCAGTGGCCAAAGATTACTGATGTGGCCAACAAACTGGGTCCTGCAAATTGATTTAGATCAGCTTTGGTGCAGAAGGATAATAGTTTGATTTTGCCTGGCCACCCTTCTGCCAATTTCTAGAGACAGAAATTTCTTCGTTATTGAGAAAATTGTGTATCATTAAGTTAATCTATGATGATCACCATAATTCAGCTCAGAAGTATCTTTTTGGCCACATTTAGAATGTCGATGGGCCTTATAAAGAATCTACTTGACATAATCACATCTGAAATTGTAGATCAAAGAGAATATATGCTTTAAGCAAAAGACTCAAGTTTCTGAAATAGGCCCTTCTGCACACCCACAGTGTTCTTTACAGTCCATAAATTATCTTTATTTTGTACAATCTGCATGTAGGTTGTGGTTTCTTGTTTAAAGATTGCAGGCTGTGCTGCTCTCTATAATAACCAATTCACTTGTGAACTTGTAAAAAAGAAGCAAACAGTGGGAATAGGAGAAAAAAGCTTCTAAAACTAGATTGTAATAAGTTTTTTCAATGCTCCTACACATGTTACTAAGCAAAATCATCTGTCAAAGATTTATAGTGTTCTGTGAATGTAGTAGTGCAGCATTGTGCATAACAAATATCAAAGAACAAAATTTGTTATTTTTTTACATAAAATTTAACCATTATGTACCATCTGCAGAGGTAAAAGAAAGACAACCAGAGTTCCATAGTTTCACTACCCTTACCTCAAATAATTATTTATATGTGAAGTAGAAACTAAAAGAATCTGCATAGGCTTAAACTGGTAGCTTAAATTGCTAGATAATGTGCACTCAAACATTGAAATTGCAACACCAAGAAAAAAAAGTCATGGCATTATGAAAATCACAGGCTTTAGAAACATGCATACGATGAATAAAATGAAAACAAATTTTTCAAAACATCTCGATTCGCTCAGTATCGAGCATGAGTGTGATGCGCAAAAATACAGGCACTTAAACACTTTGTCTGCTATCAATGAGTTTATTAATGGTTGTATGAGAAAAGTTCTGCCTCTCAATGCACTTAAGCAGACAAATCATCATGTTGGCGGCAGCTCCCTTTGCAATTGTCAACCAATGACATTCAGATGTGTTCAATGGGAGCAAAGACAGAAGTCACTGCAGACTACAGTAGCACATTTAGGCCATGCAGGCTGCTAACAGAAGCACCATGCATCTTGGCATAGTTGTGTTTAAAGCGGATCTTGGGACACTTTGCAGAAATGGCTGTAAAACTGTGTCTGCGACCAAATCATTGTAATGTCAAACTTTTGGTGTAGCTGAAATGAGGACTAGCTACCCCACACCATAATCCAGGGAGAATAAATAGTGTGACTTTACCTCTTGAAGGTATCTTCATGCAGTTGCCCATGTGGTCTTGTCAGCTTTGAGGAGTGGATGGTAGCGATCCATTCTGTATTGCAAGTGAAAATAAACTTCACAAATGAAGCATAAAGCATCAAACAGTGCCTACACAAACTGTAAGAAGGTATTTGGATGACATTGGACTACGAGCCAGACGTTCAGCTAGAGGTAGTTAACTGACCTAATGCCACTGCTCGTAAAGGCTATCATGGTGAACAGCAAGAACGCAATCCATGCAGAAATAGAGGTCTGCTGTCTTCAGCAATGAGTCCTGCTTTTGTCTTGGATGCAATTATAGCCGGAGATTGATCTGGAGACTACGTGGGCAATGCTATGAAGAGGCTTTTACTTGAAAGGGTAAAAGTATTGCATGTTGCTGGTGATACTGTGAGCAGCCTGTGTGGCCCAAACGTGCTTCCACTGCCTGCTGCATCTCCAGACTTGCATCCCATTGAGCACATCTGGGATGTAGTTGGTTGGCAATTGTAAAGGAAGCTGCCCAGCAGCGGATCTTGATGATTTGTGTTCTTAAGTGCACTCAGTGTGACAGAGCATTCCTAAGACAGCCATTAATAACCTCACTAATAGCACACCGTGGTGCTTAAATGTGTGGATTTCTGCACATGGTGTTAGCAGTTAATACTAAATAAAGTATTTGCTTTGAAAATATTTCCATTTTTCTATCATTAGCATATCATTAACATGTCTATTGATCATGTGATTTCCAAAATTGCATGACTTTTCTTCCCAGATGTTGCAAAGTTTTGATGTTCAGTATATATATATATATATATATATATATATATATATATATATATATATATAAGAATACATACATATATACTGTATATATATATATATATACTGTATATATATATATGTGTATATATATATGTATATAGTTATTACAGTTCCTGTAAATTCCTGGGTTGTCTAGCATGAACAGTATGCTTGAAATCTTCCCAGAGAGTGTCTCGATTATATGATATTGAGGTCAGGAGTCTGAGATGGCCACTCCAGAACCTTCAGTTAGTTATGCTGTAGCCAATGGCAGGTCAACTTGGCCTTGTGTTTTGGATTATTATGTTGGAACGTCCAAGTACGTCCCATGGGTAGCTTCCGGGCTGATGAGTGCAAATTTGCCTCCAGTATTTGCTGATAACGTGCTGCATTTATCTTTCCTTCAACTGTGACCAAGTTTCCAGTGCCTTTGTAACTCACACATCCCCGAAATATCAGTGATCCAACTCTGAGCTTTACAGTAGGAATGGTGTTCCTTTCATCATAGGCCTTGTTGACCTCTCTCCAAATGTAATGTTTATGGTTGTGGCCAAAAAGTAAAATTTTGGTCTCATCACTCCAAATTACCTTGTGCCAGAAGTTTTGAGGCTTGTCTCTGTGCTGTTTTGCGTATTGGAGGACTCGACCATGCAACCCATTTTTCTTCAAGTGCCTCCTTATTGTGCATCTTGAAACAGCCACACTGCTAGTTTTCACAGAGTCCTGTATTTCAGCTGATGTTATTTGTGGGTTTTTGCATCACATACAATTTTCTTGGCAGCTGCGGACAAATTTTTTGTTGGTCTACCTAGCCATGGTTTTGTTTTTACAGAGCCCCTGATTTCCCATTTGATAATCACAGTTTGAACGATGCTGACTGGCATTATTAGTTACTTGGATATCTTTTTATATCCCTTTCCTGTTTTATACAGTTCAACTACCTTTTCCTGTAGATCCGTTGACAGTTCTTTTTTTTTCCCCATGACTAACAATCCAGAAACGTCAGTGGTTGGATGAAAGATGCAAGAGTCTGTCTGGATCCCAGAAACTCACTCAATTTTATGCACACACTGATTACAAGCAAACAGGTCACAGATGAGGATGTTACCTTTAGTAGCCATTCAAACCCATTTGTGTCAACTTCTGTGCATGTCATCAGGACAAAATCACCAGGATATCTGAATTTTTGATCAGGGTCATTTGGATATTTTGGGCTGCCATTATGATTTAAAAAGTGAAAACACAGTAGTTTGACAATAAATGGCTTCACCCAACCACCAACCATGAGTGGAGAAAAAGTTTTGCTGTTATCATTCATATTAAAAAGACCACAAAAGCAAAAATTCTGCCGGGGAATGTAAACTTTTGAGCACAACTGTATATATATCAACACACACACATACACACTGTATGACTAGGGCTTTGACAAAGTTTAAGTTAGATAAAGAGGTTGTCTAATTTGGACAGCCTGACTGCTGGAGTTCCCACTCTAGCCTCTCAAAAGCATACTCAGCAACTTTCAGGGACTTGCATCATGGACAGTTGTAACTGCCAACATTTTAGGAGTAGGCATACCCCCTTTTTCAGGACATACCGCCTCCAAGCCACATTATCTGACTTCTGAATATGCTTGAAGACTCTAGCTCTCTATCCAATGATGGGGTATTCTAACATCACACACATAAAAAATCCTTTTGGAAGCAGTGTTTTCCAGGAGGTTTTAGTGATGCCTTGGAGATTTTTCAACTCTTCTGTGAGTATGACATGTCCACTCATTTTATGAGAGTTGCACAAGTATGATATTACATATAATACAGATGACCCCTTTGGCACACCCCAAAGTTAACAGAAACCATACACCAGAAATTACATAAACATACCCAGTGTTGAAAAATGCAACATTCATTAATTTATGGCATCTGAATATGAATCATTGTACAAAAATATTTCTCAGGAGAAACAAGTGAAGACAAAACCTGGAAACGATCGGGTTATGCTGTCAATAGAGGGAGCTGATAATATGCATGTATGTGGGGCATGTAGGAAATTTGACACCTTTTAAAGAAGTCTAGGAAATGCACTCTATTTTTTGCAAGTCTCCAGAACATTATGGAAAATGAGGCAATTAAGCTCAAAATGGAAACTCTTAATTTCACCAGCAGGCAATGGGAGACTACATTACAAATGGATGCAGTGAGTCCGCCAATGGCTCTTTGCTCTTACTCACAGATGAAGATCACTTCATACGTATATTCATGGGGCGCATGGACAGGGATCATTCAGATGAAATAGATTATGGAGGTGAATGTTACCTAAAGAATCTTCACTTAATTGGTTCATATATTGAAGAGAAAAATGCAATTCGGTTCTGTTTACAAAGCAATAAATGTGTTAAGGAAATTGGGTTCCAAAGGAGCGGATTTGGACTAATTTGTAGACATGAAAAATTCATGAAGAACAAGAAGATTCCAACTCAAGAGCAGAGCGGTTCTAACATTAATGTGGCACTAATTGCATTGATTTTCCAGTCCTTTGAAAAGACCTGTTTTCCTTTGGAATTAATACTATAATGAATTGTTTTGTATACAGATGATTACAATGAATATCTCGGCTGTTTTGGAGCACTAACATTTTATTCCTTATACATTAAAAAAAGATCCTCGCAGGGACATTTTCTGTTTAATTAAAGATACGAACAACAAGTAGTATTTAATTTGATGCTTCAGAGAACTTTGAGTTGAAGATAAATAGGCTTAATAAGTCCCAAGATGCACTTAAAGTTATTTTTGGCTAAATCTTGCAATCCGCAACTAACCCAAAGACATTAATTCTAGAAATAGCAAGAAGACAGGAAATAAATTTTGGGTTCTTTTGCCTCTCTGTGCACAAAGTATTAAAGAAAAAGTGTGTGGCTGATTTTTTTTTATTTTTTAAACCACAGTCTTTTAGTTTCATTAATGTAACAGAATATCATAAAGATAAAATATAAGAAGATTATAAGGAAAAGCTTTTGGAGCTTGTTTTATATGTACTGATTCTTTTTTTTTTTACAAAACCTATATTAAGAACATTTTATTGCTATACATCTACATCAGAATTGCTCCTTGCAAGAGGTCATGATTGGGTTAATAGAGGGGAAGTGCAATGGTGAATTTCAATGACCATGTGTGATGCATTGGGGACCACTATTTAATGAAACTGACGATTTCTTATATGAAAAAGGAGCTTTTGGGTCCTTTCAAGCAACTAAAGCTTCACCTCTGACCTTAACCCCTTCCTTCCATGACCAATTTTTGCACTTTTGTTTTTGCTACCTTGCTTCCACGAACCAGAACTGGATTATTTTTGCATCTAAATAGTCATATGAAGGCTTGTTTTTTTCTGTGAAACACCTAGTTTTAAGTGACACCACTCATTTTACTGTTGCAGCATGGTGTCTCAGTGGTTAGCATCTGGGACAGCGATGATAATATGTGCAAACTCTAAAGCGCTGTGGAATATGTTAGCGCTTTATAAAAATAAAGATTACTATTATTACCATACAGTGTGCTAAAAAAAAAGGAAAGAAATTCCAATGCAGTGAAAAAAAAAATTCTGCCATTGTAGCTTTTGGATTTTTTTTACAGCATTCATTGAGCAGTGAAAATAACTGGGCAACATATTACTTTAGATCAACAAAAATACAGTGATCCCAAACTAGTTTATTTCTTTTTTATATTTTGGGGGTTAGAAAAAAAAACATTCAGAATTTGGTTTGTGTTGTTATTTTAGGAGACCAGCATCTTAATTGTTTTTCAATTATGGGGACTTTGCTTTTTACCTGTTTATCTGTCATTTTTATAGTGTAACATTTTTGAGTGCATAAGATGTTGTGACTGCCTTTTACTACATTTCAGGGGGGAGGTGTAGTCGTCAAAAAAAAGGCAATCCTAGCATATCATTTTTTTTTTTTACAGTATTCACTATATGAATTAAATAATATAACGTTTTGATAGATATGACACTTGAATCCGGCAATATCAAATATGCTTTTGTATTTATTTAAAAATATATTTATTAGCAAAAAGGGCAACTCAATCCTTTATAATTTTTTTTAGATTTTTTAAAACTATTTTTTATTTATTTATTTATTTTACCTTGTCCTTTTTTAAAAAAAAATCTGGCCAGGTGAACTTGAATGTACAATCAGTTGATTACTTGAACTACACACTGCAATAATCAAGCATTTCAGTGTATGTATTAAACAACACAATCTCTTATGAAGCATGTGGTTTTACATAACTGCCTTATCATAGAAGATAGCTGGACTATTCAGTACAAGCACTTTTACCTTTTATGTCACCCCTTCTTCCTCATAGATTGTAAACTCTTGGGAGCAGGGTCTTCACTGCTTTTATTTGAATTGCTGAACTATGTGTTACTCTGTAATGTCTGATATTGTTTACCGTTACAGAGATGCAACACCCGTTAGAGCCGTGGGGTACTCGGAATTGGGTCGCATAGCTCTTAAAGGGGTGGTTAGTGTGGATGCGGGCCCCATGGGTGGTTTCTGCACTTGCTGTGCCCCTAGGACCCCTTCTATCTTCCTGGGCTCTTCTTTCCTTTCTTTCCCCCTTCAGACTGTCAGGAACCAGGGCGTAGGTTGTGTTAGGGTGCCCCATACTTTTAAGGACAAGGAAGGAGCCCCGGTCCCAGGACACCCAACAACAGAGTCGTGACAGATATTTTTTGTATATGGACTGTCTGAATTATGAAGTGCTTTCGAAATATGTTGGCCAGACAAAAATACAATCATTATAATTAGCCCAGCACAAACATTGTGGGGACATAAACCTCTCCTCACACCCCTGTTCCCCATTGTCCTGTGGACCCTCAGTCCATTTCCATTTGCTCCTTGCCTTTATTCAAACTGGTTTGGTAAATATCATCAGAGCTTTGACTTTTTTTTTGTTGGTCCTCAGTGTCTCTTGGTCAAGGGGCTTTCACATAGCAATCTTTTTTTGCTATAGGCATGGGTTATTCATCCTGGGCTTTCTAACACATAGGGGTTCACTGTTTTCTATTTAGTTATATGTGGACATTTGTATACATGTGCATGCTTCCTCATGTTTTCATTATATCATAATCATTGCCTGTCTATTGAACGTGACATATACACATGGTCTCATATACCAATGTTATAGTGCAGTAGAGGGCTGTATTATCATTACACATGTTATTGGGCTAGGGGTGTTGTGATTTGATTTTGCATGTGTTTTTAAATGGTTTTAAGATTTATTGTGTGTGTTACTTCCCCAATAAATTGTGATTTATATATTTGATATTCATTCAGGTGTGCAAACCATTTATTGCTTGGTCTTTTCTCTTTTTCAAATTCATGGTCTAATTTTCCATGCATGGTTTTTGCACTTGCATTGATTAATATCTGTTTTATCGTGCACCCTATAGTGCTTTGTATCAGTATAAACCTCTAATAGGCCTCCGGCTGCTCTGGTACCTCATTGGCACACATCGCATTGCTGTTAGGGGATAGGAAATGGGCAGCACGCCACTTAACTCCATTTCGACAGTGGGGGTAATAGTACACCCATCTCTTACCTGTTTCTGGGTACATGACAGCTGATCTATACATCTGACATGTGCCCGCAACAGCTGCTGTTATAATCGTGATCCACTCATGGCTATTAACTAGTTAAATGCCGCTGCCAATCTCTGACAGCAGCATTTAACTCATGCCTACCAGAAGCGCTTCGCTAATCCAGCCCATCGGTGACCCCATCACATGATTGAGGGTCAACGATGGGTCAGCATGACAACCAGAGTAGTGATGAGCGAATATACTCGTTACTCAAGATTTCCCGAGCATGCTCGGGTGTCCTCTGAGTATTTTTTAGTGCACGGAGTTTTAAGTTTTAGTGCCGCAGCTGAATGATTTACATCTGTTAGCCAGCACAAGTACATGTGGGGGTTGCCTGGTGGTGCCACACCCCACCCCAGCAACAAACGTGGTGGAGTTGGCTTGCTCCTGTCTGACACCTGCTCCTTTAATCCAAATCCACTACCCGCCTCTGCTACTCTCCCCTCATTTGAGGTGCACTCCGTCCACATCTACTCCCCTTCAACTGGCTGTCATCTACCACCCCCCAGAACTAGCCATCTCCACCTTTCTCGTCCACTTCACCACCTGGCTGCTTGATTTCCTCTCTGCTGACATCCCCACTATCATCATAGGCGACTTCAACATCCCCCATTGACACTTCCACCTCAGCAACCTCTAAACTTTTTTCGCCCACTGCCTCCTTCCTCATGCAGTGGTGCTCTGCGGCCACTCACAAAGATAGTAACTCGCTACACCTTATCTTCACCCACCTCTATTCCTTTACTAATCTCACTAACTCACCCCTCCCCCTGTCTGACCACAACCTACTGACATTCTCTTCCCTCTCCTCTCCTAGTGCACAACCCCCACTCTACAAACTCACTCACCCTTGCAGAAATCTCAAGCTCCTCAATTTACAATCACTCTCTGAGTTCTTTCTCCCTCTTACAGACATAGCTTCCCTTCATGACATAGATGCTGCTGCCACTTTTTATAACGCCACAATAACAGCAACACTTGATTCGGCTGCCCCCTCACGCATAGCAAGATTCATACAATCAACAGGCAGCCCTGGCTGACGAGCTTGACCAAAGAAATGAGATGGGCTTCCAGGGTCGGTGAGCGGAAATGGAAAAGATCCCACTCTGCCGAGCACTTCATCGCATACAAGCTTTTCCTCGCCAGCTTCAAGTCCACACTCATTGCTGCAAAACAAACTTACTTCTCATCTCTCATATCCTCCCTGTCTCACAACCCTAAACAGCTTTTCAACACTTTCAATTCTCTACTCCATCCCCCAGGACCTCCTCCATCTTCTCTCATTTTTGCCGAAGACTGGCTTAGTGATAGAAAGCAGAGGGTGGTTATAAATGGTATAGTCTCTAACTGGGTCGCTGTGACCAGTGGGGTACCGCAGAGGTCGGTATTGGGACCTGTTCTCTTCAACATATTCATTAATGATCTGGTAGAAGGTTTACACAGTAAAATATCGATATTTGCAGATGATACAAAACTATGTAAAGCAGTTAATACAAGAGAAGATAGTATTCTGCTACAGATGGATCTGGATAAGTTGGAAACTTGGGCTGAAAGGTGGCAGATGAGGTTTAACAATGATAAATGTAAGGTTATACACATGGGTAGAAGGAATCAATAACACCATTACACACTGAACCGGAAACCACTGGGTAAATCTGACAGGGAGAAGGACTTGGGGATCCTAGTTAATGATAAACTTACCTGGAGCAGCCAGTGCCAGGCAGCAGCTGCCAAGGCAAACAGGATCATGGGGTGCATTAAGAGAGGTCTGGATACACATGATGAGAGCATTATACTGCCTCTGTACAAATCCCTAGTTAGACCGCACATGGAGTACTGTGTCCAGTTTTGGGCACCGGTGCTCAGGAAGGATATAATGGAACTAGAGAGAGTACAAAGGAGGGCAACGAAATTAATAAAGGGGATGGGAGAACTACAATACCCAGATAGATTAGCTAAATTAGGATTATTTAGTCAAGAAAAAAGACGACTGAGGGGCGATCTAATAACCATGTATAAGTATATAAGGGGACAATACAAACATCTCGCTGAGGATCTGTTTATACCAAGGAAGGTGATGGGCACAAGGGGGCATTCTTTGCGTCTGGAGGAGAGAAGGTTTTTCCACCAACATAGAAGAGGATTCTTTACTGTTAGGGCAGTGAGAATCTAGAATTGTTTGCCTGAGGAGGTGGTGATGGCAAACTCAGTCGAGGGGTTCAAGAGAGGCCTGGATGTCTTCCTGGAGCAGAACAATATTGTATCATACAATTATTAGGTTCTGTAGAAGGACGTAGATCTGGGGATTTATTATGATGGAATATAGGCTGAACTGGATGGACAAATGTCTTTTTTCAGCCTTACTAACTATGTTACTATGACTGCCCCATTCTGTCAAGATCACATCTTACCACTTTCATGCTTGACCCGCTCCCGTCCCACCTCATCCCTAACCTCACCACAGTCTCCATCCCAACCCTAACACACCTCTTCAACTTCTCCTCAAAAAGCCCTCCCTCGACCCATCCTCTGTATCTAGATCTCGCCCGATATCTCTTCTCTCTTATGCCAAACTACTGGAACAGCATGTTCATCTTGAACTGTCCTTCCACCTCTCTTCCTGCTCCCTCTTTGACCGCTTACAATCTAGCTTCTGACCGCATCACTCAACTGAAACTACCCTAACTAAAGTTACCAATGACCTACTAACCACCAAGAGCAAGCGACACTACCCTGTCCTCCTTCTCCTGGACCTGTCTTCTGCTTTCAACACTGTCGACCATTCCCTCCTGCTACAGATTCTCTCATCAATTGGCATCACAGACTAGGCCCTATCCTGGATCTCATCATATCTAACAGACCGAACATTTAGTGTCTCCCTCTCCCACACAACCTTCTCACCTCGCCCCCTGTCTGTCGGTGTTCCCCGAGGCTCAGTCCTGGGGCCCCTGCTCTTCTCCATCTACATCTTTGGCCTAGGACAGCTCATAGAATTCCACGGTTTACAGTATCATGTCTACGCCAACGACACGCAGCTCTACCTCTCTGGACCTGACCTCACTTCCTTACTGACAAAAATCCCACAATGTCTGTCTGCTATTTCAGCTTTCTTTTCTGCTCGCTTTCTAAAACTGAACACGGACAAAACAGAATTCATCATTTTTCCCCATCTCACTCTGCTCCTCCACGAGACCTATCCATCAATGTCATTGGCTGCTCACTTTCCACAGTCCCTCACGCTCAGTGCCTCGGGGTGATCCTCAACTCTGCCCTCTCTTTCAAGCCACATAGTCAAGCCAAGCCCTTGCCTCCTCCTTCCGACTCAAACTCAAAAATATTTCCCGGATCCGTGCATTCCTTGACCATGAAACCACAAAAAACACTAGTGCACGCCCTTATCTCCCGCCTCGACTACTGCAACCTCCTACTCTCTGGCCGCCTCTCTAGCACTCTGGCACCTCTCCAATCTATCCTACACTCTGCTGCCCAATTAATCCACCTGTCTCTCCATTATTCCCCAGCCTCCCCTCTCTGCCAAGCCCTTCACTGACTTCCTATTGTCCAGATCAAAACCTTAACTATGACAAACAAAGCCATCCACAACCTGTCTCCTCCATACATCCGTGACATGGTTCTTCCCGCAACCGCATACAAGACTTCTCCCATGCTTCCCCCATACTCTGGAACTCTCTACCCCAACACATCAGACTCTATCCTACCACGGAAACCTTCAAAAAGAACCTGAAGACCCACCTCTTCCGACAAGCCTACAACCTGCAGTGATCTTTAGTCTGCTGAACTGCCGCACAACTAGCTCTACCCTCTCCTAGTGTATCCTCACCCATCCCCTGTAGACTGTGAGCCCTCACAGGCAGGGTCCTCTCTCCCTCTGTACTTGTGTGTGACTTGTTTTGCTCATGTTTATTGTACTTGTCTATAATTGCCCCTAAGGAATAAATGGCGCTAAAAAAAAAAAAAATAATAATAATATGGCTGTCATTGCCAGATTGCTATAAGCACTGCCATGTGGTCGGCGCTCATAGCAAGTGAGCATTTCTGCTACACACAGGCAATCTGATCATCGCATGTGTGTAGCAGAGGTGACCAAAGTACTGTAGCTTTTAGTCTCCCATGGAGTCCATTGAAGCATGCAAAAAGTAAAAGAAAAATTTTTTTTTTTAAATAAATAATAAGTTCAAATTACCCCCATTTTCCCCATTCAAAATAAAACAATAAAAAATATCAGACATACACATATTTGTTATCGCCGTATTCAGAATCGACCGATATATCGCAGAAAAAGAATTAACCCGATTGCTTAACAGCGTAACAAGAAAAAAATTAAAAACACCACAATTATGCTTTTCTTGGTCGCTGCTACATTGCAATAAAATGCAATAACGGGAGATCAAAAGATCGTATGTATGCCAAGATGGTGTCAATAAAAACATCAGCTCGGCACACAAAAAATAAGTCCTCACCCAGCCCCAGATCCAGCTACAGTCCTTGGAAAATTATGCCATTTTATTTTTAACAAATTTTTGATTTTTTTTTTCACCAGTTAAATAAAAAAGAACTTAGACATGTTTGGTGTCTGTGAACCTGGAGAATCATAAAGGCAGGTCAGTTTTAGCATTCAGTGAAAATGGTTAAAAAAAAACAAAAAACACCTGGAATTCTATATTTTTTGCAATTTCACCGCACTTGGAGCGATATGTTAAAACCAATAGTGACGTTCAAATGTACAACTTGTCCGGCAAAAAAAACAAGCCCTTACATGGCCATATTGACAGAAAAATAAAAAAGTTATGGCTCGGGGAAGAAGGGGAGCACAAAATAGAAATTAAAAAATTTAAATATCCCAGGTAGTTACTGGGTTAAAGAGGTTGTCCACTATTTTCACACTGATGACCTATTCTTAGGATGGGTCATCAATGTCTGAACCTCGTTAAGTACTAGGGTTGAGCGAAACGGGTCGGCCATTTTCAGACGTCGCCGACTTTTGGCAAAGTCGGGTTTCATGAAACCCAACCCGACCCCTGTGTGGGGTCGGCCATGAAGTCGGCGATCTTCTGAATCTGGTATCGGAATTCCGATCCAGAGTTCCGATATGTTTGCAATATCGGAAATCGGTATCGGAATCCATATTTAAGTGTAAAATAAAGAATTAAA
Source organism: Ranitomeya imitator (assembly GCF_032444005.1). Lineage (NCBI taxonomy): Eukaryota > Metazoa > Chordata > Amphibia > Anura > Dendrobatidae > Ranitomeya > Ranitomeya imitator. The sequence goes on from NC_091286.1 coordinate 66,054,050, forward strand.
ATAAAAAATATCGCTATACTTACCCTCTGACGTGCCCTGGTACTAACCGGCAGCCTTTCTTCCTTCGAATCAGCACTTGCAGGACCTTGCGGTGACGTCGCGGCTTGTGATTGGTCGTGCGAGCGGTCACATGGGCGGTCGCGCGACCAATCACAAGCCACGATGTCACCGCAAGGTCCTGCAAGCGCTGATTCAAAGGAAGGACGGTTCCCGGATAGTACCAGGGCGCGTCCGAGGGTGAGTATAGCGATATTTTTTATTTTAATTCTTTATTTTACACTTAAATATGGATCGCAGGGCCTGAAGGAGAGTTTCCTCTCCTTCAGACCCTGGGAACCATTGGAAACCCAATGCACTGCATTGGGTTTCGTGATTCGGCCGACCCCGACTTTTTTATAGGATCGGCCGATTTCACTCGACCCGACTTTTGAAAAAGTCGGGTTTTGTGAAACCCGACCCGATCCTATAAAAGTAAAAGTCGCTCAACCCTATTAAGTACTGCTGTCAAATATTGACAGCTGCATTTAGGAGGTTAGTCAGCAGCAATTAGAGTTGCTATATGAGGCAGGTACTCACTGTATGATACAGCTGGCACCTGTCTTTAATGGAGTTGGCTTAGGAGCAGCACCCGCCCATGTTGGGAAGGAGTTCTAGGAATATTTCTATTCTGTTGTTTATCACCTAACCACAGGACTGGTGATAATTAATGGCTGTGTGTGGGTCAGACCACTTGGACCCCTAACAATCACTTACGCCCTCCATACATAAAATAAGTACCAGTTACAAATGACCTCTGAATTCTATTACACTCTATAGGACGACTGAAGATAATCCAGTCCAGTGCTTGGCTATCACTAGCAATGTCATGGAGATTACACAGAGCAGCAGGGCACTATTATACAGGTTCTAGCAAGTGGTTCTTGTTTCATTGGTCATCATGACCCTTTTTCACCAATCTTATTGATAGCTGATATTAGTTGGACAGAATTCTTTTAGTATTATTGGATTACTTTATGATAGTATGTTAGTACTAAAAAAAATGATGTGGGCACTATGTACTAGTATTTTCAGGCACTAAATAGTGTTATTATTTTGGGATTTGGGAACAGCATGACGGTAATATTCGAGAACTATATAGTAACATTTCTTTAGACAGTTCATGGCCCTTGTTCTTTTGCACTATATTGTATTTTTCTGATTTTGACTATGATGTTGTAAAAATCATATTTTTTTCTTTTTATATCTGTCCGGACAAGCGCCAGAAGACTATTCATTTTAAATAATCCTTCCTGGTGAGCGACCAAGTCTAAACTTTAAGTTCCCAAACCGCTGCACGCTAAAATAACATATATCTTTCTTTTATAAATTGCAGACGGGGAAATGGAATCATGTAATTTTTTTTTTTTTATTATTATTATTCTATCGTTATCTTGTATTTGATTTATGTTGTGGTGGAGGATCATGATGAGTGTAAGCTTTGGAGCAGGCGCTTATTGTTAGGAAGATTCCTGGCGTATCAGATAAGAATTTTTATCTTCAACCATTTGTTTCATTCTGTGAAATGTTTTGAGGTAGTGAACTTCACAAAGTAGTTAGATGTCCTGCCAAAAATAATATCGAACACATGTTATGGTGCAATCTTTTTTGGCAAAGCAATGATGCAACCTGTATAATATATGATATGTAGATATGAAGAACATTTTCAGCTTCAGTTAATTCATCTCTGTATCACTCACGCAGTGTTTATCTCTAGCAATATATATATACTAGCTATTGAACCCGTTCTACGCCCGGGTGGCGAGCATTTATATTGGTATATGGTCTCCATCCTGGTATGTGCTGCTCCATCCTGCGCCCCCATCCTGTCATGTGCTGCTCCCATCCTGCGCCCCCGTTCTGTCATGTGCTGCTCCCATCCTGCGCCCCCGTTCTGTCATGTGCTGCTCCCATCCTGCGCCTCCATTCTGTCATTTGCTGCTCCCATCCTGTCATTTGCTGCTCCCATCCTGCACCCGTTCTGTCATGTGCTGCTCCCATCCTGCGCCTCCATTCTGTCATTTGCTGCTCCCATCCTGTCATTCCCGTTCTGTCATGTGCTGCTGCCATCCTGCGCCCGTTCTGTCATGTGCTGCTGCCATCCTGCGCCCGTTCTGTCATGTGCTGCTGCCATCCTTCGCTCGTTCTGTCATGTGCTGCTGCCATCGTTCGCCCGTTCTGTCATGTGCTGCTGCCATCCTGCGCCCGTTTTGTCATGTGCTGCGGCCATCCTGCGCCCGTTCTGTCATGTGCTGCTGCCATCCTGCGCCCGTTCTGTCATGTGCTGCGGCCATCCTGCGCCCGTTCTGACATGTGCTGCTGCCATCCTGCGCCCGTTCTGTCATGTGTTGCGGCCATCCTGCGCCCGTTCTGTCATGTGGTGCTGCCATCCTGCGCCCGTTCTGTCATGTGCTGCGGCCATCCTGCGCCCGTTCTGACATGTGCTGCTGCCATCCTGCGCCCGTTCTGTCATGTGCTGCTGCCATCCTGCGCCCGTTCTGTCATGTGCTGCTGCCATCCTGCGCCCGTTCTGTCATGTGCTGCGGCCATCCTGCGCCCGTTCTGTCATGTGCTGCTGCCATCCTGCGCCCGTTCTGTCATGTGCTGCTCCCATCCTGCGCCACCATTGTATTATATGCCCACCGCTCCAGTGTGTATGCCCCTGAATGCTGCTGCCATATAAAAAAAAAAAAAATACCATACTCACCTATCGTCCGGCTCCACTGCAGGTATGTCTTCAAGAAAATGGCGCCGGAAAGCGGGGACTGCGCAGGCGCCGATTCCGGCAGCAGGAATCGGCGCCTGCGCAGTCCGCGCTTTCCGGCGCCATTTTCTTGAAGACACACCTGCAGTGAAGCCGGAGTGTGTCTTCAAGAAAATGGCGCCGGAAAGCGCGGACTGCGCAGGCGCCGATTCCGGCAGCAGGAATCGGCGCCTGCGCAGTCCGCGCCCTCCGGAGCCGGGAGCAGAGGAGCCGGGAGACGGAGCCGCAAGCAGCGCTGGAACCGGGAAAGGTGAGTATACTTACCCTCCCTCCTGGCGGTCCCTGACTCTCCGGTGGAGATCGCGGTATGCGTTCAGTGCTTACGCATACAGCGATCTCCCGGGAGCGTCGCTCTGTGAGGCCCAGACTGCGCCGGCGCTTGCGCTTGCGCAGTCTATAGAGGCTTCGGACAGAGTGACGCTCCCAGCGTTATATTATAGATACTAGATGGCAGCCCGATTCTAAAGAATCGGGAGTCTAGAATCCATATATACTTTATTTATTCAAATGTAAGAATAATACAATTAATAAATAATAGTAAGAAAGAACAAAAATAATAGGCAGTATATGGAGAAAACACCAAACAAAAGTTCAAAATTGGTGTGAAAATGTCACTGAACCACTTCACAACTAAATATATATAGTTTTGGTAAATGGTATTATCATTTTTTTGACGAAATTCGGCAGGAGCTTGAAGAGCAACGTCACTGGGCCCGCCTCCACGCAGTAGAAACTTGCTGTGAGGTAAAAATTCAAAAATCACACCAAAATGGCGGGCGGAGTGTGTCACAGTACGGCACGTTTCTGATTGGTCGCTCGCAGCAGGCGGCAACCAATCAGACACTGGACACTGTTGACGTCACTTATCTCCGGACATTAGCTCCGGACATTAGCTCCGGACATTAGCTCCGGACAAAGCCACGGAAGTTGGCACAAATTGCAGGAAGTAGCATTCTAGGCAATTATATATTAGATATATATATATATATGTATATATATATATATATTATATATATTAGTTTGCTTCAGACATACATTTTTAGGAAATTCATTGCACTGAACCTAACCTGTGGTAAACCTACACTTTATATATACGAGAATATAGCAATGCACTTATATATACCCAATATCTGAAACCACCTCTAATCAGAAGATCAAATGGGCTGTGGCATTTGATAGAAGCACGTGACAACTTTGGATTTTTTCAGACACTTATTAAGTTGTGGAAATATAATTTGTAGGATCATATGGTTAAAACACACCAAGCAAGAATTGATACCACATGGTAATGTGGAGGTCTCCAACCTGTGGTGTATGGGTTCCTAATGTGTGGTTCACTGCTGTCCGCCAGCTTGATGTATTAGCACCATATCTAGCAAACAGCTATGAAGAGACTGTCTCCATATGGTAACTTTAGTGAGTAGCCCCGAACAGAAGATCAGATCTGAAAGTACACACTGTACACTGGCTGGCGGCAGGAGAGGATAAACATGGTGATAAGATGTAGAAGTAGTGTGGCTAGTGTGCTTGAGTCTAGAATATTGAATGGGGAAAGTAAGGATCCCTGGGTGTAAGTATACTGACTATAAGGCCGGGATCACACATAAGCGAGATATGGCTGAGTCTCGCAGGTGAAATCCCTCCTCTGGCGCCGGCACTTGGGGGCGGAGCGTGCAGCTCCATGTGTTGCTGTGCTGCTGCAAGCTCCGCTCCGGAGTGCCGGCATCAGAGGAGGGATTTCACCTGCGAGACTCGCCCGTATCTGGCGTATGTGTGATCCCGTCCTAAGGGAGAGGCCACAATATCTGGGTGAAAATTCTGTAGAAAAGCTTAGGCTGTCATTATGCTAATAATGGGGGCTCACTACTGAGAAAGGTGGGGAATGATGGATGTGAATCGCATCACTCAGAGCTGAATGTAGGGCTCAAGGTAAGAAAGGTTGCAGACCACTGTGCTAAGGAACCTTTAGGGTTTGTCCACTTGAATTATAACCATTGCTAAGACTCCATAAAAGTGATGAGTGGAATAAACAGTATTCACGTGGAGGCCCAACACAGGAAAAAAAAACTATGAGTTACACAGTTCTTTATGAAATCATGTGTTTTTTACTAAATAAATGGTCCTCCAGAGCAAAAAATATTCTTTGTAGCCATGCTCTACTCTGGATAATAGATATATTACCACAGAAATCCCAAAAAGGTTAATTTAGAATGGGATGTGTCAAACAAACCACTTTAACAGTTGAAAACCCCATTTAGTTAGTGGGGATATTGCCAAATATATCTGTAGGTGTGGGCATTCATGAATATGTTATTTTAATAGTTTTAAGGTTGAAATAAGACAAGAGTCCATCAAGTTCAACCTATAATCTAATATGTTGACCCAGAGAAAGGAAAGGACCCCATGAGGCTGATACTAATTGGGGAAAAATTCTCCAGCTGATATGGGGCAATTCTCCTGACTCCATGTATGGCAATGAGACTAGTTCCCTGGATCACTTTCTATCATGGAATCCAGAAACCATAACATGCAATCATGTATTTTTCAAGAAAGACATCATGGCACAGTTTAGTGAATCAACCATTTCAACATGATGTAACAGAGTTCCATAGTCTCACTGCTCCTACAGTAAAGAATCACAGTCTGTGATTATGATTAAACCTTTTTTCTAGAGTTAGATGATGTCCTCTTTTTAGCTAACACTAGAGAAGACAGGGAAAGGATTCAGAAGAATGTAGATAAGCTTGGACAATGGGCAGCAACTAATAGGATAATATTTAACAGGGAGAAATTCAAGATTCTACATCTGGGCAAGAAAAAGAAAAATTACATCTACAAAATAGGAGAAATAGAACTAAGCAACAGCACGTGTGAAAAGAGTTGACCATACTAATAGATCACAGACTGCCCAAATCAACAGTGTGTTGCAGCAGAAAAAAAGGCAAACACAGTTCTAGGATGTATTAAGAGAAGCATAGAGTATAGATCACGGTAAGTACCGTAATTATTCCCCTCTACCCCTAATTGGTCAGGCCTCACCTGGAATACTAGGTCCAGTTCTTGGCACCACATGTTTAAAAATGACTTTGAAAAATTGGAGCAAGTTCAGAGAAGAGCTATTGGGATGGTGAGTGGACTGCAAAATATGTCCTACAAGGAACGGTTACAAGATCTGGGAATGTTTAGCTTGCAAAAAAGAAGGGTAAGAGGAGACTTATTAGCGGTCTACAAATATCTGATGAGATGTCACAGTTTAGAGGGATCATCCTTATTCTCATTTGCACATGGAAACACGAGAAGCAGTGGAATGAAACTGAAAGGGAGAAGATACAGATTAGATATTAGACAAAATTTTATAACAGTGAGAGTGATCAACAAATGGAACAAGCTGCCATGAGAGGTGGCAGGTTCCCCTTCAATGGAAGTCTTCAAACAGAGGCTGGACAGACATCTGTCAGATGGTTTAGTGAATCCTGTATTGAGCAGCGGCTAACATATGTAAACCTTTAAAAAAAAATCTAAATTTTATTAAATATTCCTTTAAAAAGTCTTTGGTCCTAAAAAGACAAAAAATCTTACACACAATAATAAATAAAAAAACAAGGAATGAATGCTACTACAACCCTACCAAGGGATCTAATCTAATTGCCTGCCTATCAGCGGAGATAGGCACCCTATAATAAACACTCTGTGGTTTATCTTGATCATCAGTCTGGATGAGTACTACCTTCTCTCTATCTACTGTCTTATGCATCTAAGCCGAGCCTGCAGTACCTAGCAGCTTCATTAGCAAATTGTTACATACTTAGCTATTGTGTCGCAGCCTTGTGTCACACACAGAGGGCTGTCTAGGGACAGCCCACGTGGAGCGGCGGCACCATTTTGCTATCTCAAAGTGCCAACCCTCGCTGACAGGCAGGTGACAGCTCCATAGGTATTTTTTAGGGTTAGGTAGTCTCTGCACTGCTCTTGAAACTGTTAGGTTTATCTATTATCATTGTTTGCTACCAGTTATTCATTATTGCCTGGTGACTCTTTAGTGACAGGCTCTACATATCCCCTACAATGATTACTGATTTAGCATCATGTTCCCATGGTTGAATTCTAACAAACATCATTGTTTTCATGAATAAGATGGTTTTGTCTATCTAATTATTGGCATACGGTAGGTAGCATTTTTATTCGTTAGGCCTGTCACTCTGAACGGTACTGTTATCTCTTGGTTAGGATTGACTGCCTTACTACCCATCACCAATATATTGGTGTCTTTCTTTGATTAGAATAGGGCGTTCTAGGGACCCTAGGGACCCTAGGGACAGCCGCCGAGGAGCGGGACGCCACTAAAATTTATTATTGGATGCACTGATAGGCAGGCAATTAGATTAGGTCTCTTGTTTTTTTCCTTTACTTATTATTATGTGTAATGTTTTATGTCTTTTTAGGACCAAACAGATAAGGCAGCACTCTGTAGCGCTATAGCATGCAAACATAAAATATGAAAACTTAATTGCATTATTGCACTAGAAAATATGAAAAATTGAGATTGCTTAGCGCATAAATTGGCCAATTCATGTGCACCTGGCAGCCACTTTAAGGCGATTCTCCTTGCCAGGACCTAATGCCAATCCTCTCAGACAGTCTACATCTCTCTGGGAAACTAATGTGAATTCTCTCTTGGACTGAAGTTTATATCTCTGTGGAGGGATAGAATCCTGCTGCAATTAAAAATACCGAAGGCTAAGGGGCAGAGTGTTGTGAATTCTGTTGTCAGGCTCCCTCCTGTTGTCATGAATGGTACTTTGGCTGGTTCTGTCCATGGATTTCCTCTGGTGGGTGTTTCTGAGTTTCCTTCCCCAGCTGACGAGGTTAATTCGTTAGCTGGCTGCTCTATTTAACTCTACTTAGATCTTTGCTCCATGCCACCTGTCAATGTTCCAGTATTGGTCTAGTTCACTCCTGGATCGTTCTTGTGACCTGTCTTCTCAGCAGAAGCTAAGTTCCTGCTTGTATTTCTTTGGTTTGCTATTTTTCTGTCCAGCTTGCTATTTTTATTGTTGTCTTGCTTGCTGGAAGCTCTGGGACGCAGAGGGAGCGCCTCCGCACCGTGAGTCGGTGCGGAGGGTCTTTTTGCGCCCTCTGCGTGGTCTTTTTGTAGGTTTTTGTGCTGACCGCAAAGCAACCTTTCCTATCCTCGGTCTGTTCAGTAAGTCGGGCCTCACTTTGCTAAATCTATTTCAACTCTGTGTTTGTATTTTCATCTTTACTCACAGTCATTATATGTGGGGGGGCTGCCTTTTCCTTTGGGGAATTTCTCTGAGGCAAGGTAGGCTTTATTTTTCTATCTTCAGGGCTAGCTAGTTCCTTAGGCTGTGCCGAGTTGCATAGGGAGCGTTAGGAGCAATCCACGGCTATTTCTAGTGTGTTTGATAGGATTAGGGATTGCGGTCAGCAGAGTTCCCACATCCCAGAGCTCGTCCTTTATTATCAGTAACTATCAGGTCTTTCCGTGTGCTCTTAACCACCAGGTCCATTATTGTCCTGACCACCAGGTCATAACAGTACAGGTGGCCCAAAGTACTAATGCATCTCAATAGAGGGATAAGAGAAGTTCTGAGACCATTTTTTTTTCTTTGCAGTGTGTTTTGTCTCTCTTTTCCCCTTTACCTCTGGGTGGTTCAGGACACAGGTGTAAACATGGACATTCAAGGTCTGTCCTCTTGGATGGATAATCTCACTACAAGGGTACAAAACATTCAAGATTTTGTGGTTCAGAATCCGATGTCAGAGCCTAGGATTCCAATTCCTGATTTGTTTTTTGGTGATAGATCTAAGTTCTTGAATTTCAAAAATAATTGTAAATTGTTTCTTGCCTTGAAACCTCGCTCTTCAGGTGACCCTGTTCAACAAGTAAAGATCATTATTTCTTTGTTACGTGGTGACCCTCAAGACTGGGCATTTTCCCTTGCGCCAGGACATCCGGCATTGCGTGATGTTGATGCGTTTTTCCTGGCGCTTGGATTGCTTTATGACGAACCTAATTCAGTGGATCAGGCAGAGAAAATCTTGCTGGCTCTGTGTCAGGGTCAGGATGAAGCGGAGATATATTGTCAGAAGTTTAGAAAGTGGTCTGTGCTCACTCAGTGGAATGAATGTGCCCTGGCAGCAATCTTCAGAAAGGGTCTCTCTGAAGCCCTTAAGGATGTCATGGTGGGATTTCCCATGCCTGCTGGTCTGAATGAGTCTATGTCTTTGGCCATTCAGATCGATCGATGCTTGCGTGAGCGTAAAGCTGTGCACCATTTTGCGGTACTATCTGAGCATGGGCCTGAGCCTATGCAATGTGATAGGACTTTGACCAGAGCTGAACGGCAAGAACACAGACATCGGAATGGGCTATGTTTTTACTGTGGTGATTCCACTCATGCTATCTCCGATTGTCCTAAGCGCACTAAGCGTTTCGCTAGGTCTGCCACCATTGGTACGGTACAGTCTAAATTTCTATTGTCCGTTACTCTGATTTGCTCTTTGTCATCCTATTCTGTTATGGCATTTGTGGATTCAGGCACTGCCCTCAATTTGATGGACTTGGAGTATGCTAGGCGCTGTGGTTTTTTCTTGGAGCCCTTGCAGTATCCTATTCCATTGAGAGGAATTGATGCTACGCCTTTGGCCAATAATAAGCCTCAGTACTGGACCCAATTGACCATGTGCATGGCTCCTGCACATCAGGAGGATATCCGCTTTCTGGTGTTGCATAATCTGCATGATGTGGTCGTTTTGGGGTTGCCATGGCTACAGGTTCATAATCCAGTATTGGACTGGAAATCTATGCCTGTGTCCAGCTGGGGTTGCCAGGGGGTACATGGTGATGTTCCATTTTTGTCTATTTCGTCTTCCACTCCTTCTGAAGTTCCAGAGTTTTTGTCTGATTATCGGGATGTATTTGATGAGCCCAAAGCCAGTGCCCTACCTCCTCATAGGGATTGCGATTGTGCAATTAATTTGATTCCTGGTAGTAAGTTTCCTAAGGGCCGTTTGTTAAATTTATCTGTGCCAGAACACGCCGCTATGCGGAGTTATATAAAGGAATCCTTGGAGAAAGGCCATATTCGCCCGTCGTCATCACCGTTAGGAGCAGGGTTCTTTTTTGTGGCCAAGAAGGATGGTTCTTTGAGACCTTGTATTGATTACCGCCTTCTTGATAAAATTACAGTCAAATTTCAGTATCCTTTGCCGTTGCTGTCTGATTTGTTTGCTCGTATTAAAGGGGCTAGTTGGTTCACCAAGATAGATCTTCGAGGGGCGTATAATCTTGTGCGTATTAAACAAGGCGATGAATGGAAAACAGCATTTAATACGCCCGAGGGCCATTTTGAGTACCTGGTTATGCCATTCGGGCTTTCCAATGCTCCATCAGTATTTCAGTCCTTTATGCATGACATCTTCCGAGAGTACCTGGATAAATTCCTGATTGTGTATTTGGATGATATTTTGGTCTTTTCAGATGATTGGGAGTCTCATGTGAAGCAGGTCAGAATGGTGTTCCAGGTCCTTCGTGCGAATTCCTTGTTTGTGAAGGGGTCAAAGTGTCTCTTTGGAGTTCAGAAGGTTTCATTTTTGGGGTTCATTTTTTCCCCTTCTACTATCGAGATGGACCCTGTTAAGGTCCAGGCCATTTACGATTGGACTCAGCCGACATCTCTAAAGAGCCTGCAAAAGTTCCTGGGCTTTGCTAATTTTTATCGCCGCTTCATCGCTAATTTTTCTACTGTTGCTAAACCGTTGACTGATTTGACCAAGAAGAGTGCTGATGTGGTCAATTGGTCTTCTGCAGCTGTAGAGGCTTTTCAGGAGTTGAAGCGTCGTTTTTCTTCTGCCCCTGTGTTGTGCCAGCCAGATGTTTCGCTCCCATTTCAGGTTGAGGTTGATGCTTCTGAAATTGGAGCAGGGGCTGTTTTGTCGCAAAGAAGTTCTGATGGCTCGGTGATGAAGCCATGTGCTTTCTTTTCTAGAAAGTTTTCGCCTGCTGAGCGTAATTATGATGTTGGTAATCGTGAGTTGTTGCCCATGAAGTGGGCATTCGAGGAGTGGCGTCATTGGCTTGAAGGAGCCAAGCATCGCGTGGTGGTCTTGACAGATCACAAGAATTTGACTTATCTTGAGTCTGCCAAATGGTTGAATCCGAGACAGGCTCGATGGTCGTTATTTTTCTCCCGTTTTGATTTTGTGGTTTCGTACCTTCCGGGCTCTAAAAATGTGAAGGCTGATGCCCTGTCAAGGAGTTTTGTGCCTGACTCTCCGGGTGTTCCTGAGCCGGCGGGTATTCTCAAAGAGGGGGTAATTGTGTCTGCCATCTCCCCTGATTTGCGGCGGGTGCTGCAAAAATTTCAGGCTGATAGACCTGAAACTGTTTGTCCCTGATAGATGGACTAGTAGAGTTATCTCTGAGATTCATTGTTCAGTGTTGGCTGGGCATCCTGGAATCTTTGGTACCAGAGATTTGGTGGCTAGATTCTTTTGGTGGCCATCTTTGTCACGGGATGTGCGTTCTTTTGTGCAGTCCTGTGGGACTTGTGCTCGGGCTAAGCCCTGCTGTTCTCGTGCCAGTGGGTTGCTTTTGCCCTTGCCGGTCCCGAAGAGGCCCTGGATGCATATTTCTATGGATTTTATTTCGGATCTCCCCGTCTCTCAAAAGATGTCGGTCATTTGGGTGGTTTGTGATCGCTTTTCTAAGATGGTCCATTTGGTACCTTTGTCTAAATTGCCTTCCTCCTCTGATTTGGTGCCATTATTTTTCCAGCATGTGGTTCGTTTACATGGTATCCCGGAGAACATCGTTTGTTTCGAGGTTTTGGCGATCCTTTTGTGCTAGGATGGGCATTGATTTGTCTTTTTCCTCGGCTTTCCATCCTCAGACAAATGGCCAAACCGAACGAACTAATCAAACTTTGGAAACATATCTGAGATGCTTTGTTTCTGCTGATCAGGATGATTGGGTGTCCTTTTTGCCGTTGGCTGAGTTCGCCCTTAATAATCGGGCCAGCTCGGCTACTTTGGTTTCGCCGTTTTTCTGCAATTCTGGTTTCCATCCTCGTTTCTCTTCAGGGCAGGTTGAGTCTTCGGACTGTCCTGGTGTAGATACTGTGGTGGATAGGTTGCAGCAGATTTGGACTCATGTGGTGGACAATTTGACATTGTCCCAGGAGTAGGCTCAACGTTTAGCTAACCGCCGGCGCTGTGTGGGTCCCCGACTTCGTGTTGGGGATTTGGTTTGGTTGTCGTCTCGTTATGTTCCTATGAAGGTTTCCTCTCCTAAGTTTAAGCCTCGTTTCATTGGTCCGTATAAGATTTCTGAGGTTATCAATCCTGTGTCATTTCGTTTGGCCCTTCCTGATTCTTTTGCCATCCATAATGTGTTCCATAGGTCGTTATTGCGGAGATACGTGGCGCCTGTGGTTCCATCCGTTGATCCTCCTGCCCCGGTGTTGGTTGAGGGGAGTTGGAGTATGTGGTGGAGAAGATTTTGGATTCTCGTGTTTCGAGACGGAAACTCCAGTACCTGGTCAAGTGGAAGGGTTATGGTCAGGAAGATAATTCCTGGGTTTTTGCCTCTGATGTTCATGCTGCCGATCTGGTTCGTGCCTTTCATTTGGCTCATCCTGGTCGGCCTGGGGGCTCTGGTGAGGGTTCGGTGACCCCTCCTCAAGGGGGGGTACTGTTGTGAATTCTGTTGTCGGGCTCCCTCCTGTGGTCATGAATGGTACTTCGGCTGGTTCTGTCCATGGATTTCCTCTGGTGGGTGTTTCTGAGTTTCCTTCCACAGCTGACGAGGTTAATTCGTTAGCTGGCTGCTCTATTTAACTCTACTTAGATCTTTGCTCCATGCCACCTGTCAATGTTCCAGTATTGGTCTAGTTCACTCCTGGATCGTTCTTGTGACCTGTCTTCTCAGCAGAAGCTAAGTTCCTGCTTGTATTTCTTTGGTTTGCTATTTTTCTGTCCAGCTTGCTATTTTTATTGTTGTCTTGCTTGCTGGAAGCTCTGGGACGCAGAGGGAGCGCCTCCGCACCGTGAGTCGGTGCGGAGGGTCTTTTTGCGCCCTCTGCGTGGTCTTTTTGTAGGTTTTTGTGCTGACCGCAAAGCAACTTTTCCTATCCTCGGTCTGTTCAGTAAGTCGGGCCTCACTTTGCTAAATCTATTTCATCTCTGTGTTTGTATTTTCATCTTTACTCACAGTCATTATATGTGGGGGGCTGCCTTTTCCTTTGGGGAATTTCTCTGAGGCAAGGTAGGCTTTATTTTTCTATCTTCAGGGCTAGCTAGTTCCTTAGGCTGTGCCGAGTTGCATAGGGAGCGTTAGGAGCAATCCACGGCTATTTCTAGTGTGTTTGATAGGATTAGGGATTGCGGTCAGCATAGTTCCCACGTCCCAGAGCTCGTCCTTTATTATCAGTAACTATCAGGTCTTTCCGTGTGCTCTTAACCACCAGGTCCATTATTGTCCTGACCACCAGGTCATAACAGCGGAGTGATCAGTCAGATGGTTATACATACAAATATATAATAAAAAAACCTGACAGTCACATCAAAATGTAAATCAGGTCTGAACAGGTGCTTACCTAGAGTCATCAACTCATATACAATTAAACAAATAAGGCAAGCACTCTGTAGTTGCATTACTGCACTAGAAATATGAAAAATTGAGAATGCTTAAATAAATAAATTTCATATTTCTATTGCAGTAATGCAATTCAATTTTCATATTTTATGTTTGCATGCTATAGTGCTACAGAGTGCTGCCTTATCTGTTTGTTTGTATATGAGTTGACAACTATTATTATTTATTTATATAGCACCATTTTAGTAGATTGACAGTTGAGGAAAGGATGGATTTTGGAGACATTTTTGAGCTGGAGGCGACAGGAGGTGGAAAGAGCTTGGATATGCAGTTTGAAGGACAGGACAGGGTCAAGGGTTACCCCGAGGCAGCGGACTTTCTGAACGGGGAAAGCGGGATGTCATTAATTGCGATAGATAGGCCAGGTAAGGAAGATCTATGAGATGGATGAAAGATGATAAGTTCAGATTTGTCCACATTGAGTTTGAGGAAGTGAGAGGAGAAGAAGAAGGATATGGCTGATAGACACTCCGGAATTCTGCACAGCAGAGAGGTGACGTCTGGGCCAGAAAGGTAGATCTGAGTGTTATCAGTATAAAGGTGGTACTGGAATCAATGGGACTTTATGAGTTGTCCCAGGCCAAGTTTATAGATTGAGAAGAGTAGGGGTCCTAGAACAGAGCCTTGGGGACTCCAACAGAGAGAGGGTGGGATGAGGAGGAAGTGTGGGTGTGGGAGACGCTGAATGTGCGGTTGGAAGGGTATGAGGAAATCCAGGATAGGACGAGGTCTTTGATGCCAAAGGAGGAGAGGATCTGTAGTAGAAGGCAGTGGTCAACTGTGTCAAAAGCAGAGGACAGGTCTAGAAGGAGGAGTACAGAGTATTGTCTGTTTGCTTTGGCTGTAAGTAGGTCATTAGTAATTTTGGTCAGGGCTGTCTCAGTTGAGTGATGGGGCGGAAACCAGATTGTAGATTGTCAAAGAGCAAGTTAGATGAGAGGTGGGAGGAAAGTTCAGCATGGACGTGCTTCTCCAGGAGTTTGGAAGCGAATGGAAGCAGTGATATTGGACGATAGCTGGACATAGCAGTTGCATCGAGGGTTGGCTTTTTAAGGATAGGCATGATTGTGGCATGTTTGAAAGCAGAAGGGAAGGTGCCAGAAGTTAGTGATAGGTTGAAGAGGTGGGTTAGGGATGGGATAAGAGTGGTGGTGAGGTTGGGGAGGAGGTGGGATGGGATGGGGTCGAGCGCACAGGTGGTGAGGTGCGATTTGTAAAGGAGACAGTTAAGCCCCCCTTCACTGATGTTGGATAGGGAGGTTATGGGGTTTGGGCATTGGTCTGGTATACAAAGGGGTTGTGATGGTGGAACAATGGAGACTTGCCTTGCTTGGTTGATCTTATTTTTAAAGTGTGTGGCAAAGTCCTCAGCAGAGATGAGGGAGGTTGGAGTAGTAGGGGCGGAGGAGGGAGTTAAAGGTTTTGAATAACTGTTTGTGGTTGTAGGATAGGGAAGATGCGAGGGTTGTTAAGTAGGCCTGTTTAGCAGAGGTCAGAGCAGATTTAAAAGTGAGTGTTGCCTGCTTGAATGCAGTTAAGCTGTCTTGCGAATGTATTTTCTTCCAACGCCGCTCTGCAATCCTGGACATTTGCTGGAGCTTTTTAGTGATGTTATTGTGCCAGGGTTGTCTATTGCTACGTCGCACTCTGCCAGGAATGAGAGGGGCAACCGTGTCAATAGCTGATGTGAGAGTGGCATTGTAGAAAGCAGTGGCACTATCTGTGTCGTGGAGTGAGGATATGGATGCCAGTGGTAGGATAGAGTCAGAGAGTGTGTGGGTGTCTAGGTGTGCAAGGTTTCTGCGCGGGTGCGCATGTTGCTGGACATGGTGACCGGTGAGGAGGACAGGGATGAGAAAGTGAGCAGATGGTCGTCAGATAGAGGGAGAGGGGAGGTGGTGAAGTTAGATAGAGAGCAGAGATGGGTGAAGACCAGGTCTAGTGTACGTCCATCTGTTTGGGTGGCTGCGGAGGACCACTGAGTAAGTCCAAAAGATGAAGTAAGGGACAAAAGTTTGGAGGCTGTTGACTTAAGGGTATCAGTGAGGATGTTGAAGTCACCCATGATGATGACTCTAGGTAAGCACCTGTTCAGACCTGATTTATGTTTGGATGTGACGGTCAGTTTTTTAAATATTTTTAGGACCAAATTCCTTTTTAAGGAATATTTAATACAATTTAGATTTTTTTTTTCTTTAGAGGTTTACATTTGTTAGCCGGTTTATTGATACCTCCTACTTTAATGCAACTTTGTTACATGAATCTATCGTCACATATCGAGGTGTAAAAAGACCGTTAGAAAGATCTCTATACTATCCCATTCTCATGTTTGTATATTGTATCTAAATCACACCAAATTCTTCACTTTATGAAACTGAATAACCCAAAGTTTAATAACCTGCACACTACAACAATTAGATTACATAGTCAGACGGAAGGGATTCATACTATTTGGATGTAAATAAAAAACATCACTGATGAGATTAATAATTTACAATGAATCAGAATACTTTGTGCTGCAACTGCATTAGTCATTAGAAGGATCATCAGCACTTTCAACTAATAATCAGCAATGTATCCGTAACTGCCTATTACTTCACAATAAAATCTTAGCTTTCTAACCATTAGAGAGTGAGTGTACATGAGCTTACCCAATGTGTTTTGTTTATGGTGGAGGGCTCAAGGCAAAGTTCATCTACCATTACTCAGCTCCCAAGTATGAGAGCTCACAGGTCCTGACAATACAGGATAACTTTTATGGCCCAATATGATACTACTACTATAATTTATTGTATAGAATTGGACACACACTAATATCCTGATTTCAGGTGTTACAGTAGCCAAGGCAAAATGACATGGTCACTGCAGGAACAATGTGGTATCCCACACAACCCAGTGATGTACATGTGACTTAGAGCAGCGCTTCACAGTCTCCAATTAACCCCAGCAAGTCATGATTTGAGGATATATTATAGAGAACACCTGTGGCAGTTTCGAAGGCCTTGACTATACAGATGTGACAGATTACAATGACTCGTCGTAACGGATCTTGATAACTTGTCACAACTTGTTGTTCCATTGAAGAGAATTAAGATAATTTAACTTTGCACAAGCCATTGACCAATGTCAACTTACTTGTTTTTGTGCCATGATATCCTAGTACTGTGTTATATGAGTTAAGGTAAACTTTCAAGATCTGCAATTTTGTCACCTTTACAATACTAAGGAAATCCTGAAAACATGACCTACTGGGGATACTTTAGAACGGTAGTTGAGAAACACTGCCTAAAGGTACCTTCACATTAAGCGACGCTACAGCGATACCGACAACGATCCGGATCGCTGCAGCGTCGCTGTTTGGTCGCTGGAGAGCTGTCACACAGACCGCTCCCCAGCGACCAACGATGCCGGTAACCAGGGTAAACATCGGGTAACTAAGCGCAGGGCCGCGCTTAGTAACCCGATGTTTACCCTGGATACCATGCTAAAAGTTAAAAAAAACAAACACTAGATACTTACCTACCGCTGTCTGTCCTCCAGCGCTGCGATCTGCTTCTCTGCTCTCCTCCTGTACTGTCTGTGAGCCGGAAAGCAGAGCGGTGACGTCACCGCTCTGCTTTCCGGCTCACAGCCAGAGCAGGAGGAGTGCAGAGCACAGCGCTGGAGGACAGACAGCGGTAGGTAAGTATGTACTGTTTGTTTTTTTTAACTTTTAGCATGGTATCCAGGGTAAACATCGGGTTACTAAGCGCGGCCCTGCGCTTAGTTACCCGATGTTTACCCTGGTTACCAGTGAAGACATCGCTGGATCGGTGTCACACACGCCGTTCCAGCGATGTCCACGGGAGATCCAGTGACCAAATAAAGTTCTGGACTTTATTCAGCGACCAACGATCTCCCAGCAGGGGCCTGATCGTTGGTCGCTGTCACACATAACGATTTCATTAACGATATCGTTGCTACGTCACAAATAGCAACGATATCGTTAACAATATCGTTATGTGTGAAGGTACCTTAAGGGCTCGCTCTCACCACCATAATATCAGTCCGATTGCAATCTGACAAAACAACAGAATGCCCTCAGACCAATGTTATTCTATGGGGTTGCTCACATGGCTGATTATTTCCTCAGACCGGAAAAAAAAATTTCAGCATGTCTGAGTTTGATCCGATATTCAAATCTCACTCGGCCATGCAAGTCAATGAGTTCTTGGAAATCTACAAACTGCTCTTGAATAACATGTGAGTGCAGTCCGATTTCCGTGCACTGCCACAAAGAGAAATTGTACTCATGATCTTCTCCTCACAGTGTGCTCCGATTCTCTCTAATCAAAGATAACCAGACCACACTATGCTGACATTCGGCTCACAGTCTGATCGGAGTTTCATTTGCATAATCGTCCTGAATCTCTCCAGAGTCTATTGGCTGTCTGACCCTAGCCTAAAGGTACCGTCACACTAGACGATATCACTAGACGATATCGCTAGCGATCCGTGACGTTGCAGCGTCCTCGCTAGCGATATCGTCCAGTGTGACAGGCAGCAGCGATCAGGCCCCTGCTGTGCTGTCGCTGGTCGGGGAAGAAAGTCCAGAACTTTATTTGGTCGCTGGACTCCCCGCAGACATCGCTGTCTTCACTGGTAACCAGGGTAAACATCGGGTAACTAAGCGCAGGGCCGCGCTTAGTAACCCGATGTTTACCCTGGTTAGCATCCTAAAAGTAAAAAAAAAAAAACACTACATACTTACCTACCGCTGTCTGTCCCCGGCGCTGTGCTCTGCACTCCTCCTGCACTGGCTGTGAGCGTCGGTCAGCCGGAAAGCAGAGCGGTGACGTCACCGCTCTGCTTTCCGGCCGCTGTGCTCACACAGCCAGTACAGGAGGAGTGCAGAGCACAGCGACGGGGACAGACAGCATTAGGTAAGTGTGTACTGTTTTTTTTTTTTTTACTTTTAGGATGGTAACCAGGGTAAACATCGGGTTACTAAGCGCGGCCCTGCGCTTAGTTACCCGATGTTTACCCTGGTTACCGGCATCGTTGGTCGCTGGAGAGCGGTCTGTGTGACAGCTCTCCAGCGACCAAACAGCAATGCTGCAGCGATCCGGATCGTTGTCGGTATCGCTGCAGCGTCGCTAAGTGTGACGGTACCTTAAGAGTGAGAGCTAATCTTTTTGCAGTTCTTTGCTTTAACCAATCATATTGAGAAAGGAAATCCCGCATGCCATCTACATTCCATGATGGGGCATATGGCATATGAGCAAAGGTTGTTTTAACAGAACACCTCTTAAAAGAAAGAATTTTACAGAGCTAACGATCCAAAAATGTCAACCACTAAGGCTATGTGCTGATAAGCACATTCACTCCAGAACATGCCTAAACAAATTGTTTAAAAACTGCATTAAAGACTCTTCCTATTATATCTATTATTATTATTTCACTTTTCTTCTTTGCTGTTCATATGTCCAGTCTTTTGAGAGTTTTTCTGCTTCAGGATTTAAAAAAAGACAAATAGAGAAAACAAAAGTGCATGTCATTTCATAGTGGATGCTTTCCTGAAACGGAAAGTACTTGCAAGCAGCATAATACAAAGAATAGCAGGTTTACCCAGAATCCTTTGCAGTAGGCGGAGCTATGCAAATCATCTCTTTCCACCCCTGTCTAATCCACAGCGCTTGGAATCGCCAAGCGTGCAATGCTGCGGATTAGTTTCTAAATTTACACAGCCAACCAATTCCTACCTGTGGACACGTGTTTCGGGCTTTAGGCCCTCATCAGCACAGGGCTGGAATTGGTTGGCTGTATGGAGTGGGGCTCGGTGAGCAAGCGATACATACATGCTAGCCACCTTAGGGAGAGACCCAAGTTGGGCTAAATGTAGCGGGACGAAAGAGACCGAAAAGCCCTCTACTTAAAGGAAATACATAGTGGATGCTTTCCTGAAACGGAAAGTACTTGCAAGCAGCATAATACAAAGAATAGCAGGTTTACCCAGAATCCTTTGCAGTAGGCGGAGCTATGCAAATCATCTCTTTCCACCCCTGTCTAATCCACAGCGCTTGGAATCGCCAAGCGTGCAATGCTGCGGATTAGTTTCTAAATTTACACAGCCAACCAATTCCTACCTGTGGACACGTGTTTCGGGCTTTAGGCCCTCATCAGCACAGGGCTGGAATTGGTTGGCTGTATGGAGTGGGGCTCGGTGAGCAAGCGATACATACATGCTAGCCACCTTAGGGGGAGACCCAAGTTGGGCTAAATGTAGCGGGACGAAAGAGACCGAAAAGCCCTCTACTTAAAGGAAATACATAGTGGATGCTTTCCTGAAACGGAAAGTACTTGCAAGCAGCATAATACAAAGAATAGCAGGTTTACCCAGAATCCTTTGCAGTAGGCGGAGCTATGCAAATCATCTCTTTCCACCCCTGTCTAATCCACAGCGCTTGGAATCGCCAAGCGTGCAATGCTGCGGATTAGTTTCTAAATTTACACAGCCAACCAATTCCTACCTGTGGACACGTGTTTCGGGCTTTAGGCCCTCATCAGCACAGGGCTGGAATTGGTTGGCTGTATGGAGTGGGGCTCGGTGAGCAAGCGATACATACATGCTAGCCACCTTAGGGGGAGACCCAAGTTGGGCTAAATGTAGCGGGACGAAAGAGACCGAAAAGCCCTCTACTTAAAGGAAATACATAGTGGATGCTTTCCTGAAACGGAAAGTACTTGCAAGCAGCATAATACAAAGAATAGCAGGTTTACCCAGAATCCTTTGCAGTAGGCGGAGCTATGCAAATCATCTCTTTCCACCCCTGTCTAATCCACAGCGCTTGGAATCGCCAAGCGTGCAATGCTGCGGATTAGTTTCTAAATTTACACAGCCAACCAATTCCTACCTGTGGACACGTGTTTCGGGCTTTAGGCCCTCATCAGCACAGGGCTGGAATTGGTTGGCTGTATGGAGTGGGGCTCGGTGAGCAAGCGATACATACATGCTAGCCACCTTAGGGAGAGACCCAAGTTGGGCTAAATGTAGCGGGACGAAAGAGACCGAAAAGCCCTCTACTTAAAGGAAATACATAGTGGATGCTTTCCTGAAACGGAAAGTACTTGCAAGCAGCATAATACAAAGAATAGCAGGTTTACCCAGAATCCTTTGCAGTAGGCGGAGCTATGCAAATCATCTCTTTCCACCCCTGTCTAATCCACCGCGCTTGGAATCGCCAAGCGTGCAATGCTGCGGATTAGTTTCTAAATTTACACAGCCAACCAATTCCTACCTGTGGACACGTGTTTCGGGCTTTAGGCCCTCATCAGCACAGGGCTGGAATTGGTTGGCTGTATGGGTGGCTAGCATGTATGTGTCATTTCATAGAAACAGGTCTAGATGGAACGAACTCCAAACTAAGCACTGCCCAATCAAAATGCTTTAAAAAATGTAGTTGAAAAAACTTTAAAAAATGCTTTAAAACAGCTTCAGGAAATATTTAAAATAAATAAATAAGTAAATAAATCCATCCAAAATCTGAAGAGGCACTTACTTTAGTGGTTTCTACTAAAAAAAAATCAACATTTTTGAACTCCTCAAAAAAGAACAAAATGTGTTTGCTGGCACATAGCCTAAGGGCTCATTCACAAGTGCATGTCTGATTTTTTTCTTGGACTGAGTGGTCCGAGGAAAAAAGAAATCAGAGACATATCTGACTTTGATTCGAGGGTCAGATCAAAATCGGCAATGCAAATCTACAAGTCTGTGAAAAAAAAAAAAAAAAAAAGAAAAAAGCTTTCCACGGACTCACAGAAAGGAGAAAGTGAGAAAAATAATAATTTTCTCCACAAATGAGAAAAACAGTGACAGTCAGACTACACTCTGATCAAACTCTGATCAGAATAATTGGTCTGTTTTTCTCAGCGATACAAGAAAATGCTCAGCTAGTTATATTTTTATAGTTCTTTAAAGATGTTGAGTACCTCTATAACTAAGGCCAAGTAAACGATCAGGCCTTTATTGTAAGCCTACTACAAAAGTAAGCATATACGGTAACTACCAAGTAAATATAGTAAAACTTTCACTTTGCGAAAGGCAAGGAGAGGACCTTACAGAATAAAGTTATTTGAACACAAGGGCAAAAGTTCAAAAAAAATCTACGACAGGACCTCCTGCCCACCTTAACACCATAACATGTCATGCATAGTACACTCCAGTAAGCACCTTTTGGGCACCTGAGTAACAAAAGGAGAGGTTTGACAATGCCCCCCAAATTCCTATAGTTACTCCGCTAGTCTGTAACGTCTAAGCTAGTGTCTGTTCACACCATTCTGTTTACTACAGAAGCGATAGCACAGTGCCATGTCTGTATTGTAGTTGGTTATAGCATCTGATGGCACACACTAAAACAATTGACCATAGAATAGGTCAATAAATGGCAGTCCAACACTCGGCATCCTCACAAATCAGCTAACATTTGCTCTGGTACTGGCCAAATGCAAACACTTTGTGCTGAAAGCACTTCCCCATTCCATGTATAGCAACTATTGCGAACTACTGTGATTTTGGGAGTGCCAGGAGTTGGACCCTAACCAATCCGATCTGAATAAGAGCTGTTCTGCAGTACCCTGCTGCAGTGCTACACATAGAATGGAGCTGCGGTTTACAAGAACCGGTGCAAGTAACAGCTTATTGGTGGGAGCGCCAAGTTTGAGACTACCACTATTCTGATAATGATGACGACCTATAGTCATGCCCTCAGCTGCAGGTCCGGTCTCTGCTGCGAAGGGAGACCGGCACCTTTCATGCAGCTCCACTGGTACTACTCACCCTGTCCGTCGCTCCAGACGATCAGCAGCTCCTTTCTCTGCTAAGAACCTGCATCCTATTGGAAGGTCTCCTGGAAATGCTCTTAGGAGGCGCGCCCCGCTTCCTGCACATATTTAAAATAGCAGAGCACCTGTTCTCTATTAAGGCTCTCTGTGCTATGATGCTCTGTGCATAAAAGGCATTCTCCCATTATGGGAGGTGCCTGGGCAATGTGTTCATTCTGTCGTTTATGGCCTTCTGCTCAGGCCACACTCTGCTGTGCTCTGCAAACTGTAGTTTATTACTTTTGGTTTTCTAATTCCTCTGTCTCCTCAGAATCTTCTGCTCGCAGTTCCCTATTCTGGATCCTTCTGGACTCTCCAGTTTCCACTCCAGGCTGACTAGGCTGCTTCTCACGGAACCATCCAGATATTGCTGCCGGCTGGATCTGCCTTTCCGAAACTACACAGAGCTTCCTGGATTCTCTTCACTGACAGAGCCTGAATTCCACCATCTAGTTAATACGGTCTGTACGGGTCGTCCCTCTGGTCTCGGTACTGCGGCATTTAGGCCATCTGTTGTTGTGACGGGGGAATCCCTGTATAGGGATACACTTTGCCCGGTGCTCCACTACGTGGTTCAGTGTTGTAGTCCAGAGGGTTCTTCTCTCAGGCACCTCTTTCTGTTTGTTTTAGCTTCATTTTAATAAATACCTTTGCTTTTTGGAAGCACATTCTCCTGTCTCTTGTGTACCGGGTATACAGCTACCACTGCTCCTTCAGTGGTCTAGTGAGTCCACTATATTTCCCCACACCCTGTGGGCATTACACCTATCATATGGGTAGGTCATCAATATTTTGTGACCAGACAACCCCTATGACAGACAGTCTAATCTGGGTCCGCTGAGGTTCTTTCGTGATTTACTGGCAATAATAGAGCTGCAATCTGAAACATTTGTGTCAAATACTTACATTTTTATTGTTGTTTCTATCTTTTTGGTTTAGTTACCTTGTTTATGGAGCATAGTAAAGAAACCTCCCTCTCCAAGAGGTAAAATGGTACTTAACTTCTACATGTTTAATACACCGCATAGAACGACAATGTTTTAGCAAATGCTGATGAAATGAGGTGGCATAGTGCAGGTGACAGACAGCCGTATGGAAATGGAAGTCTTCCACACATAATCCTGAATTGTGCTGTCTTGCCAGCAGAACACAAATGCAGCTACAGCACATATCCTCAATAAATTACTAGCAATCTTCTTTTTTTTCTCTCGTGTTACGCTGGCTCCTCTCCAGCTACTATTTCTATAGCTGGATAAGAACCCAGACTTATTTATGTCAAACCCTGAAACAAGTAATTAAATCTGGGCTTAGGAGTTATTATGTTTTAAACAAATCCACGTTTCTGCCATGAAACCAGAAGAATTTTATAACATTTCCCTAAACAACAGGATGTAACCATATTGAATGCACAGTTCAGCGTGATGTTATCCAAAGTGGGGGCTTGCTATATTTGACATCATGTTATACATGATACTTGATGCAGAACAGTGAGGTGTAAATGCAGAAGAGCTGTAAAAAGAAAGCATCTCTAATGGGGAAAGGCAAATCACTTGACTTATACTTAAAAAGAAAACAAGGCAGGGCCGAGTCAACATAGATTGCACATTCTTCATCTCAAAGCTTTTATTGGGGGTATGGAAATTACTAGAGTAAATTTCCAAGGTGGGTCCCTGAAAAGTCCCCATTAGCATCAGTGCATGCAGATATTTAAGAGCCCTTTCTCATCTACAATAATCCCGTCTGAGCATTAGTCTGAACCCCCACAAAACTGGAGTCGGGAATGTGCACTGATGAGGCCATTTACCATACTGGCATGGCCGGAGTCACCGTGTGCTCTGTCATGTATCAGCCATATATTTTGAGCTGTATACACCTATTGGAGATGGACACCAAGACGCAGTCCACTACATAGGGCTTTCTGCCTCCAATAGGCGTGTACGGATGAAAGTGATGCACAACAGAGCAGAGGGTGACTCCGTCCACACGAGTATAGTCAATCGCCCCCTCAGCACATAAGCCCGAATTCTGTTTTACGGGGACGTGAGGAGGGGATGTTGGGCAGAAGCACCGATGAGGCCACCAAAGAACGCAGTGTGATAGGGCCCAAGTACTTATGTTACTCCTTGTCGAGACTACCAGTTGGGGTAGGGAAACAGATCAGGAAATGCTTGCTAGGAAAATGGTATGCAAATTAGCTCTTCACCAGGAGGCAAAGAGCAGGCAAAAGTGCCTCCTTTAAGAAAAGACTCCAGCTTCTAGACTATGTGCATAAAGATTTTTGTGAGTGATTAAAAACAATTATGAGTTTTTCAAGTGGAAAATGCTTCAGAAAAACCTTCTTCTTTAACCTCGTTTTCTCCCCAAGCCTGTTTTCACCTTCTTGACCAGGCCAAATTTAAAATTCTGATGAGTGTCACTTTATGAGGTAATAACTCTGTAATGCTTCAACAAATCCCACTGATTCTGAGATTGTGTTTTTCGTGACATATTGTACTTCATAATAGTGGCATATTTGATATGACTTGCATTTATTTGTGAAAAAAACAGAAATTTGGCAACAATTTAGAAATTTTTGCAATTTTCCAACTCTTATTTTTTAAGCCCCTAAACCAGAGAGTTGTGTCACACAAAATAGATAATAAATAACATTTTCCACATGTCTACTTTACAGTGGCACAATTTTTGAAACTTTTTTAGGAGGTTAGAAGGGTTAAAAGTTGACCAGCGATTTCAAATTTTTCCCCCCAAAATGTACAAAACCATTTTTTTTAGGGACAACATCACATTTGAAGTGATTTTGAGGGGTCTATATGACAGAAAATACCCCAAATTGATACCTTTTTAAAAACTGCACCCCTCAAGGTGCTGAAAGCCACAATTAAGAAGTTTATTAACCCTTCAGGTGCCTCACAGGAATTTTTGCAATGTGGAAGGGAAAAACACATTCTCACAAAAAGTTTACTTTAGACCTAATCTCTTTATTTTCACAAGGGAAAAGGGAGAAAATGGCCTCCAAAATATGTTGTGCAATTTCTCCTGAGCAAACCGATACCCCGTATGTGGGGGAAAAGTAGTGTTTGGGCGCATGGCAGGGCTTGCAAAGGAAGGAGCACCGTTAGCCTTTTTGAATGCAAAATTGCCGGGAATCATTAGCGGACACCCTGTCGTGCTTGGAGAGCCCCTGATGTGCCTAATCATTGAAAACTAGTGATGAGCGAATGTGCTCAGATAAGGTCTTATCCAAGCATTCTTGGTTGCTCATCGATGCTTGAATAATATGTTCGAGACCCAGCGGTTGCATGTCTTGTGGCTGTTAGACAGTCGCAACACAGGCAGAGATTGCCTAACAAACAGGACAGGAACCTTTTTTCTATTTTAAGGATCTTTAAAGAGGTTGTCAACTACAAGTGCAGCCCCTGAATGATCAAAATGTTTGGCCCCTATAAAATAATAAAGCCTATACTCGGCTATCATGCTGGCGCTGTTCCCACTGTGTCGGCACTGGTTCTCATGGGGCTGTTATTGTGACACGTGATGCCAGCACCCACTCAGGGCTGGCATCACAGTCTCTGCCTGTCCTCTTTCTGCTCAGTTAGACAGGAGGTGTGGACAGTGAACTTAGTGCTGATTTGGCGCCAATGTCACAACAACAGCATCGGAGCCCCGGGAGAGCGAGTACGAACACTGTGGAATCTATGCCAGCATGGGAGGGGAGTATAACCCCTTAACGAACGACCACTGATACTCCTTTTAATAGAGGCAGTTATGGGTACTTATTCCTGTGTGCCACTTTTTAATGGCGCTGAGAAATAAGGTTATAGCGCTCATCAGCATCGGAAAATCTCTGGGGTCTCAGCTACCAGGGGTAAAAATGATTTAGGTTGGTTTTTACTGTCTCCATTGTTGTGATCGCTGTTATGGATGGGCAGTGTGGAGGTTGGATCTGAAATGTCTGTCTGGACCTGGTCAACCTTTATCCTCGCTTGCCTACTCTGGCGCCATGGGGGTCACTCAGTAATGCTCCAGGTACAGCTTGCATTTAATGTGGTCTTTCTTTTAGTTCATTTAGGAGGCCTTTATGGCACAGCGAATATAAAAAACGTAGTGTAGGACTGCCCCAATATGAGAATGCCGTGAAGAGGCGGGGTGGCTCAAAGAATTGATCAATTGTTTGCTAAATGTCTCATTTTGAAAATACAGTTAGAAATTAATATGTGCATTTGCACTTTATGTATTGCGTCTTAACCTTAGGCTGCGCTGGCTTCTCCCCTCTTTTGCTCTTTCCACTGTTTAGGTACATCAGGGTGTCTCCAAACGCGACATTGCACCCCCCATTGATTCCAGCCAATTTTGCATTCAAAAATTCAAACGGTGCTCCATCCCTTCTAAGCCCTGCCATGCATCCAAACATTGTACTCAGGAGAAATTGCACAACAAATTTTGTAGTCCATTTTCTTTTGTTACCCTTGTGAAAATAAAAATGTTTGAATCTAAAGTAAATTTTTGTGAAAAAAGTAAAATTTTCATTTTTTCCTTCCACAATGTTTTAGTTCTCGTGAAGCACCTGAAGGGTTAATAAACTTCTTGAATGTGGTTTTGATTACCATGAGGGGTGCAGTTTCTAGAATGGTGTCACTTTTGGGTATTTTCTTTCATATTGACCCCTCAAACTCACATCAAATGTGAGGTGGCCCCTTAAAAAATGGTTTTGTAAATTTTGTTGTAAAAATGAGAAATCGCCGGTCAACTTTTAACCTTTATAACGTCCTAGCAAAAAAAATATGTTTCTAAAATTGTGCTGATGTAAAGTTGACATGTGGGAAATGTTATTTTTATTAACTATTTTGTGCCATATGACTCTCTGATTTAAGGGCGCAAAAATTAAAAGTTTGAAAACTGCAAAATTTTCTACATTTTTGCCAAATTTCCATTTTTTTATAAATAAATGCAAGACATATCGGAAAATTTCTACCACTAACATGAAATACAATATGTCACAAAAGACAATCTCAGAATCAATGGGATCCGTTGAAGTGTTCCAGGGCTATAACCTAATAAAGTGACAGTGGTCAGAATTGTAAAAATTGGCCTGGTCATTAAGTACAAAACTGTCACTAAGGGGATAAGCTTAGTTGGCACCAGAGAGCAAACTAACAAACAAACTTAAATTGCCAGCATATAAGGAAAGTGTGTGGAAGCAGAATGGCAGAAAAGTATTCCTATGAAGTCTTCAAAACAAAACAGGAAGGCAAAGACAAGATGTCAGAGACACCTTTTTGATGATTTGGGATGCTTAACCACTGGCATTGCCCCTACCGAACAAGAGTCCTTTAAGAGAAAAACAAGAGACAGTAGCTACCACAGCAACTTGATGAGTGTCTTGCAATCCATTATGTACAATTTAGAGTTGATTAGTGATGATTACTGCATAAATCATTAAATGTGATCTCTTAGACCTCATGAGAATGGTATATCTACTTTTAAAATCCATGTAAAAATGACTATTATCCTGGTATTAAAATAAGCATTTTATGAGTCCAGCTAGAGTGTGGAACAGCTCATGAGTCAAAGTTCCTTCAGTCTCTACCCAACGAAACTGACTGACAGCTGCAGCTTGTCTTCAGCAGTGTGAGATCTCAGCAACAGCAGGAGAGGAGGGATATTAAAGCTTCATATGAAGCTTTAAATTCTGACATGACTTATCAAAAGTAAGCACAGCAGCCTCATCAATTGTAAGATACCTATTTATTAACATATTTTGAAATCTGATGACCAATCTGATTTTTGCAGATCTTCACAACTCATTTTACAACTCTTCAGACTGCCACATTCCTTTAATCATGTCCTCTTTAGCTCTTCATTCATTGATTACGCTACAATACAAAGATGAGATTTCCTAGATCATTATTGCTATAAAGTCAGGTCTTTCGGGGGGCCACTGAAAAAACTTGGCATGATTTATGGTAATAGGTGTACCGCCAATGCTGGCATTCCTGCATGGTTCCTCTCCCTCCTCCCAGCAGGGTGGCCAACATACTCACCGCCTTGATGCACGGGGGTGTCCCTGCTATGCCTTCCTATATCTGAATCCTGTCAGACAATGACTGTGATTCTGACCCTTGTGGTCAGCTGCTGCAGTCCCAGGGATATCCCAGGAGTAGTACCTGTCGGTTACCTGCATCGAAAGCCTAACTGCAACATCAGATAGCCGCTTAGCCATGCCCATCCTTGGTACAGTGGGTCCACAATCCTCATGTGTGACAATGTAACTCTTGACAGCACTCCTGCATGGTTCCCTCTCCTCCTCCATGCTGGGATGCTGGCATACTCACTGGTCCGGCCTCATGGAGAGGTCCCCGCCTGTTGGCATGTCTTTGCTTGTGCATGCCACACTTTCTGGTGGTGTGCCTAGTGTGTGAGCGCACCGACATAGTAAAACACCCCATACAATAGCAGGAAGGCATTTAATATCAGTGTACACCTGCAAGATGGCAACAAGCCAATAGTTGGGAGGCATCATGTACAGTTAGGGCCAGAAATATTTGGACAGTGACACAAGTTTTGTTATTTTAGCTGTTTACAAAAACATGGTCAGAAATACAATTATATATGTAATATGGGCTGAAAGTGCACACTCCCAGCTGCAATATGATAGTTTCCACATCCAAATCGGAGAAAGGGTTTAGGAATCATAGCTCTGTAATGCATAGCGTCCTCTTTTTCAAGGGACCAAAAGTAATTGGACAATGGACTCTAAGGGCTGCAATTAACTCTGAAGGCGTCTCCCTCGTTAACCTGTAATCAATGAAGTAGTTAAAAGGTCAGGGGTGGATTCCAGGTGTGTGGTTTTGCATTTGGAAGCTGTTGCTGTGAGCAGACAACATGCGGTCAAAGGAACTCTCAATTGAGGTGAAGCAGAACATCCTGAGGCTGAAAAAAAAGAAAAAATCCATCAGAGAGATAGCAGACATGCTTGGAGTAGCAAAATCAACAGTTGGGTACATTCTGAGAAAAAAGGAATTGACTGGTGAGCTTGGGAACTCAAAAAGGCCTGGGCGTCCACGGATGACAACAGTGGTGGATGATCGCCGCATACTTAATTTGGTGAAGAAGAACCCATTCACAACATCAACTGAAGTCCAGAACACTCTCAGTGAAGTAGGTGTATCTGTCTCTAAGTCAACAGTAAAGAGAAAACTCCATGACCGTAAATACAAAGGGTTCACATCTAGATGCAAACCATTCATCAATACCAAAAATAGACAGGCCAGAGTTAAATTTGCAGAAAAACACCTCAAGAAGCCAGCTCAGTTCTGGAAAAGTATTCTATGGACAGATGAGACAAAGATCAACCTGTACCAGAATGATGGGAAGAAAAAAGTTTGGAGAAGAAAGGGAACGGCACATGATCCAAGGCACACCACATCCTCTGTAAAACATGGTGGAGGCAACGTGATGGCATGGGCATGCATGGCTTTCAATGGCACTGGGTCACTTGTGTTTATTGATGACATAAGAGCAGACAAGAGTAGCCGGATGAATTCTGAAGTGTACCGGGATATACTTTCAGCCCAGATTCAGCCAAATGCTGCAAAGTTGATTGGACGGCGCTTCATAGTACAGATGGACAATGACCCCAAGCATACAGCCAAAGCTACCCAGGAGTTCATGAGTGCCAAAAAGTGGAACATTCTGCAATGGCCAAGTCAATCTCCAGATCTAAACCCAATTGAGCATGCATTTCACTTGCTGAAATCCAGACTTAAGACGGAAAGACCCACAAACAAGCAAGACCTGAAGGCTGCGGCTGTAAAGGCCTGGCAAAGCATTAAGAAGGAGGAAACTCAGCGTTTGGTGATGTCCATGGGTTCCAGACTTAAGGCAGTGATTGCCTCCAAAGGATTTGCAACAAAATATTGAAAATAAAAATATTTTGTTTGGGTTATGTTTATTTGTCCAATTACTTTTGACCTCCTAAAATGTGGAGTGTTTGTAAAGAAATGTGTACAATTCCTACATTTTCTATCAGATATTTTTGTTCAACCCTTCAAATTAAACGTTACAATCTGCACTTGAACTCTGTTGTAGAGGTTTCATTTCAAATCCAATGTGGTGGCATGCAGAGCCCAACTCGCGAAAATTGTGTCACTGTCCAAATATTTCTGGCCCTAACTGTATATAAGACTCCCTCCCCTTTAGGGAGTCACAAAGCAACAATATTCATTAGTGTGTAGTTTCTCCTACTAGTGAATTGTGAGGTCCCCTGGTCCATGTATGACCAAGGTTCTAAACCCGAATCCCTGGTCCAAGTGTTACCAGAGTTCTGAACTCAAATCCAGGTCCCGGTCTGGCCAGTGTGCCTAAACCTGCTCCCCTGGTCTGTGTGCAGCCAGTTTCTGAAACTGCTCCCCTGGTCCATGTCCAGCCAGGGCCTGAACCTGCACCCCTGGTCCATGGACAGTCAGAGCCTGAAAACTTGTACCCCAGTCTGTTTGTATCCGGTCTACTAAAACCAGTCTTTGAATCAGCCCAGTCTGAACATAGCCCGAATCTGTGACAGTAACCATTCTGTAAAGAAGCGAGAACTTATTAATCTGAACACAGCCCTACTACTTAATCAGTATTAGCGAACCTGACCACTGTGGTCAGCAGCAACAATACCAGATTCCTCCTAGAAGTAGTGCCTGGTGGCTACCTGCAGCCGAGCCTGTCCCCACTTTCAGGATTTACAGTAAACACCAGGTAGCCGCTCGGCTACATCCCTTCCTGGGTAGGTCCTGCCCTATTGCATAGTGAGTCCAAAAACCATGGGTGCCAAGTGCAGGCATGACAGCCAATATGTGTTATTTAGTCAAATCTGTGGCTACCCATTGTTCTCAAATAAAAAGGAAAGTCGCAGAATGGTGACAAATACTCTTTAAATATGGAGGGTGCAGTGGCCTATAGCCATATAATAGCTCCTCACTCAAGGATTGTGGAAGAGATACAGGTACAAAGAGGAGTTATCTCAACAACAGCTTTACCCAAGAAGAGTCAACCAGCTTGTTTGTCTACATAAGCTTACAACTCCATCACAGAACTCATATAGCAAATGGCAAGAATAAACTATTACCTAAAATTACAATTCCTTGATTATTCATACTGTATATTGCCAGAAACAAAGTAAATCCAGGTATCATGAACAATAACCATCTACATCTATGACACAAACCAGGACATTATAGAAAGGATTCTTAATTAATCTTCTACTCTTAAGTAAAGCTTCATGTAGTTGGGCAGAGAGGTGCCTGAATTTCCTTGAAGTTTTCATTACACGGTGTAGCCATAATAAACCGCGTGAGTCGGAGCCCGTTGATACATTTTGATTTTGTAGAAGGTAAACATCACTTGGAGAATAAATAGTGAAGATATTTCTTCTTTTTCCGTTTCTTTGAAGAAGTTTAATTAGATAAGGAATCTAAGAGTAGGTGGAATGGCTCGAACTAGCGCACTTTCATCCCATTCCAAAGTGACAGCAGTGTTTGCTCATCTTCACCCACTGGTGCCATTAGTATCAAGAAAGAAAAGTTACAAAGTAAGCAAATTATAAGTCTCTTGTGGAAAACTAGAAAACTACCCCTGCCAACATTGGGTCTGGCCCACAATCTTTCTAAAGAAAAAAAAAAGTCTTTAAAAATATCATATAAGATTTTATTGCCAATTTAGAATAAAGAAAATTCTGGAAAAATACCCATTGGGGTACATTTACTAATCGGGTCCAATTCATTTTCCGCAGATGATCCAATCCTGTCTAATTTCTAGACAATGTAGAATTATACGATACGATACGATACACTTTATTGATCCCGTGGGAAATTATAGTGGACAGTCTTAGCCATACAATATATGTAAAACAATCCATACAACAGTTTTCTTTTCACACAGAGATAAAATACCGTCACAATTGGCTTTCTAAATCTTTCATATTATATCCTTCTCGGCATGCTTCAACATCTTTGTACCTCCAGTGCTCTCTTTGTCCTATGACGTCACACCATCTTTTATGGGTTGTGTCAGTGGCGGATACAAACAGAATAGGGCCCCCTTGCAGGGACAGTATGTGAGGACCTTTGCAGTCCAATATAAGTCATATACATGTCTATATGGGCCCTTTGAAGTCCAATAATGTCTGTGACAGATGATACTCGCTGTTTTGGGCCCCTGTGGATGCCTGAATGATATGTCTGACCCTGGGTTGCATACAAACTTCCAGCACCTCAAATGGCAATTCGTACCAATTGTCATTATTAACCCCTTCCAAGGTGCTGTGGATTTTATAGGGTCCCACTGTCATTGCTCTGTGCCTGAGTAATAAGGTCCATTAGGTTCCTGCTAAGGTGATTATTCTTGGTATCCCTGTTACAGACCAGACTTGTATAATGTCTGTTTCATGTTGGAAAAGTAATAAAATATTTGTATTTAAGAAGTCATCATGTCAGATATTGTAGTTAATTTATGTTTAAACCACGACACTCCAGACAAGATGGTGCCCTTGCAGACACTCATTGTCACGCCGTTTATGGCGATAAAGGGGCAGGACGGCATACTGGAACCCCACCTGTCCCTGCCACTATAAGGGGCCCTGGCTTTCCCTTATCTCAGGGGTACCTATGAAGGTTAGGAGGCCTGAGCCGCCAGCGTATCCCTGTCTCCTGTGCAGGCCCTATCAGTGACCCCCTCTCCCCCCAATGAGAGGTGGACTGCACCAGTGTATAAATATCACTATTACAGAGTATACAGACAAGGAAAAGGAAAACCACACTTAGCTTAATGCTGCAAGGCACAGCACAGCAGGAAGAAACACCAGATACAACAGTTCCCAGCTAGCTCCTACTCCCGGCTTGGTCGCTGAAGAATGAACTAACACTGACAGTCAGCTGATGAACCAGGTGACCTCTTAAAGGATGGAGGGAGTAATCACCACAAACATCAGCCGACCCAGCAGCAATGCAATAACATCAGCGGCCACCGGGGGAAAAAAATGCATTAACCCCCGATGACCAGAAAGGAAAAAAGGTTTTAAACTGAGGCAACCAGATCTGCCACAAATCCAAAATTGGATCGTGACCCTCATACAGATTTGAGATGGTACGAAATACATTTTTAACCAATAAGCAAGTTTACAACGTTTCGGTCACTGACTATGACCTTCATCAGGCACAAACATGGTTTTTGAAGAGAGAGACATTAATTAAGATGTGATACAGTGCTACAGCATAAACAAGATGCCTGCAGTGGCGACAGAGCTTGTCACTACTGTGAGCATCCTGCACTTCTATATATTCATCTAGGAAACTGATGAAGGTCAGAGCTAATTACCGCAATGTTGTACGCTTACTTCTGAATTACAAATAAATTTACTTCCATCTCATATTTATATGAAAGCCCAGTTCTTTGTATTTACAGATATTGTAGTTAGACCTACAGTAGCTGCTCAGCCAGGTGTACCTTTGTAGATCATTATTTAGCTTGCAAAAACAAAAGGCTAAAAGTAGACTTAATAGCTGTCTACAAATTATGTCAAATTGTAGAGGGAGCATCCTTATTCTCATTAGCACATGGAAACACAAGAAACAATGGAATGAAACTGAAAGGGAGAAGATACAGATTAGATATTAGGAAAAACCTTTTGACAGTGAGGGTGATAAATGAATGGAACAGGCTGCCACGAGAGGTGGTGAGTTCTCCTTCAATGGAAGTTTTGAAACAGAAGCTAGACAGGCATCTGTCTGAGATGGTTTAGTGAATCCTGCATTGAGCAGGGGGTTGGACACGATGAACCCGGAGGTCCCTTCCAACTC
The DNA here is from genome assembly GCF_032444005.1 of Ranitomeya imitator. Classification (NCBI taxonomy): domain Eukaryota; kingdom Metazoa; phylum Chordata; class Amphibia; order Anura; family Dendrobatidae; genus Ranitomeya; species Ranitomeya imitator. The sequence continues at coordinate 66,088,227 of NC_091286.1, forward strand.
TAAGGCTATGTGCACACGATAAGGATTTGCTGTGGATCCGCAGCTGATTTTTCCGCGCAGAAACGCTGCAGATCCGCACTGTGATGTACAGTACAATGTTATTCAATGGTAAAAAAAAAAGTTGTGCGGAAAAATCAGTGCAGAATTTCTGCGGATTTCAAAGAAGTGCATGTCACTTCTTTTGTGCGGATCTGCAGCATTTCTGCACCCCTCCATGTTAAAATTCCACAGTGGCAAAAACCGCAGAAAATCCGCACAAAATCCGCATCAATACCGCATAAAAACCGTGGCAAATCCGCAGCTGCGGATTCTGCCAGGAGATGCAGATTTTGTGCAGAAAATTCTGCACCTCTTTTCCTACATGTGCACATAGCCTAATGATTAAAAGAAGCGGAGAGAGTAAAATAGAAAGGCACACCACTGGTTAATTAAGCTGTAGATTTATCATGGTGAAGTTCTGCTTTATCAGACACCGTCCCTGCTCTGTCTTCTTGTTAGTATATACTTTCATAAACCTTTGTCAATCTCTCTATGGTGCTACATGAAAAGATCTTGCTTTCATATGTGATATTAATGGATTTGAGTGCATTTGGAATGAGCTGATAATTGCTGAAACATCATTTGCATCTAATTATCAAGGTCAATACTGATTAGTGCTATGCTAATGTAACATTAACTGCTGAACCTCACTTTGGTAAGTGTAGTCACCCCTGCAGAACCTCTACCTCTTCTCTATTAGGGAGAAAATGAGCAAGAATCTGATTCACAAAATGGCACATAAAAGTCAATAATTAAATTAAGAAAACTCTCATGAGGATGCTACATATAAATTAGAATTTAACTAAATCAATGAGGAGAAGGGTCCTAATAATTTTCTAGAAACTTAGTCTCAGTTTGGACTATATGTATACTGCAGTGTAAGTTTTAGTAGATATCTGGAGCAATAGTTGTACTTAATGGACACATTTAGGAGAATTAAGGTATTTTCTTAGTACTGTAATCCAAAATAGGTTTTAAGAAAATACATACGGTACCTTAAAGGATATGGACACCTTTGACATGAGAAAAAAAAGATTTTTACTTACACTGATGTTAATGGTTACGTTTAGTTAGTAAAATTGCAGGTTAAGCTTGTAATCTTCATTCCTTCATTGATTTTCAACCCTTGAAATGCAGTTTGTGCATGACCAAAATTTCAGATTTTTCTCCTGTGGAAGTAGCTTTCCCAGTAATATAGGCTGGATGTGTGGTCTGTGTGTATCTGGCATGCTGATGTTTTCATTAGCTTACATATCAGCACAGCTTCTATCCTGCACTTATTTGCCCTTTTGTGCTTCCCTCCCTTTAAACAGTGTTTTCCCTGACCTCCTTGAAACTGTACATTCTTTCTCCCTGCTCCACAATGCACATCTGTGTTTAAGCCCTCCCTCTCTGTGCAGCCATTTCTAGAACTGAGAGAAAGAATGAAACAGTGGAGAGCCATCAGAGTCAGGAACGCTAACAGATTTATAACAGTTTTGAAGAGAACTTAGCTAGGTAAAGGAGGTAGTCAGGCATCTGGAGAGAGTCCGGAGCATGCTACAATCTTTACAGAGCACTCAATTTGGATCAATTTTATTTGGACCTGATTGAATCTGCCAGCCGAATCAAACAAATCGATCTGTTGTGAATTTTGAGAGTTTCGCTCATCTCTTCTAAACGCTACTAATTCAACATTATCAAATTGGTGGTGCTCCAAATCCCAGCATCCCAGGTCTGTAACTAGTGTATTGGCCATGAATAGTATTTGCATGTTCTCTTCTAGTCACTTGCGTAGTATAATGAACTATTTAAATTTGACCAAAAACCCTTTACGCTACCAGTCCAAGTAAGAATAATACACAAGTAAGAATAATAATAATAATCTTTATTTTTATATAGCACTAACATATTCCGCAGCGCTTTACGGTTTGCACACATTATCATCACTGTCCCAGTTGGGGCTCACAATCTAGAATCCCTATCAGTATGTCTTTGGAATGTGGGAGGAAACCGGAGAGAACATACAAACTCTTTGCAGATGTTGTCCTTGCTGGGGTTTGAACCCAGGACTCCAGCGCTGCAAGGCTGCTGTGCTATCCACTGCGCCACCGTACTGCCCACAGGGCAGTAAGAACAGATTGTTTGGATGTGTTGTAGTGTACACGTGCTCTTATAAGGCATTATTTGAGCATGCTCATGTACTAACCGATTGTCTTTGGCATGCTTGAAAAAAATGTTTGAGTCCCGACAGCTGAATGTCTCATGGCCGTTCTACAGTCGCAACACATGCACGGATTGTCTAACAAACAGGCTATCCATTGATGTGTTATGGCTGTAGAGCACACCGAAGACACTCAGCACATAAGCGTTCTCTGATAACTCCTTATCCAGGCACGTTTGCTCAACATACTAGTGTATCACTTAATATCAACATATTAATGAATGACAACGTGAATAGATCAGGCTATATGCTGTGTAATTGCATACAGTATGAACAATATATTTCTTTTTCCACTGTTTTACTGTAGAAATACCTACTTCCTAATATGTATTATTTTCTGAATTTATTCTTGTGACCCAGTGGACACACTAAACTCTACCGCTTTCATAGAAATAACCAAATGGAATGTTTTTTTATTTTTTAATTGAAAATTTAAATTAGCATGCATTTTTTCTGCATTCATTGAATTCCTGCCTCTTGAATGAAAATCCTGTTTGATGTAGGTGGATTATTTGAAGGAGCAAGGCAGGCAGAACATTTGTGAAGAGTTTAATGTTAATAATTAAAATAAAAATGGCTTGACATCTACTCGTGTATGTGCTGTATTTAATAGGCATCAGGCTTAACCATGGCTGATGCTTCATTTTAATGATGAGCGCTATTTGTTAGCTTTAATTTGAGTTTTAGGAGATTTTAATACATTTATCGTAATTATTTATTCACATTCCTGCCCTTATTTTTTAATTAGACAGATACTTGGGACACTGGAAGAAGCCGATTCTTGATTCATAAGTTTACAAGACATATTGTAGATTGAAATTAGGAAGGATACTGTAAAGTACAAAGTCACACAGGAAGGAATTCAAGGTCACATGGAACAATGTGTCGCCGCTGTGGAGGAGTCTCGGAAATGTGGGCTATTCTTTGTTTGCTCTTATACTCTTGGACAATGTTAATCTGTAGCCCGAGGGTTATGCTGCCAACTGCTAATAAAGATGGAAGGAAGGCAATTAAGAGCAGGACCCTGGATGGGGAGACTCATTTTGATGTTTGGTGTAGGGTCCCTGTACTGAGTCTGCCCTCCTCTATGGAGTTATACAATATAACCCCATTACCTAAATAACGCTGGTGACTTAGATTCCCTAGATAGATTCCACAGAAGACTGCATCGATTTCTTGGTTTAGGAAAGTAAAAACGTTCGTGCTGACTATAAAGCAGCAACGACAATCAGACTTTTATGGCTTATCCTATAGAATACCAGTTTAAAGAGTAACCATCATTTTATTTTATGTATTTTTTTCATAAAATCAATATTACATGTGAAAATAAAAAACTTTGTAATGTATCTTATTAGAGAAATCCTCTTGGAGTGATCTTTTATTCTCAAAATTCTCAATTCATGGGTAAAATCTGTCTTCAGATGGCAGTTCAGGTAAAAAAAAAAACAAATATCCCAAATAACTGTCATAGGAGATGAACATTGGTGAAAATAAAGTTCCATGGAACTTTCAGTTGGTGTCTGCCTCCAGCTCCTCCCTACTAGTCTCCCTCCTTAGAATTAATTTTAAAAGTACCAACAGTCATTGTCTCAGTAATGTGAAAATCTGCCTTCACAGATTTTACCCATTAATTGAGAAACAAGTAGGTAAGAAGGTGAACTTAAAAGCTGGTCACTGCAAGGGCGCATGTACTTGGTTTGAATAGTCATACTGTTTTGATAGAGTCACTTCAAAATGTTCAATTTTTATTCTGATGGAATGAAGACTGGAGAAATTGGGTATTTTTCTGATGTATTAACATATGGGGACTGCTGAAACCTTGGCCAATGGTGAGCAGATTGTCATCTCAGATCGTGCTGAGGACCCTTTGCATTTGCGTCTTGACTCATTAACACTACAATATTCCCCACAGGCAAACTGAATACAGTTGAAGTTCCACCATGAATTAGAAAATATTCAAAATAAAACCGATAAGAATACAGTCCTTATGCCTTGTGTTGAGATGCCTTCTTGCCTTTGATTAAAAAATGAGTAATGGCGGGTGAAGGTAAAAATGCCAACATAGTTGGTAATGTAATGTGTTGGAGGAATAAATAGAAGTTCCTCTAGTGGACTAGAGCATTGGAGGAGTTATTTCCTACTTTCCTGGTGATTTATGGCTTAGAATATGTAAATAATGTTCAGAAGAGGTTTATTCAGCTTCTCCTACTTAAGTAATATGTTGTGTCACGATAATATGCATGGGACTCTCTCAGCCTCAAATTACCCTTCCTTGTTTCTTACAGCAGGGGGTAGGTGCCAGAAAGTATACTACTTTCCTCTTGCACCGTAAAATTGTTGTCCCATTTTCTATGACTGAGTTTGAGCATCTTTTCTTACATGTGGCTGTCTCAACATGCTCTACTTTACCAGTATCCTGCCTTTATTCCTAAATGACTTATAGATTAGGTCTTTGAGTACAATCACAGGTTCCCTGTAGCACATTTTTAACATACTTGAATTGAATTGGTATATATGTCCATTTTCCTCTACATGCTTTGTGAATTACATTATGCCATTGGGACCCCTTTAATTATACTTTTGCATAGGTTATTTGTTTATATCTATCTCTGATCTATTAGGCCTTTGGGATATTGCAATTCCAAATGTATAATATTGGAATTTAAGCATTACATTTTGTTATTGCGTACTGAGGTGTTTCTGTCTCGGTTATTGTATTCTATACGGGGGGGGGGGGTTGTTGGATTGTTACATTATTTTTACATTATTGGTGTTAGATGTTATCTATTTCCCTAATACATTTGTATATTTTATATATATATCAGGTGTGTTCATCACTAGTGTTGAGCATTCCGATACCACAAGTATCGGGTATCGGCCGATACTTGCGGTATCGGAATTCCGATACCGAGATCCGATACTTTTGTGGTATCGGGTATCGGTATCGGATACATAGAGATGTGTAAAATAAAGAATTAAAATAAAAAATATTGATATATTTACCTCTCCGGCGGCCCCTGGACTCAGCGCGGGTAACCGGCAGGCTTCGTTGTTCAAAATCAGCGCTTTTAGGACCTGAGAATCACGTCCCGGCTTCTGATTGGTCGCGGGCCGCCCATGTGACCGCCACGCGACCAATCACAAGCCGCTACGTCTTTGAAAGTCATTAATGCGCTCATTTTTAAAAATGAGCGCGTTAATAGCTTGCGGTGACGTCGCGGCTTGTGATTGGTCGCGTGGCCGCGACCAATCACAAGCCGCTACGTCTTTGAAAGTCATTAACGCGCTCATTTTTAAAAATGAGCGCGTTAATAGCTTGCGGTGACGTCGCGGCTTGTGATTGGTCGCGTGGCCGTGACCAATCACAAGCCGCTACGTCTTTGAAAGTCATTAACGCGCTCATTTTTAAAAATGAGCGCATTAATAGCTTGCGGTGATGTTGCGGCTTGTGATTGGTCGCGTGGCCGCGACCAATCACAAGCCGCTACGTCTTTGAAAGTCATTACCGCGCTCATTTTTAAAAAATGAGCGCGTTAAGGACCTGCGAATGACGTCACGGCTTGTGATTGGTCGCGTGGCGGTCACATGGGCGGCCCGCGACCAATCAGAAGCCGGGACGTGATTCTCAGGTCCTAAAAGCGCTGATTTTGAACAAAGAAGCCTGCCGGTTACCCGCGCTGAGTTCAGGGGCCGCCGGAGAGGTAAATATATCAATATTTTTTATTTTAATTAGTGTTGAGCATTCCGATACCGCAAGTATCGGGTATCGGCCGATATTTGCGGTATCGGAATTCCGATACCGAATTCCGATACTTCCCGCGTATCGGATACCGGAATCGGAAGTTCCCAGAATTCAAATTGAACGCAGCAGCCAATGAGGAATGAATGAAAGTGTGGGCACATCCTGTTTAGCATGGTGGGCATGTAAGTACTGGCAAGGCTGGGATTGGCTGCTGAAATGATGTCACTCTGCACTATAAAAAAGCGCTGCCGCCATTTTGCGCTCACTCTGCTGTGATTTCAGTTAGGGACAGGACGCTGTGTTCTAACTGAGGGCCAGTTGAGCTTGCTAATTGCTTTATTTTCCTTTCCAAAGGCTAATTTAGCAAAACGCTGTGTGTTCTTCACTGTTCACCTTGCTCTTGCCTTGCAGCGCTGTTTTAACAGCGTTCTGCAAGGTCTCTGTGTGTGTGTGTGTGTGTGCAGCTCACTCTGTAGTCTGTGTGCAGCCATATACCCGGTTGTATTCAGCTCAGGGGGGGTTCACACTGCCTCACACAGTTGTTCTTTTTTGCTCTTAGTGCAGCCTGCTGCCCATTTTTTCTCAAATTTCCTATTAGTGTTTTTCCACCAGTCTCCAGCTCTATTGTGGAAAAACACTACATAGGATAACCTAGAGGGGGGTTTTTGGGCCTTGCAGCGCCGTTTACGGCTGTCTGCACGGTCTCCGTGTGAGCCCAGCTCGCCCTGTAGTCTGTGTGCAGCCATAGCCGGTTGGATTCAGCTCAGGGTTCGTTACTGGCTCATACCTTGAGAAAAATTTTCCTTTTTTTCAAATAGTGCAGCCTGTTTAAAATTTGAAAAAAAAAATTCCTATTAGTGTCTTTCCACTCGTATCCAGCTAAATAGTGGAAAAACACTATATAGGATAACCTAGAGGAGGGTTTTTTGGCCTTGCAGCGCCGTTTACGGCTGTCTGCACGGTCTCCGTGTGAGCCCAGCTCGCCCTGTAGTCTGTGTGCAGCCATAGCCGGTTGGATTCAGCTCAGGGTTCGTTACTGGCTCATACCTTGCGAAAAATTTTCCTTTTTTTTCAAATAGTGCAGCCTGTTTAAAATTTGAAAAAAAAAAATCCTATAAGTGTCTTTCCACTCGTATCCAGCTAAATAGTGGAAAAACACTATATAGGATAACCTAGAGGAGGGTTTTTTGGCCTTGCAGCGCCGTTTACGGCTGTCTGCACGGTCTCCGTGTGAGCCCAGCTCGCCCTGTAGTCTGTGTGCAGCCATAGCCGGTTGGATTCAGCTCAGGGTTCGTTACTGGTTCATACCTTGAGAAAAATTTTCCTTTTTTTGAAATAGTGCAGCCTGTTTAAAATTTGAAAAAAAAAAATTCCTGTTAGTGTCTTTCCACCAGTCTCCAGCTCAATTGTGGAAAAACACTACATAGGATAACCTAGAGGGTTTTTTTGGGGCCTTGCAGCGCCGTTTACGGCTGTCTGCACGGTCTCTGTGTGAGCGCTGCTCGCCCTGTAGTCTGTGTGCAGCCATAGCCGGTTGGATTCAGCTCAGGGTGCGTTACTGCCTCATACCTTGAAAAACAATTTCCTTTTTTTCAAATAGTGCAGCCAGTTTAAAATTTGAAAAAAAAAATTCCTATTAGTGTCTTTCCACTTGTATCCAGCTAAATAGTGGAAAAACACTATATAGGATAACCTAGAGGAGGGTTTTTTGTCCTTGCAGCGCCGTTTACGGCTGTCTGCACGGTCTCCGTGTGATTTAAACTAGCTCTGTAGCCCGATCTGCACAAAAAAAAAAGTTAAGTTCACCAAACACAACTTAACACTTGTGTAGGCCACATTTGAAAAATAATAAAGTTTAGTCCACAATTTACAACATTAGTGTTTCTTACACCTGTTAGGAGGAGCATTACAGGAATAAGCACACTAAGGCCTTAGTACTTTTCTGCTTATCTTTATCTGTCAACCAAGATGAAGAGGGCAGGGAGTAAGGCACGTGGGCGTGGGCGCGGAGCAGGGAGAGGAGCAGGGAGAGGACGTGGTGATTCTGTGCCTGCTGCGGGCGCCGGTGACTCGTCGTCACTCAGTTTCAGCAGGGAACAGTCCTTCATGCGCAGCTTTGTCGGAGAGCGCCGTGCACCGCTGCTGCGTGAAGACCAAATTGAAGCCGTTGTCGGGTGGATGGCAGCTAACGCCTCGGCATCGACTTCAGTTAGTGCCACATCCTCTCAGGCACAGAGCACTGGAGAGCAGCCATCTGTCTCTTCACCACCTGCCAAATTGGCCAGGCAGTCAGAGAGCCCAGGACAGGAGCCGTCTCTACTTCTGTTCTCTGAATCTCTTGGCTTGGAAACAGGGGGCCAGCCAAGCAGCATTGGAGAAATGGAAGAAGAGGCAGTGTGCAGTGATGCCCAACACCTTTTTCTCTCTGACTCTGAAGAGGCAGGTGGGCCAGTGCCTCCGGTGACCACAGCGCAGTACGCATCTGATGATGAAACTCAGGTGCCGCTTTCTCGTGCGTACTGTGCTGCTGAGACTACCCAGGAGGAGCAGTTGGTGGCAGAGGGTAGTGGAGATGATGAGGTCCTTGACCCATCGTGGCGTGAGGAACAGGAAGGTGGTGGGAGCAGCTCAGAGGAAGAGCTTCCTCTTACGGGCCAAAGAGGGAGAGGGAGGGGGAAGACTGCGGAGCCTGTAGCCTCCACTTTGGCACCCGTTAGGAGCCTGTCTCTTTCCAAAGCCAAAAAGGGCGCTCCCAAGACTTGCAGTGCCTGGTCCTTTTTTGACACAGTTGCAGATGACATTTGTTTTGTCAAATGCAAGCTGTGTCATCATAAAGTAAAAAGAGGGAAAAATGTCAGCAACCTCAATACCACAAATATGTGGAAACATGTGCGGACCAGGCACGCGGTGGAGTTACAGAAACACACTGAAGATGTAGGCCAACCAACAGCGGCAGCTACCACCTCTTCAGCTCATGTTGCCTCTTCCTCCAGCTCACGCACAGCTGGTTTGGCTTCCTCCCAGAGACCTTGTGTAATTCCACCCACAGCACCACCTTCCCAGTCATCCTCACACTCCCAGTCTACTCTACAGCCATCGGTAGTACAGGCATGGGAGAAAAGGCGGGCATTCTCGGCCAACCACCCCCGAGCACAGGCTCTGAATGCAGGCATTGCCAAACTGTTGTCCCTGGAAATGCTCTCGTTCAGGCTGGTGGAGACTAACAGCTTCCGTGACTTGATGGCATTGGCAGTCCCACAGTACAAGGTGCCCAGCCGCTTTTACTTCAGCAGGCAGGCTGTCCCTGCCCTGCACAGGCATGTTGAGGCAAACATAAAACATGCACTACAGAACGCCGTCAGTAGCAAGGTCCACCTCACCACCGATGCGTGGACCAGTCAGCATGGACAGGGGCGATATGTTTCCCTCACTGCCCATTGGGTTAATGTTGTTGAGCCAGGTACAGATTGTGCGAGTGGCGCAGGACGTGTCCTGCCCACTCCAAGGATTGCAGGAATCCAGTCTGTACGCATCGACTCCTCCTCTTACACCAGTTCCTCTGATTCCTCTCTGCAGGATCCGTCACAGTCCACCCCCACATGGACCCGTGAACGTTTACCTATGACCGACATGAGCACAGCCGTGGCCAAACGTCAGCAGGCCGTCTTGAAACTAGTTTCATTGGGGCATCGAAGCCACACAGCGCAGGAGCTCTGGAATGCCATAAAGCAGGAGAGCGATGTGTGGTTACTGCCAGCGAATCTCCAGCCAGGCATGGTAGTGTGTGACAATGGCCGAAATCTGGTGGCAGCTTTGGCCCTTGGCAACCTCACTCACATCCCATGTCTGGCACATGTGCTCAATTTGGTTGTGCAGAGTTTTCTGAGGGACTATCCGGATCTTGATGCCCTGCTGCACAAGGTCCGCCTAGAGTGTGCTCACTTGCGGCGTTCCAGCTTGGCCAGATCCCGCATTGCTGCTCTGCAGCGCCGATTCCGCCTTCCGGAACACCGCATCATATGTGACCTACCTACCCGGTGGAATTCCACGTTACATATGTTGGAGCGGTTGTGTGAGCAGCAGCAAGCAGTTATGGAGTACCAGCTGCATCAGGCGCAAAGAAGTCGCAGTCAGCGCCGATCAGACTTCACAACCACAGAGTGGGCCACTATGAAGGACGTCTGCCAGGTTTTGCGTCCTTTTGATTATTCCACGAGGATGGCAAGTGCAGATGATGCACTAGTCAGCATGACTGTCCCCCTTATCTGCCTGCTTCAGCAAACTTTGCAAGGGTTAAGGGATGATGTGGTGGAAGAGGTGGAGGATGAGGAGTCACCTTTTCCATCAGCTTCTGGAGAGTCAGCGCCACGTGGTTCCTCACAAAGGGGTACGCAGGGGCCAATTTGTGAGGAGGATGAGGAGGAGTCAATGGAGGAGGAAGAGCTCCGTCCAGAGGAGGGAGCGACACAATTGTCCAGTGGTCAGTGTGTACAGCGAGGGTGGGGTGATGACAAGCGGGCAGAGATCATGTCTCAAGCAGGGGACAGCGTTTCTGGGCCAGTTGGCACTCTGCAGCACATGGTGGATTTCATGCTGCAGTGCCTGAGAAACGACCGCCGCATCGACCACATTCTCAACATGCCTGATTATTGGGTGTTCACCCTCCTCGATCCTCGCTACCGGGACAACGTCCAAAACCTCATCCCTGCGTTGACCCGGGAGCGTAAATTGCGGGAGTACCACGACACACTGGTGAATTCCATCATCTTCTCCTGTCCAACTGAGAGGAGTGCTGCTAGTGCTTTACAAAGCAGCTCAGTGCGTCGAGGCAGTGGGGGAGGCTCTGCCCAAAGAGGGAGCAGAAGCAGTGCCTCTGCCCAAGGCAAGCCCAGTATGGCACAACTCTGGCACACTTTTGTGTGCCCGCCCCAAATGTCTACACCATCACCGGCGGCTCCAGTCAGCAGGAGGCAACGGTTCCGTCAGATGGTGACAGACTACATGGCTTGCCCTCTTACTGTACTCCCAGACGGCTCTTCCCCGTTCAAGTTTTGGGTCTCTAAGCTGGATACATGGCCAGAGCTAAGCCAGTATGCATTGGAGGTGCTGGCTTGCCCTGCGGCTAGTGTCTTATCGGAACGTGTCTTTAGTGCCGCAGGTGGTGTACTAACAGACCGTCGCATGCGACTATCCTCCGATAACGTTGACCGGCTTACTTTCCTGAAAATGAACCAGGCCTGGATCTCGCAGGAATTTGCCACTCCTCTGCCTGATTAAGTAATTGGGTGTCATCCAGGTCTCCTGCTGTGTTCATCTTTCTACCACCTGAACTGCTATTCCTGGGCTCCAACACCGCCAGTTGCGGCTCAGAAGTGCAGGCTGCACAGTAAAAACATACGACCCAGTGTTATTGGGTTTCAGTAACGTCAGCTGATCCCCAGCTGTGTAGCCGGCAATGTGTCCTGCGACCGCCACGCTGGCACAACAACCTAAATGTAAGGGAACCTGTCCCCCCCCCCCCCGTCGTTTGTTACTGAAAGAGCCATCTTGTGCAGCAGTAATGCTGCACAAGGAAAAGGTAGCTCTTTTTTTTTAGCTCTTTGCACACGCAGAACTTAACACTTATAAAATGTGTTCACTGATACCGTTATACCGTCCCGGAGCTGGGACTTTCCTTCGTAATGTGACGCAGCACAGCCGTCATTCCTACCCCCTTGGTGCCATGCGCTGCCTCCTCAGCGTTGTTTTAAGCTGTCACGGAGCCTGCGCTGTTCTGTTATCCCTTGGGCATGCCCTATTTGCGCTGCCTGTCTTCTGACATAATTTGGTGTCAGGCTGGCTGCGCCTGTGCGGCCGCGGTGCCCGAGATCCCGCCTCGCAGTGTCTTCTGATTGAGTCACACTGCGGGCCTGGGATCCATGGGCATGCGCAGTGCATATCTTCCCCTCGGGCTCTCGCTCATTTCCCTCCGCCTTCTTTAGACTGTGCGCCGTCAGCTGATCCCTAGCATGCCACGGCCGTGACACCGCACAGTCTGAAGAAGAGGGAAGGAGGGGAGTGAGAGTCGAGGATATGCACTGTGCATGTCCATGGATCCAAGGCCCGCAGTGGGATTACAATAGACGACACTGCGAGGTGAGATCTGGAGTCGCGTGGACGCACAGGCACTGACAGCCTGACACCAAATTATGTCAGAAGACAGGCAGCGCTAATTGGGCATGGCCAAGGGCTAACAGAACAGCGCAGGCTCCGTGACAGCTTAAAACAACGCTGAGGAGGCAGCGCACGGCATCAAGGGGATAGGAATGACAGCTGTGCTGTGTCCCATTACGAAGGAAATTCGCACCTCCGGAACGGTTTAACGGTATAAAGGGACACATTTTTAGTGTTTACTTCGGTGTTTGCAAGGAGCATAATTAAAAGAGCAACCTTTTCCTTTTGCATCCTTAGTGCTGCACAAGATGGCTCTTTCAGCTACAAACGTCTTGGGGGGGGGGGGGGTTAAAGGTTTCCTTTCAACTTGCTCCAATCAGGCTTCGGCCTACACTCTGTTCCTCTGCTCCTCCTGCTGTCCCTGGGCTCTAACACCGCCAGTTGGTGCCTGGAAGTGCTGTGTGCACAGTCAACAGTCGCTCCTCTGTTATTGGGGTTCAGTAACGTCAGCTGATCCCCAGCTGTGTGTGCGGCAATACCTCCAATCTGCTCCTCCTGCTGTCCCTGGGCTCTAACACCGCCAGTTGGTGCCTGGAAGTGCTGTGTGCACAGTCAACAGTCGCTCCTCTGTTATTGGGGTTCAGTAACGTCAGCTGATCCCCAGCTGTGTGTGCGGCAATACCTCCAATCTGCTCCTCCTGCTGTCCCTGGGCTCTAACACCGCCAGTTGGTGCCTGGAAGTGCTGTGTGCACAGTCAACAGTCGCTCCTCTGTTATTGGGGTTCAGTAACGTCAGCTGATCCCCAGCTGTGTGTGTGGCAATACCTCCAATCTGCTCCTCCTGCTGTCCCTGGGCTCTAACACCGCCAGTTGGTGCCTGGAAGTGCTGTGTGCACAGTCAACAGTCGCTCCTCTGTTATTGGGGTTCAGTAACGTCAGCTGATCCCCAGCTGTGTATCCGGCAATGTGTCATGCGACCGCCACGCTGGCACAACTAAAATGTAAGGGGACCTGTCCTCCCCCCCTAGGCGTTTGTTACTGAAAGAGCCACCATGTGCAGCACTAATACTGCACAAGGGAAAGGTCGCTCTTGAAATTATGCTCCTTGCAAACGCTGAACTACACACTCATGTAATGTGTCCCCTCACACCGTCCAACCGTCCCGGAGGTGGGACTTTCCTTTGTAATGTGACGCAGCACAGCCGTCATTGCTACCCCCTTGGCACCGTGCGCTACCTCCTTAGCGTTGTTTGATTCCGTCATGGACCCTGCGCTGTTATGTTATCCCTTGGCCATGCACAGTTTGCGCTGCCCGTCCTCTGACATCATTTGTTGTCGTCCTGGCTGCGCCTGTGCGTCCACGCTGCCCGAAATCACACCTCGCAGTGTCGTCTAATGTGATCCCACAGTGGGCCTGGTATCCATGGCCATGCGCAGTGCATATACTAGCCTCTCACTCCCCTTCTTCACGCTTCTTCAGACTAGGCGGCGTCAGCTGATCCCTAATAGCATGCCACGGCCGTGACGCCGCACAGTCTGAAGAAGCAGGAAGGAGGTGAGTGAGAGGCGATGATATGCACTGCGCATGCCCATGGATCCCTGGCCCGCAGTGGGACTACATTAGATGACACTGCAAGGTTGGATCTCGGGCAGCTTGGACGCACAGGCACTGCCAGCCTGACACCTACATGATGTCAGAAGACGGGCACCGCTAACTGTGCATGGCCAAGGGATAACATTACAGTGCGGGCTCCGTGACAGAACCAAACAACGTTGAGGAGGTGGCGCCCGGCACCAAGGGGGTTGGAATGACGGCTGTGCTGTGTCACATTACAAAGGAAAGTCCCACTTCCGGGATGGTTTGACGGTGTGAGGGGACACATTATATGAGTGTGTACTTCAGCGTTTGCAAGGAGCATAATTTTCGGAGCCACCATTTTCCATGTGCAGTATTACTGCTGTACAAGATGGCTCTTTCAGCAACAAATGCCTGGGGGGGGGGGGGGGTTAAAGGTTCCCTTTCAACTTGCTCCACTGCAGGCTTCGGCCTACACTCTGCTCCTCTTTGATTCCCTGGGTTTCAACACTGTCAGTTGCCACCTGGAAGTGTTGTCTACACAGAAAAAACACTAGGTGATGTGTCAGTGGGGTTCAGCACCGCCAGCTGTTCCCCTGCTGTGTAGTCGGCAACGTGTCCAGCACAAGCCACGCTGGCACAACAGAACAAAAGCTGCCACCAGTGCAGGCTTCGGCCTACACTCTGCTCCTCTCCTCCTCCTGCTGACCCTGGGCTCAAACACCGCTAGTTTTTGCCCGGAAGTGCTAGCTGCACAGAGAAAAACACCAGCCAATGTGTTAGTGGGGTTCAGCAACGCCAGCTGTTCCCCTGCTGTGTAGCCGGCAACGTGACCTGCAAACGCCATGCAGGCACAGGAACTGAAATTAAAGGGAACCTGGCCCCACCCCCCCAGGTGTTTCTATGTATAACAGCCACCTAGTACAGCAGTACTGCTGCATTTGTACAAGGTGGCTGACTTTTTCTCCTTGCCCACGTGGAACTCAACACGTACAAAATGTGTCTCGTTGAGACCATTCCACTGTCCCTGAGGTGTGACTTTCCTTTGTAATGATACGCAGCACCCCCCTTGGTAGCGTTTCCCGTCTTTTGTCATCATGGTTAGCTGGCTGCGCCTGTGCATCCGCCCTGCTAGAAACAACGCCCCTCGTTGTCATATTTATTTTGTCAGCGAGGGTGTGGTTTATGGGCACGAGCAGTGCATATGTTCGCCTGTCTTAACTCATCTCCTTCCGCCTTCTTCAGACTGTGCGGCCTCCTGGCCGTGGTAGGCGATAAGGGATCAGCTGAGGCCGCCCAGTCTGGAGCAGGTGTAAGGACATGTGTAAGCGGCAAACCTATTTACTGCACAAGGCCACGAATCCCAGCCACGCAGTGTGATTTTTTGAAAACACACTGTGGGTCTGGGATTCATGTCCATCGCTAACCGCAACGGCCGACATGAAATGAGGTCAGAAGACAGGAAGCGCTCACAGCGCATGGCCAAGGGATCACAATAGCGCAGACTCCTGTACAGCAAATAACAACGCTCAGGAATCTGCGCCCAGTACCTAGGTGCAAATTTTGACACCTGTGCTGCGTCTCCTTAAAAAGACAAGTCACGCCTCCACAACTGTTTGACAGTATAATGGGCTAAATAGTGTACGTGTTTTAGTCAGCGTGTGCAAGGAGCAAAACAAATAGAGCAACCTTTTACTTGTGCAGCATTAATGCTGCACAAGGTGTGGCTCTTGTACCTTGCAACACCTGAGGGGGGTTAAAGGTAACCTTTGAAATTGGTTCAACTAGGCTTCGGCCTACACTCTGCTCCTCTCCTGCTGACCCTGGGCTCAAACACCGCCAGTTTCTGCCCGGACATGCTAGCTGCACAGAGAGAAACACCAGCCAATGTGTTAGTGGGGTTCAGCACCACCAGCTGTTCCCCTGCTGTGTAGTCGGCATCATGTCCAGCACAAGCCACGCTGGCACAACTGACCAAAAGCTGCCACCAGTGCAGGCTTCGGCCTACACTTTGCTCCTCTCCTCCTCCTGCTGACCCTGGGCTCAAACACCGCCAGTTTCTGCCCGGACATGCTAGCTGCACAGAGAGAAACACCAGCCAATGTGTTAGTGGGGTTCAGCACCACCAGCTGTTCCCCTGCTGTGTAGTCGGCATCATGTCCAGCACAAGCCACGCTGGCACAACTGACCAAAAGCTGCCACCAGTGCAGGCTTCGGCCTACACTTTGCTCCTCTCCTCCTCCTGCTGACCCTGGGCTCAAACAACGCCAGTTTCTGCCCGGACATGCTAGCTGCACAGAGAAAAACACCAGCCAATGTGTTAGTGGGATTCAGCACCGCCAGCTGTTCCCCTGCTGTGTAGCTGGCAACGTGTCCTGCAAACGCCACGCAGGCACATGAACTGAAATTGAAGGGAGCCTGCCCCCCACCCCCCCAGGTGTTTCTATGTATAACAGCCACCTTGTACAGCAGTACTGCTGTATTTGTACAAGGTGGCTGACTTTTTCTCCTTGCACACGTGGAACTCAACAAGTACAAAATGTGTCTCATTACAGACCATTACAATGTCCCTGAGGTGTGACTTTCCTTTTTAATGACACGCAGCACCCCCATTGTTAGTGCTGCCCGTCTCCTGACATCATTGGTTGGCTGGCTGGAATCTGCGCACAGCACCTAGGTGTAAATTTGTACACCTGTGCTGCGTCTCCTTAAAAAGACTAGTAGTCACGCCTCCACTACTGTTTGACAGTATAATGGGCTAAATAGTGTACGTGTTTAATTCAGCGTGTGCAAGGAGCAAAATTAAATAGAGCAACCTTTGACTTGTGCATCATTAATGCTGTTCAAGGTGTGGCTCTTGTACCTTGCAACACCTGAGGGGGGGTTAAAGGTAACCTTTGAAATTGGTTCAACTAGGCTTCGGCCTACACTCTGCTCCTCTACTCCTCCTGCTGACCCTGGGCTCAAACACCGCTAGTTTTTGCCCGGAACTGCTAGCTGCACAGAGAAAAACACCAGCCAATGTGTTAGTGGGGTTCAGCAACGCCAGCTGTTCCCCCAGTGTGTAGTCGGCAACGTGTCCAGCACAAGCCACGCTGGCACAACAGAACAAAAGCTGCCACCAGTGCAGGCTTCGGCCTACACTTTGCTCCTCTCCTCCTCCTGCTGACCCTGGGCTCAAACAACGCCAGTTTCTGCCCGGACATGCTAGCTGCACAGAGAAAAACACCAGCCAATGTGTTAGTGGGGTTCAGCACCGCCAGCTGTTCCTCTGCTGTGTAGTCGGCATCGTGTCCAGCACAAGCCACGCTGGCACAACTGACCAAAAGCTGCCACCAGTGCAGGCTTCGGCCTACACTTTGCTCCTCTCCTCCTCCTGCTGACCCTGGGCTCAAACAACGCCAGTTTCTGCCCGGACATGCTAGCTGCACAGAGAAAAACACCAGCCAATGTGTTAGTGGGGTTCAGCACCGCCAGCTGTTCCCCTGCTGTGTAGCTGGCAACGTGTCCTGCAAACGCCACGCAGGCACATGAACTGAAATTGAAGGGAGCCTGCCCCCCACCCCCCCAGGTGTTTCTATGTATAACAGCCACCTTGCACAGCAGTACTGCTGCATTTGTACAAGGTGGCTGACTTTTTCTCCTTGCACACGTGGAACTCAACAAGTACAAAATGTGTCTCATTACAGACCATTACAATGTCCCTGAGGTGTGACTTTCCTTTTTAATGACACGCAGCACCCCCATTGTTAGCGCTGCCCGTCTCCTGACATCGTTGGTTGGCTGGCTGTGCCTGTGCGTCCCCCCTGCCCGACACAACGCCCCCCGTTGTCTCATATATTTTGACTGCGAGGGTGTGATTGATGGGCACGAGCAGTGCATATGTTCCCCTGTCTTCACTCCCCTCCTTCCGCCTTCTTCTGACTGTGCGGCCTCATGGCCGCGGCATGCGATAAGGGATCAGCTGAGGCCGCCCAGTCTGAAGCAGGTGTAAGGACATGTGTGAGCGGCGAACATATTTACTGCACAAGGCCACGAATCCCAGCACCGCAGTGTGACTTTAGGAAAAGCCACTGTGGGTCTGGGATTTATGGCCATCGTTAACCGCACCGGCAAACATGAAATGAGGTCATGAGACGGCCTGCACTAACAGGGTATTGCCAAGGGATAACACAAGAGCGCAGTTTCCTGTACTGCAAATAACAACGGTAAGGAATCTGCGCACAGCACCTAGGTGTAAATTTGTACACCTGTGCTGCGTCACCTTAAAAAGACTAGTAGTCACGCCTCCACTACTGTTTGACAGTATAATGGGCTAAATAGTGTACGTGTTTAATTCAGCGTGTGCAAGGAGCAAAATTAAATAGAGCAACCTTTGACTTGTGCATCATTAATGCTGTTCAAGGTGTGGCTCTTGTACCTTGCAACACCTGAGGGGGGGGTTAAAGGTAACCTTTGAAATTGGTTCAACTAGGCTTCGGCCTACACTCTGCTCCTCTACTCCTCCTGCTGACCCTGGGCTCAAACACCGCTAGTTTTTGCCCGGAAATGCTAGCTGCACAGAGAAAAACACCAGCCAATGTGTTAGTGGGGTTCAGCACCGCCAGCTGTTCCCCCGCTGTGTAGCCGGCATCGTGTCCAGTACAAGCCACGCTGGCACAACCGACCAAAAGCTGCCACCAGTGCAGGCTTCGGCCTACACTTTGCTCCTCTCCTCCTCCTCCTGCTGACCCTGGGCTCTAACACCGCTAGTTTTTGCCCGGACATGCAATCTGCACAGAGAAAAACACCAGTCAATGTGTCAGTGGGGTTCAGCAACGCCAGCTGTCCCCCTGCTGTGTAGCTTGCAACGTGACCTGCAAACGCCACGCAGGCACATGAACTGAAATTGAAGGGAGCCTGCCCCCCACCCCCAGGTGTTTCTATGTATAACAGCCACCTTGTACAGCAGTACTGCTGCATTTGTACAAGGTGGCTGATGTTTTCTCCTTGCCCACGTGGAACTCAACACGTACAAAATGTGTCTCATTAGAGACCAATGCTAATGTCCCTGAGGTGTGACTTTCCTTTTTAATGACACGCAGCACCCCCATTGTTAGCGCTGCCCGTCTTCTGACATCATTGGTTGGCTGCCTGTGCCTGTGCGTCCGCCCTGCCCGACACAACGCCCCTCGTTGTCTCATATTTTGGATGCGAGGGTGTTATTGATGGGCATGTGCAGTGCATATGTTCGCCTGTTTTAAGTCACCTCCTTCCGCCTTCTTCAGACTGGGTGTCCTCATGGCTGCGGCATGCGATAAGGGATCAGATGAGGCCGTCCAGTCTGAAGCAGGTGTAAGGACATGTGTGAGCGGCAAACATATTTAGTGCACCAGGGCACGAATCCCAGCACCGCAGTGTGATTTTTTAAAAACACACTGTGGGTCTGGGATTCATGTCCATCGCTAACCGCAACGGCCAACATGAAATGAGGTCATAAGACAGGAAGCGCTCACAGCGCATGGCCAAAGGATCACAAGAGCGCAGACTCCTGTACAGCAACTAACAACGCTCAGGAAGCTGCGCCCATGCAAAAAGGTGTTGTTTTCGACACCTGTGCTGCTTTTCTTTAAAAAGACAAGTCACGCCTCCACTACTGTTTAACAGTATAATGGGCTAAATAGTGTACGTGTTGCATTCAGCTTGTGCAAGTAGACAAATTAATAGAGCAACCTTTTACTTGTGCAGCATTAATGCTGCAGAAGGAGTGGCTCTTGTACTTTGTAACACCTGAGGGGGGGTTAAAGGTAACCTTTGAAATTGGTTCAACTAGGCTTCGGCCTACACTCTGCTCCTCTCCTCCTCCTGCTGACCCTGGGCTCTAACACCGCTAGTTTTTGCCCGGAAATGCTAGCTGCACAGAGAAAAACACCAGCCAATGTGTTAGTGGGGTTCAGCACCGCCAGCTGTTCCCCCGCTGTGTAGCCGGCATCGTGTCCAGCACAAGCCACGCTGGCACAACCGACCAAAAGCTGCCACCAGTGCAGGCTTCGTCCTACACTTTGCTCCTCTCCTCCTCCTCCTGCTGACCCTGGGCTCTAACACCGCTAGTTTTTGCCCGGACATGCAATCTGCACAGAGAAAAACACCAGTCAATGTGTCAGTGGGGTTCAGCAACGCCAGCTGTTCCCCTGCTGTGTAGCTTGCAACGTGACCTGCAAACGCCACGCAGGCACATGAACTGAAATTGAAGGGAGCCTGCCCCCCACCCACAGGTGTTTCTATGTATAACAGCCACCTTGTACAGCAGTACTGCTGCATTTGTACAAGGTGGCTGACTTTTTCTCCTTGCCCACGTGGAACTCAACACGTACAAAATGTGTCTCATTAGAGACCATTACAATGTCCCTGAGGTGTGACTTTCCTTTGTAATGACACGCAGCACCACCCTTGTTAGCGCTGCCCGTCTTTTGACATCATTGGTTAGCTGGCTGCGCCTGTGCATCTCCCCTGCTCGAAACAACGCCCCTCGGTGTCTTATTTTTTTGGACAGCGAGGGTGTGATTGATGGGCATGTGCAGTGCATATGTTTGCCTGTGTTCACTCATCTCCTTCCGCCTTCTTCAGACTGGGTGTCCTCATGGCCGCGGCAGGCGATAAGGGATCAGATGAGGCCGCCCAGTCTGAAGCAGGTGTAAGGACATGTGTGAGCATCAAAAATATTTACTGCACAAGGCCACGAATCCCAGCCACGCAGTGTGATTTTTTGAAAACACACTGTGGGTCTGGGATTCATGTCCACCGCTAACCGCAACGGCCAACATGAAATGAGGTCATAAGACAGGAAGCGCTCACAGCGCATGGCCAAAGGATCACAAGAGCGCAGACTCCTGTACAGCAACTAACAACGCTCAGGAAGCTGCGCCCATGCAAAAAGGTGTTGTTTTCGACACCTGTGCTGCTTTTCTTTAAAAAGACAAGTCACGCCTCCACTACTGTTTAACAGTATAATGGGCTAAATAGTGTACGTGTTGCATTCAGCTTGTGCAAGTAGACAAATTAATAGAGCAACCTTTTACTTGTGCAGCATTAATGCTGCAGAAGGAGTGGCTCTTGTACTTTGTAACACCTGAGGGGGGGTTAAAGGTAACCTTTGAAATTGGTTCAACTAGGCTTCGGCCTACACTCTGCTCCTCTCCTCCTCCTGCTGACCCTGGGCTCTAACAACGCTAGTTTTTGCCCGGAAATGCTAGCTGCACAGAGAAAAACACCAGCCAATGTGTTAGTGGGGTTCAGCACCGCCAGCTGTTCCCCCGCTGTGTAGCCGGCATCGTGTCCAGCACAAGCCACGCTGGCACAACCGACCAAAAGCTGCCACCAGTGCAGGCTTCGGCCTACACTTTGCTCCTCTCCTCCTCCTCCTGCTGCCCCTGGGCTCAAACACCGCTAGTTTTTGCCCGGAAATGCTAGCTGCACAGAGAAAAACACCAGCCAATGTGTTAGTGGGGTTCAGCACCGCCAGCTGTTCCCCCGCTGTGTAGCCGGCATCGTGTCCAGCACAAGCCACGCTGGCACAACCGACCAAAAGCTGCCACCAGTGCAGGCTTCGGCCTACACTTTGCTCCTCTCCTCCTCCTGCTGACCCTGGGCTCAAACACCGCCAGTTTTTGCCCGGACATGCGATCTGCACAGAGAAAAACACCAGCCAATGTGTTAGTGGGGTTCAGCAACGCCAGCTGTTCCCCTGCTGTGCAGCTTGCAACGTGACCTGCAAACGCCACGCAGGCACATGAACTGAAATTGAAGGGAGCCTGGCCCCCACCCCCAGGTGTTTCTATGTATAACAGCCACCTTGTACAGCAGTACTGCTGCATTTGTACAAGGTGGCTGATGTTTTCTCCTTGCCCACGTGGAACTCAACACGTACAAAATGTGTCTCTTTGAGACCATTCCACTGTCCCTGAGGTGTGACTTTCCTTTCTAATGATACGCAGCACCCCCCTTGGTAGCGCTTCCCGTCTTCTGACATCATTGGTTGGCTACTTGCGCCTGTTCGTCCGCCCTGCCTGAATAAAATGCTCCTCGTTGTCTTAATTATTTTGACTGCGAGGGTGTGATTGATGGGCACGAGCAGTGCATATCTTCGCCTGTCTTAACTCATCTCCTTCCGCCTTCTTCAGACTGTGCAGCCTCATGGCCGCGGCATGCGAGAAGGGATCAGCAGAGGCCGCCCAGTCTGAAGCAGGTGTAAGGACGTGTGTGAGCGGCCAAAATATTTACTGCTCAAGGCCACGAATCCCAGCACCGCAGTGTGGCTTTATGAAAAGACACTGTGGGTCTGGGATTTATGGCCATCGTTAACCGCACCGGCCAACATGAAATGATGTCATAAGATGGGCAGCGCTAACAGGGCATTGCCAAGGGATAACACAAGAGCGCAGACTCCTGTACAGCAAATAACAACGCTCAGGAAGCTGCGCCAAGCACCAAGGCGTTATTTTGGACACCTGTGCTGCGTCTCATCAAAAAACCAAGTCACGCATCCACTACAGTTTGACTGTAGAATGGGGTAAATTGTGTATGTCTTTCATTCAGCGTGTGCAAGTAGACAAATTAATAGAGCAACCTTTCACTTGTGCAGCATTAATACTGCACAAGGTGTGTCTCTTGTACTTTGTAACACCTGAGGGGGGGGTTAAAGGTTTCCTTTGAAATTGGTTCAACTAGGCTTCGGCCTACACTCTGCTCCTCTCCTCCTCCTCCTGCTTCAACACGGGCTCTAACATCGCTAGATTTTGCCCACAAGTGCTAGCTGCACAGAGAAAAACACACGCCATTGTGTTAGTGGGGTTCAGCAACGCCAGCTGTTCCCCCAGTGTGTAGCCGGCAAAGTGTCCTGCAAACGCAACGCAGACACAAAGCTGCCTCTAGTGCAGGCTTCGGCCTACACTCATCTCCCCCTGCTTACCCTTTGCTCCAACACCGCTAGTTGGGGCTCTAGGAAGACAATCTTTAATAGGCAAGGCAACGCATCCGGGTTCCAGCACCGTCAGCTGGTTCTCGGCAGTGTTCTTGTCACAGGTACTCCCTCGTGCCAAGCCTGGTTTCAGCACCGTCAGCTGTTTCGGGGTTGTGTCAACTTCACTGAGACGCCTATGCTTGCCCCGTCGTGGTGCGGTCGAGTTAGCCAACTCCAGGGTGCCTCCAGTTTAGGAGCTTCCTATGTGGGCTGCGTGAACTGGTAGTCAAGGCTGGTTCTGTAGTGCCAGTAGGCCCAGCTCCCCCTGTAGGACTGTTGGGGTTCGGTAACTGCGGCTGCCTCGCGGCCTAGCTGTTCTCTCCTCTCCTGTGGACCTTCGGGTCCACCACCTGGTTCCAGCACCGTCAGCTGGTTCCGGGCCGAGCCTTTGGCTTAGGTGCCTCCTCCTGGGTATCCGAGTTCCGCCAACGCCAGGCGGTCCTTGGTAGTGCTTTTAAGCGCGGGCACCTACAGCTTAGTAACCGGGTTCCAGCACCGTCAGCTGGTCCTCGGTCGTGCCATTGGCTCTTGCACACTGGGGCAACGCATCCGGGTTCCAGCACCGCCAGCTGGTTCTCGGCAGTGTTCTTGTCACAGGTACTCCCTCGTGCCAAGCCTGGTTTCAGCACCGTCAGCTGTTTCCGGGTTGTGTCAACTTCACTGAGACGCCTATGCTTGCCCCGTCGTGGTGCGGTCGACTTAGCCAACTCCAGGGTGCCTCCAGTTTAGGAGCTTCCTATGTGGGCTGCGTGAACTGGTAGTCAAGGCTGGTTCTGTAGTGCCAGTAGGCCCAGCTCCCCCTGTAGGACTGTTGGGGTTCGGTAACTGCGGCTGCCTCGCGGCCTAGCTGTTCTCTCCTCTCCTGTGGACCTTCGGGTCCACCACCTGGTTCCAGCACCGTCAGCTGGTTCCGGGCCGAGCCTTTGGCTTAGGTGCCTCCTCCTGGGTATCCGAGTTCCGCCAACGCCAGGCGGTCCTTGGTAGTGCTTTTAAGCGCGGGCACCTACAGCTTAGTAACCGGGTTCCAGCACCGTCAGCTGGTCCTCGGTCGTGCCATTGGCTCTTGCACACTGGGGCAACGCATCCGGGTTCCAGCACCGCCAGCTGGTTCTCGGCAGTGTTCTTGTCACAGGTACTCCCTCGTGCCAAGCCTGGTTTCAGCACCGTCAGCTGTTTCGGGGTTGTGTCAACTTCACTGAGACGCCTATGCTTGCCCCGTCGTGGTGCGGTCGAGTTAGCCAACTCCAGGGTGCCTCCAGTTTAGGAGCTTCCTATGTGGGCTGCGTGAACTGGTAGTCAAGGCTGGTTCTGTAGTGCCAGTAGGCCCAGCTCCCCCTGTAGGACTGTTGGGGTTCGGTAACTGCGGCTGCCTCGCGGCCTAGCTGTTCTCTCCTCCCCTGTGGACCTTCGGGTCCACCACCTGGTTCCAGCACCGTCAGCTGGTTCCGGGCCGAGCCTTTGGCTTAGGTGCCTCCTCCTGGGTATCCGAGTTCCGCCAACGCCAGGCGGTCCTTGGTAGTGCTTTTAAGCGCGGGCACCTACAGCTTAGTAACCGGGTTCCAGCACCGTCAGCTGGTCCTCGGTCGTGCCATTGGCTCTTGCACACTGGGGCAACGCATGCGGGTTCCAGCACCGCCAGCTGGTTCTCGGCAGTGTTCTTGTCACAGGTACTCCCTCGTGCCAAGCCTGGTTTCAGCACCGTCAGCTGTTTCCGGGTTGTGTCAACTTCACTGAGACGCCTATGCTTGCCCCGTCGTGGTGCGGTCGAGTTAGCCAACTCCAGGGTGCCTCCAGTTTAGGAGCTTCCTATGTGGGCTGCGTGAACTGGTAGTCAAGGCTGGTTCTGTAGTGCCAGTAGGCCCAGCTCCCCCTGTAGGACTGTTGGGGTTCGGTAACTGCGGCTGCCTCGCGGCCTAGCTGTTCTCTCCTCTCCTGTGGACCTTCGGGTCCACCACCTGGTTCCAGCACCGTCAGCTGGTTCCGGGCCGAGCCTTTGGCTTAGGTGCCTCCTCCTGGGTATCCGAGTTCCGCCAACGCCAGGCGGTCCTTGGTAGTGCTTTTAAGCGCGGGCACCTACAGCTTAGTAACCGGGTTCCAGCACCGTCAGCTGGTCCTCGGTCGTGCCATTGGCTCTTGCACACTGGGGCAACGCATCCGGGTTCCAGCACCGCCAGCTGGTTCTCGGCAGTGTTCTTGTCACAGGTACTCCCTCGTGCCAAGCCTGGTTTCAGCACCGTCAGCTGTTTCCGGGTTGTGTCAACTTCACTGAGACGCCTATGCTTGCCCCGTCGTGGTGCGGTCGAGTTAGCCAACTCCAGGGTGCCTCCAGTTTAGGAGCTTCCTATGTGGGCTGCGTGAACTGGTAGTCAAGGCTGGTTCTGTAGTGCCAGTAGGCCCAGCTCCCCCTGTAGGACTGTTGGGGTTCGGTAACTGCGGCTGCCTCACGGCCTAGCTGTTCTCTCCTCTCCTGTGGACCTTCGGGTCCACCACCTGGTTCCAGCACCGTCAGCTGGTTCCGGGCCGAGCCTTTGGCTTAGGTGCCTCCTCCTGGGTATCCGAGTTCCGCCAACGCCAGGCGGTCCTTGGTAGTGCTTTTAAGCGCGGGCACCTACAGCTTAGTAACCGGGTTCCAGCACCGTCAGCTGGTCCTCGGTCGTGCCATTGGCTCTTGCACACTGGGGCAACGCATCCGGGTTCCAGCACCGCCAGCTGGTTCTCGGCAGTGTTCTTGTCACAGGTACTCCCTCGTGCCAAGCCTGGTTTCAGCACCGTCAGCTGTTTCCGGGTTGTGTCAACTTCACTGAGACGCCTATGCTTGCCCCGTCGTGGTGCGGTCGAGTTAGCCAACACCAGGGTGCCTCCAGTTTAGGAGCTTCCTATGTGGGCTGCGTGAACTGGTAGTCAAGGCTGGTTCTGTAGTGCCAGTAGGCCCAGCTCCCCCTGTAGGACTGTTGGGGTTCGGTAACTGCGGCTGCCTCGCGGCCTAGCTGTTCTCTCCTCTCCTGTGGACCTTCGGGTCCACCACCTGGTTCCAGCACCGTCAGCTGGTTCCGGGCCGAGCCTTTGGCTTAGGTGCCTCCTCCTGGGTATCTGAGTTCCGCCAACGCCAGGCGGTCCTTGGTAGTGCTTTTAAGCGCGGGCACCTACAGCTTAGTAACCGGGTTCCAGCACCGTCAGCTGGTCCTCGGTCGTGCCATTGGCTCTTGCACACTGGGGCAACGCATCCGGGTTCCAGCACCGCCAGCTGGTTCTCGGCAGTGTTCTTGTCACAGGTACTCCCTCGTGCCAAGCCTGGTTTCAGCACCGTCAGCTGTTTCCGGGTTGTGTCAACTTCACTGAGACGCCTATGCTTGCCCCGTCGTGGTGCGGTCGAGTTAGCCAACTCCAGGGTGCCTCCAGTTTAGGAGCTTCCTATGTGGGCTGCGTGAACTGGTAGTCAAGGCTGGTTCTGTAGTGCCAGTAGGCCCAGCTCCCCCTGTAGGACTGTTGGGGTTCGGTAACTGCGGCTGCCTCGCGGCCTAGCTGTTCTCTCCTCTCCTGTGGGCCTTCGGGTCCACCACCTGGTTCCAGCACCGTCAGCTGGTTCCGGGCCGAGCCTTTGGCTTAGGTGCCTCCTCCTGGGTATCCGAGTTCCGCCAACGCCAGGCGGTCCTTGGTAGTGCTTTTAAGCGCGGGCACCTACAGCTTAGTAACCGGGTTCCAGCACCGTCAGCTGGTCCTCGGTCGTGCCATTGGCTCTTGCACACTGGGGCAACGCATCCGGGTTCCAGCACCGCCAGCTGGTTCTCGGCAGTGTTCTTGTCACAGGTACTCCCTCGTGCCAAGCCTGGTTTCAGCACCGTCAGCTGTTTCCGGGTTGTGTCAACTTCACTGAGACGCCTATGCTTGCCCCGTCGTGGTGCGGTCGAGTTAGCCAACTCCAGGGTGCCTCCAGTTTAGGAGCTTCCTATGTGGGCTGCGTGAACTGGTAGTCAAGGCTGGTTCTGTAGTGCCAGTAGGCCCAGCTCCCCCTGTAGGACTGTTGGGGTTCGGTAACTGCGGCTGCCTCGCGGCCTAGCTGTTCTCTCCTCTCCTGTGGACCTTCGGGTCCACCACCTGGTTCCAGCACCGTCAGCTGGTTCCGGGCCGAGCCTTTGGCTTAGGTGCCTCCTCCTGGGTATCCGAGTTCCGCCAACGCCAGGCGGTCCTTGGTAGTGCTTTTAAGCGCGGGCACCTACAGCTTAGTAACCGGGTTCCAGCACCGTCAGCTGGTCCTCGGTCGTGCCATTGGCTCTTGCACACTGGGGCAACGCATCCGGGTTCCAGCACCGCCAGCTGGTTCTCGGCAGTGTTCTTGTCACAGATACTCCCTCGTGCCAAGCCTGGTTTCAGCACCGTCAGCTGTTTCCGGGTTGTGTCAACTTCACTGAGACGCCTATGCTTGCCCCGTCGTGGTGCGGTCGAGTTAGCCAACTCCAGGGTGCCTCCAGTTTAGGAGCTTCCTATGTGGGCTGCGTGAACTGGTAGTCAAGGCTGGTTCTGTAGTGCCAGTAGGCCCAGCTCCCCCTGTAGGACTGTTGGGGTTCGGTAACTGCGGCTGCCTCGCGGCCTAGCTGTTCTCTCCTCTCCTGTGGGCCTTCGGGTCCACCACCTGGTTCCAGCACCGTCAGCTGGTTCCGGGCCGAGCCTTTGGCTTAGGTGCCTCC
This sequence comes from Ranitomeya imitator, assembly GCF_032444005.1. Lineage (NCBI taxonomy): Eukaryota > Metazoa > Chordata > Amphibia > Anura > Dendrobatidae > Ranitomeya > Ranitomeya imitator. The sequence goes on from NC_091286.1 coordinate 66,115,623, forward strand.
TCCTGGGTATCCGAGTTCCGCCAACGCCAGGCGGTCCTTGGTAGTGCTTTTAAGCGCGGGCACCTACAGCTTAGTAACCGGGTTCCAGCACCGTCAGCTGGTCCTCGGTCGTGCCATTGGCTCTTGCACACTGGGGCAACGCATCCGGGTTCCAGCACCGCCAGCTGGTTCTCGGCAGTGTTCTTGTCACAGGTACTCCCTCGTGCCAAGCCTGGTTTCAGCACCGTCAGCTGTTTCCGGGTTGTGTCAACTTCACTGAGACGCCTATGCTTGCCCCGTCGTGGTGCGGTCGAGTTAGCCAACTCCAGGGTGCCTCCAGTTTAGGAGCTTCCTATGTGGGCTGCGTGAACTGGTAGTCAAGGCTGGTTCTGTAGTGCCAGTAGGCCCAGCTCCCCCTGTAGGACTGTTGGGGTTCGGTAACTGCGGCTGCCTCGCGGCCTAGCTGTTCTCTCCTCTCCTGTGGACCTTCGGGTCCACCACCTGGTTCCAGCACCGTCAGCTGGTTCCGGGCCGAGCCTTTGGCTTAGGTGCCTCCTCCTGGGTATCCGAGTTCCGCCAACGCCAGGCGGTCCTTGGTAGTGCTTTTAAGCGCGGGCACCTACAGCTTAGTAACCGGGTTCCAGCACCGTCAGCTGGTCCTCGGTCGTGCCATTGGCTCTTGCACACTGGGGCAACGCATCCGGGTTCCAGCACCACCAGCTGGTTCTCGGCAGTGTTCTTGTCACAGGTACTCCCTCGTGCCAAGCCTGGTTTCAGCACCGTCAGCTGTTTCCGGGTTGTGTCAACTTCACTGAGACGCCTATGCTTGCCCCGTCGTGGTGCGGTCGAGTTAGCCAACTCCAGGGTGCCTCCAGTTTAGGAGCTTCCTATGTGGGCTGCGTGAACTGGTAGTCAAGGCTGGTTCTGTAGTGCCAGTAGGCCCAGCTCCCCCTGTTGGACTGTTGGGGTTCGTTAACTGCGGCTGCCTCGCGGCCTAGCTGTTCTCTCCTCTCCTGTGGGCCTTCGGGTCCACCACCTGGTTCCAGCACCGTCAGCTGGTTCTAGGCAGTGTCTTTTGCTCTTGTACCTTCTGCTCCCCATCCTGATTCCAGTAACGTCAGCTGGTTCCGGGCAGAGCCTTTGGCTTAGGTGCCTCCTTCTGGGTATCCAAGTTCCACCAACGTCAGGTGGTCCTTGGTAGTGCTTTCAGGCACGGGTACCTCCTGCTTAGTAACCGGGTTCCAGTAACGTCAGCTGGTCCTCGGTAGTTCCATTGGCTCTTGGACCTTCGGCTACCCATCCGGGTTCCAGTACCGTCAGCTGGTTCTCGGCAGTGTCTTTTGCTCTTGTACCTTCTGCTCCCCATCCTGGTTCCAGTAACGTCAGCTGGTTCCGGGCAGAGCCTTTGGCTTAGGTGCCTCCTTCTGGGTATCCGAGTTCCGCCAACGTCAGGCGGTCCTTGGTAGTGCTTTTTAGCACGGGTACCTCCTGCTTAGTAACCGGGTTCCAGTAACGTCAGCTGGTCCTCGGTAGTTCCATAGGCTCTTGAACCTTCGGGTAGCCATCCGAGTTCCAGTTCCATCAGCTGGTTCTTGGCATTTTCTCAGCCTTCTTGTACCTTCTGCTACATTTCCAAGTTGAAGACCCTAAAGTCGACGACCCGGAAGACCACCCCGATGACGACGACGACGACGACCCGGAAGACCACCCCGATGACGACGACGACGACGGCGGAGACGACGACGGAGACGACGACGGCGGAGACGACGACGGCGGAGATGACGACACTGAAGACGACGACCCTGGAGACGACGACATGGAAGACCGAGAAGCAGAAGAACAAGAGGCTGCAGAACAAAGAGCAGAAGAACATTAAGCATAACACTTAATATCAGAGCAAAAGATATTATCTAAATTATATGCAGAAGAAGACTAAGCAGTGTATGGGGGTGAGTCCGTTCCTCCTCGTGGTGCCCCTGGATAAAGCCTGATGCTGCAGGCCAAACTGAACGCGGACAAATGTAACTTTTGTGACTGGCAGAACGGAAGGTGTAATCTTCCAACTTTTATAGATAACAACTACGGAAATGCCTGTCACAAATGAGAATATGATGAAGAAGTAGAATAGGAAGAATAATAACAGTGGAATAAAAAGAATATGTAGAATAGGAAGAATAATAATAGTTGAAGAAAATGAATATGAAGAATGTAATAAAAAAAAAATAGGTAGAAGATGAAGAAGAAGATGAATAAGGTGAAGAAGTTGATGTCAAAGATGCTGATGATGATGAAGATGAAAGTGTGGGAAAAGGAAAAAAAAGAAGGGGAAGGTCGTGGAATAGTGAAACATCAATATATGACAAAATAAAAAAAAATTTACATAGTCAATATCTTTTTCAATCCGAACGTCTTTAAAAAAAAAAAAAATCATGCTATTCTATTTGATTGGACTAATCCTCATTGCCTTTAATGTCTCCGCCACCTCCCCCATACATCCTACATTATTCTTAGTTGTTTTCCTTCATGTAGAATGAACCTACAAGGAAAGAAAGGGTTTATTTTAATTCCGATATTTTGGTCCCATTGACTTGCATTGGGATCGGGTATCGGTATCGGCGATATCCGATATTTTTTGAATATCGGCCGATCCAAACCGATACCGATACTTTCCGATATCGGAAGGTATCGCTCAACACTAATTTTAATTCTTTATTTTACACATCCCTATGGATCCCAGGGCCTGAAGGAGAGTTTCCTCTCCTTCAGACCCTGGGAACCATGAGAATACCTTCCGATACTTGATGTCCCATTGACTTGTATTGGTATCGGATATCGGTATCGGCGATATCCGATATTTTTCGGGTATCGGCCGATACTATCCGATACCGATACTTTCAAGTATCGGACGGTATCGCTCAACACTATTCATCACTAAGTAGAGCTTTTCTTCCTCCTTCATTCAGTTATATTTAGTATATGTAACATCCTTTTATTAGATATTTTGAGTGATGAGTGGTAAACTCATCATTTTCTATACATTGCATCTTGTAAAAAAGGCACCCTCCTCAATAGGGAAGTGACTTAGCAGCCTCTATAGTTTCATTAGTGGTAGTGTGTGCACTGTGTAGTGTATACGTTACCCTGAGTCACTTTGGCGGTAACTGAACAGTTTCCGGGTATCTGGGAGTCTGAATGAGAACATATTCTCAAATTGCACGTTGTCAGGGCTGTCTATCAGTCTCCAAATCCTGCCTGTCAATGACTCCGCTCCCGTTCCCCCGTCTAGCATGCTCTTAGGTCATCCATGGCTGAGAACTCATGAGACCGTTCTAAACTGGAGAGCCGGTGAAGTGCTTTGTTGGGGACAGTCATGTTACAAGAGGTGTCTGGTCCTCATATGGCCATGAGTATTTCCATCTTCCCCTCCGGGTCTACTAGTCTCCGGTTCATTGTGTACTGACTGACGTCTCCAAGAGACTGTTCTGATGATTGTTCTAATTACCTGTTTCCAGGAATCTCCCCACCGCAAGGAAGTAGGAGTGATCTTCAGAGTCTCTACTATCTACCGACCAGGAGAAAGATTTCCAGTCCATCTTCGTTTATTTCAAGGGGATATCTAGTCTTGCCGGGCTAAGAGAGACTCAGCAAGTTAAAGTTCCTGTTTCCAAAAATATTCTGTTCTGCTCTGAGGATGTCCTCTGTCATGATTCCAATGACAGGGAATCACAAAAGGACAAGCACCAACGAGCTCTAGGGTGATGGAACCTGAGCTGACCGCGACCCTAAACCTGAACACACAAATAACAATAGCCGGGGAACGTGCCTACGTTGATCCTAGACGTCTCGCACCAGCCGAAGATCTAACTTCCCCTATTAGAAGAAACACAGACCTCTCTTGCCTCCAGAGAAATACCCCACAGAAATAGCAGCCCCCCACATATAATGACGGTGAAATGAGAGGAAGACACATACACAGTATGAAAACAGATTCAGCAAAATGAGGCCCGCTAAAACTAGATAGCAGAGGATACAAAAGTAAACTGCGCGGTCAGCAAAAAACCCTTCAAAAAACCATCCTGTAATTACTTGAACTCATGTTCCAACTCATGGAACATGAGGAGCAATTACAGCCACTAGAGCAACCAGCAGCAAAGAAACAATTATATGCAAGCTGGACAAGACAAAAATAAAGCAAAACGTGGAACAAGAAAATCAAAAACTTAGCTTGTCCTGAAGATTACTGAAGCCAGAAGCTGAGGTAACAAAACACTCTGATAACCTTGATAGCCGGCGGGGAAATGACAAGAAAGCCCGGTTAAATAGGAAACTCCCAAATCCTAATAGAACAGGTGGACACCAGAGACAGCAGAACACAAATCACCCAGTACCATCAGTAACCACCAGAGGGAGCCCAAAAACAGAACTCACAACAGTACCCCCCCCTTGAGGAGGGGTCACCGAACCCTCACGAGAACCACCAGGGCGACCAGGATGAGCCCTATGAAAAGCGCGGACCAAATCATCAGCATGAACATCAGAGGCAACCACCCAAGAATTATCCTCCTGACCATAACCCTTCCACTTGACCAAATATTGGAGTTTCCGTCTGGAAACACGAGAATCCAAGATCTTCTCCACAACATACTCCAATTCTCCCTCCACCAGCACCGGAGCAGGAGGCTCAAGCGAAGGAACAACAGGTACCTCATACCTCCGCAACAACGACCGATGGAACACATTATGAATAGCAAACGATGCCGGGAGATCCAAACGAAACGACACAGGGTTAAGAATTTCCAAGATCCTATAAGGACCGATGAACCGAGGCTTGAACTTAGGAGAAGAGACCTTCATAGGAACAAAACGAGAAGACAACCACACCAAGTCCCCAACACGAAGTCGAGGACCCACGCGGCGACGGCGATTAGCAAACTGCTGAGCCTTCTCCTGGGACAACTTCAAATTGTCCACCACATGACTCCAAATCTGATGCAACCTATCCACCACCATGTCCACTCCAGGACAATCAGAAGGCTCCACCTGACCAGAGGAAAAACGAGGATGAAACCCCGAATTACAAAAGAAAGGAGAAACCAAGGTAGCAGAACTAGCCCGATTATTAAGGGCAAACTCGGCCAGCGGCAAAAAGGTAACCCAGTCATCCTGATCAGCAGAAACAAAACACCTCAAATAAGTTTCCAAGGTCTGATTAGTTCGCTCCGTCTGGCCATTCGTCTGAGGGTGGAATGCAGACGAAAAGGACAAATCAATGCCCATCTTAGCACAGAACGTCCGCCAAAATCTAGACACAAACTGGGATCCCCTGTCAGAAACGATGTTCTCCGGAATCCCATGCAAACGAACCACGTTCTGGAAAAACAGAGGGACCAACTCAGAGGAGGAAGGTAACTTAGGCAAGGGTACAAGATGAACCATTTTAGAAAAGCGGTCACACACAACCCAGATGACGGACATTTTTTGAGAGACAGGGAGATCCGAAATAAAGTCCATGGAAATGTGCGTCCAAGGCCTCTTCGGGATAGGCAAAGGTGACAACAATCCACTGGCTCGAGAACAGCAAGGCTTAGCCCGAGCACAAACCTCACAAGACTGCACAAAAGAACGCACATCCCTCGACAAGGAAGGCCACCAAAAAGACCTGGCCACCAAGTCTCTAGTACCAAATATTCCAGGATGACCTGCCAACGCAGAAGAATGGACCTCGGAGATGACTCTACTGGTCCAACTATCCGGAACAAACAGTTTCTCAGGCGGACAACGATCAGGTTTACCCGCCTGAAACTCCTGCAAAGCACGTCGCAAGTCTGGGAAGACGGCCGACAAAATCACCCCATCCCTAAGGATACCAGTGGGCTCAGAATTTCCAGGGGAGTCAGGCACAAAACTCCTAGAAAGAGCATCCGCCTTCACATTCTTTGAACCTGGCAGGTATGAAACCACAAAATTGAAACGAGAGAAAAACAGTGACCAACGAGCCTGTCTAGGATTCAGACGCCTGGCAGACGTAAGATAAATCAGATTTTTGTGATCAGTCAAGACCACCACACGATGTCTAGCACCCTCCAGCCAATGATGCCACACCTCAAATGCCCACTTCATGGCCAAAAGTTCCCAATTACCCACATCATAATTCCGCTCAGCGGGCGAAAATTTTCTAGAAAAGAACGCACATGGCTTCATCACCGAGCAATCGGAGCTTCTCTGTGACAAAACCGCCCCCGCTCCAATCTCGGAAGCATCAACCTCAACTTGGAAAGGAAGCGAAACATCAGGCTGACGCAACACAGGAGCAGAAGAAAACCGGCGTTTAAGTTCCTGAAAGGCCTCCACAGCCGCAGGAGACCAATCAGCAACATCAGCACCCTTCCTAGTCAAATCCGTCAAAGGCTTAACAACACTAGAAAAATTAGTTATAAAACGACGATAGAAATTAGCAAAGCCCAAGAACTTCTGCAAACTCTTAAGAGATGCAGGCTGCGTCCAGTCACAAATAGCCCGAACCTTGACGGGATCCATCTCAATAGTAGAAGGGGAAAAAATATACCCCAAGAAAGAAATCTTCTGGACTCCAAAGAGACACTTTGAGCCCTTTACAAACAAGGAATTAGCCCGCAGGACCTGAAACACCTTCCTGACCTGCTGAACATGAGACTCCCAGTCATCAGAAAAAAACAAAATATCATCCAAATACACAATCATAAATTTATCCAGATATTCACGGAAAATATCGTGCATAAAGGACTGGAAGACTGAAGGAGCATTAGAAAGTCCGAAAGGCATTACCAAATACTCAAAATGGCCCTCAGGCATATTAAATGCGGTTTTCCACTCATCACCTTGCTTTATTCGTATAAGATTATACGCACCCCGGAGATCAATCTTAGTGAACCATTTAGCCCCCTTAATGCGAGCAAACAAATCAGTCAACAAAGGCAAAGGATACTGATATTTTACGGTAATCTTATTCAAAAGACGATAATCTATACAAGGCCTCAAGGACCCATCTTTCTTGGCCACGAAAAAAAAACCTGCTCCCAAAGGGGACGAAGATGGACGGATATGTCCCTTTTCCAAGGACTCCTTAACATAATCCCGCATAGCAGTATGCTCTGGCACTGACAGATTGAACAAACGACCTTTAGGAAATTTACTACCAGGAATTAAATCTATAGCACAATCGCAATCCCTGTGAGGGGGAAGCGAACTGAGCTTAGGCTCCTCAAAAACATCCCGATAATCCGACAAAAATACAGGAACCTCAGAAGGAGTAGATGAAGCGATAGAAATCGGAGGTGCATCATCATGAACCCCCTGACATCCCCAGCTTAACACAGACATTGTTTTCCAGTCAAGGACTGGATTATGAGTTTGTAACCATGGCAGACCAAGTACTAGAACATCATGTAAATTATACAACACCAGGAAGCGAATCACCTCCTGATGAACGGGAGTCATACGCATGGTCACTTGTGTCCAGTACTGAGGTTTATTCATAGCTAAAGGTGTAGAGTCAATTCCCTTCAAAGGAATAGGGACTTCTAGAGGCTCAAGACTAAACCCACATCGCTTGGCAAATGACCAATCCATAAGACTCAGGGCAGCGCCTGAATCTACATAGGCATCGACGGAAATGGATGATAATGAGCAAATCAGAGTCACAGACAGAATGAACTTAGACTGTAACGTACTAATGGCAACAGACTTATCAACCTTTTTTGTGCGTTTAGAGCATGCTGATATAACATGAGCTGAATCACCACAATAAAAGCACAACCCATTTTTCCGCCTATAGTTTTGCCGTTCACTTCTAGACAGAACTATCACATTGCATTGTCTCAAGTGCCTGTTCAGAAGACACCGCCAAATGGTGCACAGGTTTGCGCTCCCGTAAACGCCGATCAATCTGAATAGCCATAGTCATAGACTCATTCAGACCCGTAGGCGCAGGGAACCCCACCATAACATCTTTAATGGCCTCAGAAAGGCCATCTCTGAACTTTGCAGCCAGGGCGCACTCATTCCACTGAGTAAGCACTGACCATTTCCGAAATTTTTGACAATATATTTCTGCTTCATCTTGCCCCTGAGAGAGAGCTAATAAAGCTTTTTCAGCCTGAATCTCTTGGTTAGGTTCCTCATAGAGCAAACCCAATGCCAGAAAAAACGCATCCACATTAAGCAACGCAGGATCCCCTGGTGCCAATGCAAATGCCCAATTTTGAGGGTCACCCCGCAGGAAAGATATAATAATCTTAACCTGCTGAGCAGGGTCTCCAGAAGAGCGAGATTTCAAAGAAAGGAACAGCTTGCAATTGTTCCTAAAATTCAGAAAACTAGATCTATCTCCAGCAAAGAACTCTGGAATAGGAATTCTAGGTTCAGACATAGGAGCATGTACAACAAAATCTTGTATATTTTGAACCTTAGCAGCAAGATTATTCAAGCTGGAAGCTAAACTCTGGACGTCCATGATAAACAGCTAAGGTCAGAGCCATTCAAGGATTAAGAGGAGGAGAAAAAAAAAATCAGCCAGGCTGCAATTAGGGCTAGGCAGCAACCTCAGAGGAGAAAAAAAGAAAAAAAAAAAAAAACTTCCTCAGACTACTTTTCCTCCTACTTCAGCCCAAACATTTTTGGGCCGGCTATACTGTCATGATTCCAATGGCAGGGAATCACAAAAGGACAAGCACCAACGAGCTCTAGGGTGATGGAACCTGAGCTGACCGCGACCCTAAACCTGAACACACAAATAACAATAGCCGGGGAACGTGCCTACGTTGATCCTAGACGTCTCGCACCAGCCGAAGATCTAACTTCCCCTATTAGAAGAAACACAGACCTCTCTTGCCTCCAGAGAAATACCCCACAGAAATAGCAGCCCCCCACATATAATGACGGTGAAATGAGAGGAAGGCACATACACAGTATGAAAACAGATTCAGCAAAATGAGGCCCGCTAAAACTAGTTAGCAGAGGATACAAAAGTAAACTGCGCGGTCAGCAAAAAACCCTTCAAAAAACCATCCTGTAATTACTTGAACTCATGTTCCAACTCATGGAACATGAGGAGCAATTACAGCCCACTAGAGCAACCAGCAGCAAAGAAACAATTATATGCAAGCTGGACAAGACAAAAATAAAGCAAAACGTGGAACAAGAAAATCAAAAACTTAGCTTGTCCTGAAGATTACTGAAGCCAGAAGCTGAGGTAACAAAACACTCTGATAACCTTGATAGCCGGCGGGGAAATGACAAGAAAGCCCGGTTAAATAGGAAACTCCCAAATCCTAATAGAACAGGTGGACACCAGAGACAGCAGAACACAAATCACCCAGTACCATCAGTAACCACCAGAGGGAGCCCAAAAACAGAACTCACAACAGTCCTCTCAGTGAGAAGCATCATGAAGAAGAAGATGGGAGAAGGTGGGAGATGTAACCTTTCTTCCCGTGGCTTCGAGAGATTGTGGTCCTGATGAGAGGTCATGCGAGTTCAAGAAAAAGAATCAGGTCCATCTTCTCTGCAGGGAGTCCTCACAGACTTGAAGAAGGGGGTACTGTAACACCCATTGCCAGTGCACCTGCATGGTCCTCCTTCTCCCTCCAAGCGGGGATGCCATCATACTCATTGCCCTGGCCATGTCCTCGTGCTCCTCTGCCTCCTTCTCTTGTGCACGACACATAAGACTCCAGCAGTGCACCTTGTGTGAGTGCATACTCCCCTGCTCTTAAAAGGGACAGAGCGCACATCTGCAAAGATGCCACCAGCCAGTATCTGGGAGGCACCTTCTATAAAAGCCACCCTCCCCAGTAGCTAGGTGCCTGAGCAACCCCTATAGTTTCATAAGTGGTAGTATCTGTACAACTGTATCTTGCCAGGTCCCCCATCCTTGGTCTATTATAGTTATTTCCTTATCCTGTATTGCCCCTGTAGTGTTGTGTAGTGTATACCGCTCCACCGGTACATGAACAGTTTCCTGAGACCCGCTAGTCTGAACGAGAACCTATTGCCAAATTGAACGTTGTCTAGACTGTCTATTAGTCTCCAAATTCTACATGTCAGTGACTCTGCTCCTGTCTACTCGTCTAGCACACCCAACCCATGGAGTCAGCAATTGCAGGAGCGGGGACTGCCAAGGAGTAGTACCTGGTGGCTACCTGCAACTTAAGCCTGACTCCATCAGAAGCTTCAGTGAACACCAAGTAACCACTTAGCTATGTCCCTCCTAGGCAAGCCCGGCCCTGTGGCACAGTGGGTCCACGAATCACATGTGCCATCTGCGAGCGTGACAAAGTTTATTTAAGGCAGCTGGGCTGCCTCAGTGGTGGTTGTATGAGGAGGTTGAAAGACCTATGGTATGCTGGACATTCTGTCAAAGGAACATGTTAATTATGATCAGCTAACCTTTCCACAAGTGCACAGGATCCCAAATCCAAGGAAAGGCAGTCCAAAAAAAGGAGAAATTAGTCAAGCACTTCAGATAAAATGTAAAGTGTATTCCATCAATACAATGTTAAAAGGAAAATCCACATAATCAATGAAGAGTTAGTTATATCATCTGAGGAAAAAGTCCCAAGAAAAAGATTCAGGGTCCTATCTGATGTATTTCGAAGTGATACGTCTTATTCATAACCATGTCAAAGGCTGACTAAGACTAGACTTAATTTTGAATGGGTGAGCTCGCTCTGAAATTCCATACTGCTATCTGTTAGTTTATTTTTGCCTACCTTTATGCTGGAGCAAAGGCTAATTTTTTTCCTTTATGGAGATTTATGAACTTTACTAAATCTACCTGTTTGCAGTAAGAAACTTTATACCTGTATACACCTGAAGTGCTAACAGAAAGCAAGTGATCCTTACAATAATATAATATGTATATCTGATAGAATTAATACAGCCAAATCAGATTTCACGATTTGCACTGAGGAGGGGCAAAACCCAGAGACATGTGGCTGCAAATGTAGATTCTGTTTTGGCTTTAATCCTAAGCCATGTTGCAAAGCTTGTTAAATGGTAGATAATGACATCTAGGATTGCTACCAGGGCCGGCGTCAGCACCCGGGCAAGTGCTGGGACCCTGGCGAGACGGGGGCCCATTTATGGTAGTAACGGTACAAGTGTACTGTACACACACATGCGCTCCTGGGGGCCCCACAGCAGAACTACATCCCTGCTGTGTGTGACTCAGTCATTCAAATCCCTCTCCCTGCCTGGCGGAGCACATCCATCATCCCCGGCGGCACCCCAGCAGCAGGGGGCACAGAGCTCTCTGAGGGTTTCACTGGCGCTGCACAGCTGCAATACTCACCTCCGCCGTCACCATGGATACGAAGAGAGTCACTTCCAGGCCAGCGGTCATCTGTCCTGTCACTTCCGTTCGGGGAGAGCTCGTCATCCTAAGAGCCGGCAAGAGCTCCGAGAAGATCATCCATTCCACGTCCACCGTCCAGGACAGGTCCAGCGGCAGCGCGAAGCAGAAGACGAGCAGCAGCTGCAGTCAGGTGCACGGTTGGTGCACCCTGTCCCTGTGTCCACAATGGGGGCGACAGCGCCGCGTGAAGCAGTGAGTGAGTGAGTCTTCGGTCCCAACGCATTGCGGGGGCATGCAGCCTGCTGAGCCTGGGCCTGCGTGCATCCTGTGATGCCAAGCTGTATTGCTTCACTTCACAGTTTGTGAACTAGGCCTTTCCTGGCTTCTAATCCTGGAGTCTGAGTTAGCTCTCAATGGGAAGATGTTTAGGTCATGTAGAGCCGGGGTTTCAAACTGCATTCCTCGAGGGCCTCAAACCATGCGTGTTTTCAAGATTCCCTTAGCATTGCACAAGGTGCTGCAATCATTCTCTGCAGGTGATTAAATTATCACCTGTGCAATGCAAGGAAATCTGAAAACTTGACCTGTTTGCAGCCCTTGAGGAATGCAGTTTGACACCCCTGATGTAGAGGCTATTCCCCTCCCTATTTTATCCCTCCCCCCTTCCTGGTAGATAGAAGAGAACACTGACCCTTTTACTTTCCAAATCTCAAAAGTTGCATCATACAGACTAAAGGCATAGACTACTGACTGTATATACTAAATGGCTGGCTGTGTTATATACTACGTGGGTGGTGTTATATACTACGTCACGGGGCTGTGCTATACTACGCGCACTGTGCTATATACTACGTAGGCTGTGTTATATACTGCGTGGCTGTGCTATATACAGCGTGGGCTGTGCTATATACTGCGTGGGCTGTGCTACATACTGCGTGGGCTGTGCTATATACTGCGTGGGCTGTGTTATATACTGCATGGGGTGTGTTATATACTGCACGGGCTGTGTTATATACTGCGTGGGCTGTGTTATATACAGCGTGGGCTGTGTTATATACAGCGTGGGCTGTGTTATATACAGCGTGGGCTGTGTTATATACTGCATGGGCTGTGTTCTATACTGCGTGGGCTGCGTTCTATACTGCGTAGGCTGTTTTATATGCTATTTGGCTGCGCTATATTTCTCTGCTGTATCTGTGCATCATGAATCGTGGTATGTGTTAAAGAGGGGGGCCCACTGAGACGCTTTGCCCGGGGCCCTCAAAATCCTGGAGCTGGCCCTGATTGCTACTTCCAATAGGTGGTGCTAGTTTTCAAGTCCTCTTTCTCTCTGATGAGAGAATTTGCATATGTGTTGTAAGGAAATGGTAACAGAATTTTATGTAAAGTCTCCATCCTATTCTATAAAGCTGCACCAAATTTATCCACAGAATATTGAAAAGGAGCGGGAGTGAAAAAACGAAAGCATATATAGCCAGCAAACTCAGTTCATACAATACACTGACAAAATGGTAGAATTCCAATTTCACAGGGCAGTGACAATGCGGAGAGAACCGTGTGTTGTCGCAGATAATCCGTCACAGCGCCCCGCAGTAAACATGACTTATTGTCAGCACAACTGATACGTTACATGAGAACTCTTGCCAATCGCTCGATTCAATTCGGAAACCCAAACCACGCTGTTTACATTTTTAATGGAAAGTAAAGTCTTTTATGCTATGGCAGTCAAATTATAAATCCTGGCAATGATAGCACAGTGCCACATATCCAGTTCGCTACAACCTTTCCAAATCAGACTCAAAAGTGAAGCCAAGTGAACTGTGGAATCACGGTCGTGAACATAACAAAATGGAGTTATTTATATTACAATTGATCTCAGCCTACTGTTAGAGGCACGGAACATATCATTAAGTAAAACATGATGGTGGATAGAGTCATTTATTACCAGACGGCAAAAAAAAAAGAGCTGTACTAGTTTATTTTTTGGCAAGAGAAATGGCAGTGTAATTCTTGAGATTTCAATCATTCTCTCCGTACTATTTTACACTTCAAGGAATCACATGCAGAGTTATATTGTGCTAGCAAGTCAGGCTTCATAATAATAAAAAAAAGAGGCTAAGGGGGAAAAAGTAAATGTCCAGCAAGGTAGTAATTAGATTGAGAACGAAAATCAGATAATACATTTTATAGTAACATTTATCCATAAGAGAACAATGGTGGTCAGTTCTCAATTATACAGCTATGAATTATCGGCTGCCTCCATCACGAAGAGTCTTATGGCTGACTGTATGCAATTAGACGACCATTACTTTACACTACAGTATTTTAATAACAGTGGAAATATAGCTTTGTTCTGTTTAACCCCTTCATGACCAGGGGATTTTTCGTTTTTCCGTGTTCGTTTTTCGCTCCCCTCCTTCCCAGAGCCATAACTTTTTATATTTTTCCGTCAATTTGGCCATGTGAGGGCTTATTTTTTGCGGGACGAGTTGTACTTTTGAACGACATCATTGGTTTTAGCATGTCGTGTACTAGAAAACGGGAAAAAAATTCCAAGTGCGGTGAAATTGCAAAAAAAGTGCAATCCCACACTTGTTTTTTGTTTGGCTTTTTTGCTAGGTTCGCTAAATGCTAAAAATGACCTGCCATTATGATTTTCCAGGTCATTACGAGTTCATAGACACCAAACATGACTAGGTTATTTTTTATCTAAGTGGTGAAAAAAATTCCAAACTTTGCTAAAAAAAAAAAAAAAAAAAAATTGCGCCATTTTCCGATACTCGTAGCGTCTCCATTTTTCGTGATCTGGGGTCGGCTGAGGGCTTATTTTTTGCGTGCCGAGATGACGTTTTTAATGATAGCATTTCGGTGCAGATACGTTCTTTTGATCGCCCGTTATTGCATTTTAATGCAATGTCGCGGTGACCAAAAAAACGTAATTCTGGCGTTTCGAGTTTTTTTCCCGCTACGCTGTTTAGCGATCAGGTTAATACTTTTTTTTATTTGATAGATCGGGCAATTCTGAGCGCGGCGATACCAAATATGCGTAGATTTGATGTTTTTTTTATTGATTTATTTTGATTGGGGCGAAAGGGGGGTGATTTAAACTTTTATGTTTTTTTTATTTTTTTCACATTTTTTTAAACTTTTTTTTTTAACTTTTGCCATGCTTCAATAGCCTCCATGGGAGGCTAGAAGCAGGCACAGCACGATCGGCTCTGCTACATAGCAGCGATCTGCTGATCGCTGCTATGTAGCAGAATTGCACGTGTGCTGTGAGCGCCGACCACAGGGTGGCGCTCACAGCGACGGGCAATCAGTAACCATAGAGGTCTCAAGGACCTCTATGGCTACAATGGAGATGCATCGCCGACCCCCGGACATGTGACGGGGGTCGGCGATGACGTCATTTCCGGCCGCCCGGCCGGAAGCGGTAGTTAAATGCCGCTGTCTGCGTTTGACAGCGGCATTTAACTAGTTAATAGGTGCGGGCACATCGCGATTCTGCCCGCGCCTATTACGGGCACATGTCAGCTGTTCAAAACAGCTGACATGTCCCGGCTTTGGTGCGGGCTCACCGCGGAGCCCTGCATCAAAGCAGGGGAGCCGGCATCGGACGGTATAGTACGTCCGATGCCGGTAAGGGGTTAAAGGAGCAAAAACCATAAAGCGGAGGAAGCCTATTAACTGAACAATTAATATTTTCTGTGCAGATATATTGAAGCTGTCAAAAGATGGAGATTCGGTGATAAGGAAGAATTTGTAATAGACAACATCATATAGAGAGAAGGCTAATGTACGAATGTATACACGCATATCATAGTAATTGGTGTAGACCTTTCTCATGGAATGATAATTGTCCAAATGATTGTTGTACCAAATCATTGCGTAAACTTGCTACCAAACAAAAAAAACAGGTTTTCTTGTTAATGAACATCAAATCCCGTTGTGTAAGCAGGCATGTGAGTGAGGGGTACGAATTAACAGTGGAGTAACTAGAGTTCTTAGGGTCCCATTTAAAAATTTGAATGTGTTTACATTTTACCATGGGGGCTTTGTTTTATGCAATTGTGATCTATGCTGTGTATATTAGCGATCAGGGTTAGTGATCTGATGTTAGATTAGATAGTAATGAAATAGATGCCCAAATAGGATTGTGTTTATTTATATAGGTGTCTTTTCAGCTTTGATGGGATTGTATTTACTATTGTGTCTGTATCCTATTGGTGTTGTGTTAATTGGGGGGTGGTATTTGCTGTATATAATGGTGGTTAGAAACACTCTGTACTGTGCTTGAAAAACATCTTTGGACCGAAACGTCGCCACAGGAGGCAGAATAAAATGTAAGACTTGCTTTTCACCATTGTTTGAGACGCTGTCTTTTGACTTATTATGATGGAATGTACTCTGGGATGGACTCCCTGGTTATGACGTGCGCCTCTTTGTCTTAACAGACTAGGAAATTTTTTCGGGGTGCGCTGTAACCCTTCATATTTTGATATCTGTAATTTGCACCATCTTGGGAATTTGCTGGGACTGTTCTGTATGCTATTGTGTGTTGGTAGTTCAATAAATTATTGCCACGCTGTTTTACCCTCACCCTGTGCTGTCCAAGTAGTGTTCTACCCACGGGGAGAGAGCGCTGGCATTCAATGGTATGAACCCTGGTCCATACAGTCCTTCTAAAGACAACCGCGCCAGCATCCCCTGACCCCCGTGTCTGCACAAACATATTTTTGGATATAAATATATGCTCTAATATAACTAACTATCCATTACAGCAAATTAAGTCAACACATTAAAGGGCATTTTTTACTAGCCATTCAGTGCACATAAAATAAGCGCAATAAGACAATAAGAAATGACTTCCATTGTACGTGCAGGCTCTGCAGGGTGTAGATTGCTTATTCATTACAACGGCAAAGTTATTTACAAAAAATGACAAACGTCACCTTGTCAGCTTCTGCCATTATTAGTGGAGGTCATTATAAAGTCTACATTAATTGGCTCTAAGTCTTCACAAAAGTCAAGTAAAAACCCTGCATACATAATAATTCACCGCAAGTAATTACTACAGGACGCTAAAAACTTTCTGCCCACTAATACAGTTGTATTTTACTATATTTTGCTGCCAGCCTGGCAATGTGAGCTTCGGTTTTAGTGCATTGCGAAACATCATTATTATAACCAAGTACTCTGTATAATGTGGAGATGGTTTATAAATGCTTATGTGGACAAAATAAAGCTTAAATGGGGGTATATAGTCAGTCCCAATTAAAACATTGCTTCCAAATCTGCTTCTTTTTTACTGCTGGTGAGAATTGATGAATTACGCGTTTTCAAATCACATTAATACAGTCATTTTATTAATATTGGAATCAATTATAGAACTCATCGTTATTCTGCAGATAGGAGCGTGCGGATAGCCAGCACATATTTAAACAAAGGTTCATCCATATGAAATAAGATCACACTACGAGGGGAAAATCCACTAATTTATAAGATCTGTAGATTCAATATTCATCTAAGGCCAGGTTCACATAGGGTGTTTTTTTTTTGATGATGAGCAAATTGATCCATGATCAATCAATTTCATTTTGAATGTCCCCAAAATGTTGGATTCTCTCCACCATTTTGCTTGACTCTTATACTCACCTGTTCTAGGGCCTCACCAACTATTTACACTACATTCTTCACTGCTGCTTTTTTTCTGAAGCAATTTAAGTGTTACTGAAGCTGCTTTGGATAGCTTTTTAACATAATTTTTTTTTCCACGTGGTGTTTCGCAGTTTTTTAAATTGACAGAGTAAAGTTTAGAGCGGGTTACAAAAGGAATCCATCTATAAGATTTGACATATCTATTATGCTTTACTTATATAGCGCTGTCATATTCCGCAGCACATCATCATCACTGTCCCCATTGGGGCTCACAATCTAGATTCTCTATCAGTATTAGAGTTGAGCGACTTTTACTTTTTTAGGATCGAGTCGGGTTTCGTGAAACCCGACTTTGTCAAAAGTCGGGTCGGGTGAAATCGGCCGATTATTTTGAAAAGTCGGGGGCCGACCGAAACATGAAACCCAATGCAAGTCAATGGGGAATCAAAGTCGCCAGTGAGTGGAGGACAGGAAAACATTTACGGTGCCCATTTTAATGCCAAAAACATCAATTCTTATTTCTTAAGCTTGTCAATCCTAATTTACTTTATAATAATAGTTAGGCATTGAAAACAGGGGGTCATTTGGTTAAAGTTGTGGGGGGTAGGGCTGGCTCAAGATTTTCGTGGGCCCAGGAAACGTGAAATACGTCACGGCGGTGGAGCAGGGAGAGGTAAGTATTTCAACTTTGCAAGTGCTGTGATCCAGAGCAAGCAGGGGGGCCCACTCGTTGGCACTTGGAACTTCCATCTGACTCCTAAACCGCCACCAAAGAGGTAATTTGACACCTTAAATGGACTCGACCACCATCAACCATGCCTAATAAAGCCATTGACCAGTTCTACATGCTAAGAAAAGACTGTGCACACAAGTAACAAAATTCCAGACCTATGACGGATTAATTTTATCAATGCAACTCTACCAAATTGTGATCGACAACACAGTAACTGTTGTGAATTCTGTGGCAGAGCTCCCTCCTGTGGTCACAAGTGGTACTTCGGCTGATTCTCTCTGGGAGCTTCCGTTTGTGGAGGAAACTGGTACTGCTGCTTCTGAGTTTCCTTCCTCAGGTGATCTGGTGAGGTCGTTAGGTGCTTCTCTACTTAACCCCACCTAATGCTTTGATTCATGCTTCCCGTCAATGTTCCAGTGTTGGACTTGTGTTTCTCTGGATCATTCCTGTGGCCTGCTGCTCTGCATAGCTAAGTGCTTCTTTGCTATTTGTTGCTATTTTTTCTGTCCAGCTTGTCTATTTGTTTTGCTGGAAGCTCTGGGACGCAAAGGGTGTACCTCCGTGCCGTTAGTTCGGTACAGAGGGTCTTTTTGCCCCTTTGCGTGGTTTTCTTTAGGGTTTTGTGTAGACCGCAAAGTTATCTTTCCTATCCTCGTTCTGTCTAGAATATCGGGCCTCACTTTGCTGAATCTATTTCATCCCTACGTTTGTCTTTTCATCTTACTCACAGTCATTATATGTGGGGGGCTGTCTTTTCCTTTGGGGTATTTCTCTGAGGCAAGGTAGGCTTATTTTTCTATCTTCAGGCTAGTTAGTTTCTCAGGCTGTGCCGAGTTGCATAGGGAGCGTTAGGCGCAATCCACGGCTGCCTCTAGTTGTGTTTGGAGAGGATCAGGGATTGCGGTCTGCAGAGTTCCCACGTCTCAGAGCTCATTCTGTTATTTTGGGTTATTGTCAGATCACTGTGTGTGCTCTGACCTCCATGTCCATTGTTATACTGAATTGTCTTTCATAACAGTACAGGAAGCCAAAAGTACTAATGATTCTCAATAGAGGGAAAAAAGAAGTTCTGAGACCATTTTTTTTTCTTGGCATTGTGTTTTGTCTTTTTTTTCCCCTAGACATTTGGGTGGTTCAGTACACAGGTGTAGCGATGGACATTAGAAGTCTGTCTTCATTTGTGGATCAGCTCTCAGCAAGAGTACAAAAGATTCAAGACACTATTGATCAGAAATCTATGTTAGAACCAAGAATTCCTATTCCTGATTTGTTTTTTGGAGATAGAACTAAGTTTCTGAGTTTCAAAAATAATTGTAAGTTATTTCTGGCCTTGAAACCTCGTTCCTCTGGTGATCCAGTTCAACAGGTTTTGATTATTATTTCTTTTTTGCGCGGCGACCCTCAGGACTGGGCATTTTCTCTTGCGCCAGGAGATCCTGCATTAAGTAATATCAATGCGTTTTTCCTGGCGCTCGGATTGCTGTACGATGAGCCTAATTCAGTGGATCAGGCAGAAAAGAATTTGCTGGCTCTTTGTCAGGGTCAGGATGAGATAGAGGTATATTGCCAGAAATTTAGAAAATGGTTAGTGCTCACTCAATGGAATGAATCTGCGCTGGCAGCTATGTTCAGAAAGGGTCTCTCTGAAGCCCTTAAGGATGTCATGGTGGGATTTCCTATGCCTGCTGGTTTGAATGAGTCTATGTCTTTGGCTATTCAGATCGGTCGACGCTTGCGTGAGCGTAAATCTGTGCACCATTTGGCGGTATTACCGGAGCTTAAACCTGAGCCTATGCAGTGCGATAGGACTTTGACCAGAGTTGAACGGCAAGAACACAGACGTCTGAATGGGCTGTGTTTCTACTGTGGTGATTCCACTCATGCTATCTCTGATTGTCCTAAGCGCACTAAGCGGTTCGCTAGGTCTGCCACCATTGGTACGGTACAGTCAAAATTTCTTCTGTCCGTTACCTTGATCTGCTCTTTGTCATCATATTCTGTCATGTCGTTTGTGGATTCAGGCGCTGCTCTGAATTTGATGGACTTGGAATATGCTAAGCGTTGTGGGTTTTTCTTGGAGCCCTTGCAGTGTCCTATTCCATTGAGAGGAATTGATGCTACGCCTTTGGCCAAGAATAAGCCTTAATACTGGACCCAGCTGACCATGTGCATGGCTCCTGCACATCAGGAGGTTATTCGCTTTCTGGTGTTGCATAATCTGCATGATGTGGTCGTGTTGGGGTTGCCATGGCTACAAGCCCATAATCCAGTATTGGATTGGAAATCCATGTCGGTGTCCAGCTGGGGTTCTCAGGGGGTACATGGTGATGTTCCATTTTTGTCAATTTCGTCATCCACCCCTTCTGAGGTTCCAGAGTTCTTGTCTGATTACCGGGATGTATTTGATGAGCCCAAGTCCGATGCCCTACCTCCGCATAGGGATTGTGATTGTGCTATCAATTTGATTCCTGGTGGTAAATTCCCAAAAGGTCGACTGTTTAATTTATCCGTGCCTGAGCACACCGCTATGCGCAGTTATGTGAAGGAATCCCTGGAGAAGGGGCATATTCGCCCGTCATCGTCGCCATTAGGAGCAGGGTTCTTTTTTGTAGCCAAAAAGGATGGTTCGCTGAGACCTTGTATAGATTATCGCCTTCTTAATAAGATCACTGTTAAATTTCAGTACCCCTTGCCTTTGCTGTCTGATTTGTTTGCTCAGATTAAGGGGGCTAGTTGGTTCACCAAGATTGATCTTCGTGGTGCGTATAATCTGGTGCGAATCAGGCGAGGCGATGAATGGAAAACTGCATTTAATACGCCCGAGGGTCATTTTGAGTATCTAGTGATGCCATTCGGACTTGCCAATGCTCCATCAGTGTTTCAGTCCTTTATGCATGACATCTTCCGAGATTACCTGGATAAATTCCTGATTGTGTACTTGGATGACATTTTGATCTTCTCGGATGATTGGGAGTCTCATGTGAAACAGGTCAGAACGGTTTTTCAGGTCCTGCGTGCTAATTCTTTGTTTGTGAAGGGATCAAAGTGTCTCTTTGGTGTGCAGAAGGTTTCATTTTTGGGGTTCATCTTTTCCCCTTCTACTATCGAGATGGATCCTGTTAAGGTCCAAGCCATCCATGATTGGACTCAGCCGACATCTCTGAAAAGTCTGCAAAAGTTCCTGGGCTTTGCTAATTTTTATCGTCGCTTCATCTGCAATTTTTCTAGTATTGCCAAACCATTGACCGATTTGACCAAGAAGGGTGCTGATTTGGTCAATTGGTCTTCTGCTGCTGTGGAAGCTTTTCAAGAGTTGAAGCGTCGTTTTTCTTCTGCCCCTGTGTTGTGTCAACCAGATGTTTCTCTTCCGTTCCAGGTCGAGGTTGATGCTTCTGAGATTGGAGCAGGGGCTGTTTTGTCGCAGAGAGGTTCTGATTGTTCAGTGATGATGTCCATGCTCCCGATCTTGTTTGTGCCTTTCATGTGGCTTATCCTGGTCGGCCTGGGGGCTCTGGTGAGGGTTCGGTGACCCCTCCTCAAGGGGCGGTACTGTTGTGAATTCTGTGGCAGAGCTCCCTCCTGTGGTCACAAGTGGTACTTCGGCTGATTCTCTCTGGGAGCTTCCGTTTGTGGAGGAAACTGGTACTGCTGCTTCTGAGTTTCCTTCCTCAGCTGATCTGGTGAGGTCGTTAGGTGCTTCTCTACTTAACCCCACCTAATGCTTTGATTCATGCTTCCTGTCAATGTTCCAGTGTTGGACTTGTGTTTCTCTGGATCATTCCTGTGGCCTGCTGCTCTGCATAGCTAAGTGCTTCTTTGCTATTTGTTGCCATTTTTTCTGTCCAGCTTGTCTATTTGTTTTGCTGGAAGCTCTGGGACGCAAAGGGTGTACCTCCGTGCCGTTAGTTCGGTACGGAGGGTCTTTTTGCCCCTTTGCGTGGTTTTCTTTAGGGTTTTGTGTAGACCGCAAAGTTATCTTTCCTATCCTCGTTCTGTCTAGAATATCGGGCCTCACTTTGCTGAATCTATTTCATCCCTACGTTTGTCTTTTCATCTTACTCACAGTCATTATATGTGGGGGGCTGCCTTTTCCTTTGGGGTATTTCTCTGAGGCAAGGTAGGCTTATTTTTCTATCTTCAGGCTAGTTAGTTTCTCAGGCTGTGCCGAGTTGCATAGGGAGCGTTAGGCGCAATCCACGGCTGCCTCTAGTTGTGTTTGGAGAGGATCAGGGATTGCGGTCTGCAGAGTTCCCACGTCTCAGAGCTCGTTCTGTTATTTTGGGTTATTGTCAGATCACTGTGTGTGCTCTGACCTCCATGTCCATTGTTATACTGAATTGTCTTTCATAACAAGTAACTAAAGCAAAATTACAGTCGCTTAACATCCTGCAATGAGGATCCCATAATGGGGAATGTGGAAAGTAAGCCATAATAACGGGGGTATCCACAGTCAGAATACCTGTATAATGACATCTGTCATGCCTCAAAAAACTATTATACTGTCATGTATCGTACCCAGCTCTAGTAATTCACAACCATTATTATGTACAGTAGGTGTGCTGTGCAGTAATAATTTCTTAAACCCAGTTACTACTACCCAAAAAGTGATGAGTATATATAAAGAGAAATATATTATAAATAGGGAGTAATTAAAAGCTATACCCAATAAGACATCAACATTTATAACCGACCATTAAATAACTTTCATAATATTTGGACATAGCAATTGAAATAAACCTATAGCAGAAAAAGTCTATGAAGGCATCGGGGATTGACATATTGCCTTTCATGTTAATGCACTCGATTACTTTACCCTTAGCCGCTGCCATCTGCTCAAGGGCACCGGGGAAAGGCATATTGTCCTTTGTGTTAATGCACTTGTTTACTTTACCCTTAGTCGCTTCCACCAACTCAAGGGCACCAAGAATAGGCATATTGCCCTTTGTGTTGATGCACTTGATTACTTTACCCTTAGTCACTCCCACCGACTCAAGGGCACCCAAATTAGGTACATTGCTCTACATTTTAATGCACTAGATTACTGCATTGTCCAGACAACAATCTTGAAAGAAACAGGAGTTGGTTAATGTAAACAGTCAAAATCCATGCCTCAGCATTCTCAAGTCACATGAAAAAAAGAGGGTCCTTGAAGCTACAGATTGTATTGAAAAGAATGTCTACTTTTTTATCTACCCACCAGCCGGTGTTTCTAACTCTGAGGAGCCAATTTATTCTGTAGGCATGCAAAATATGATTGCCATGACCCCAGGGACTTTACCCTAACAGGGTCTTATAAGATGTAAATTCTTTTGGAGACCAGGGGGCCATACCGTGATGGTCACCCCTCCACACCAAGGGCCATACCTGAGATGGTTACCCACCACACCAGCGGGCCATACCCGAGATGGTTACCCCTCTATACCAGGTGGTCATCCTGTAATGGACACCCCTCCAAACCAGGGGTCCATACCTGAGATAGTTACCCTTACTGACCAAATTATAAGTAACTTCAAAGACCCACTAAAAAGGAAAACAAATAACTGTTTTTTTCTTTTTTTATATATATGTGTTATATAGATACAGTACATATAATGACCAGTAACAGTGTATCCACGTGACAACTTACTGTGAAGTTTAATTGAAAAAGTAGGTATCTTTCTCTAAACACTACCGTATTTTTCTGACCATAAGACACACTTTTTTTCCTCCAAATTTGAGAGGAATGTGTGGGTGCGTCTTATGGTAGGGATGTAACGTGGGGAGAGGGCAGCAGAGAGTGGGATTGCACTGGGAGGCAGGAGGCAGAAAAATGTCCCTGCAGGGCTTCAGGAATCAGCGCTGGGGAAACCACATGGTCTCCATCATTAAAGTGCAGTGAATATTCATAAGCTGCTTCCCCGCCCACCTGTCAGCTGAGCTGTGAGCCAGGAGTAGCAAATGAATACTCCTTCACAGGGACACACATGGTTTCCCCAGCACTGGATTCCTGCAGCAGCTGGGGAGATCTGTGTGTCTGGTGGAGGAGGGGGCAGCAGCAGGGGCCAGAGGGGACAAGATCGCTGCATACCTGCCTGCCGGGGCTGTGCTGGATACTGAGTGCTCCAGCACAAGGACCTGTGTGATGTCATGAAGAGGGCGGGCTGGAGCATCACATGACAGCACAGAGCCCTCCCTCTTCTGATGTCATCACAGGTCCTGCAGACACCACAATACAATCTGCAAGCTTACTTCTGTGCTGTGGAGAGGCAACAAGAGGGAGCACTCTGTGGTGCGATGGGATGGGATGCTCCAGCATTTTACCTCACCACAGTGTGGCTACAAGGTCTGTACCCCAGTCAGCCATGCTACCTACATACAATAAACAAGAGACAGGGCTGAAAAATGGTCCTGTAATGTGTCCTCCAGAGCAAGGTGCAGCATCACACTAGGAGTGACCACTCATGGCCTCGCCATGTGCTGAGTTAGTAACATAGTAACATAGTAACATAGTTAGTAAGGCCGAAAAAAGACATTTGTCCATCCAGTTCAGCCTATATTCCATCATAATAAATACCCAGATCTACGTCCTTCTACAGAACCTAATAATTGTATGATACAATATTGTTCTGCTCCAGGAAGACATCCAGGCCTCTCTTGAACCCCTCGACTGAGTTCGCCATCACCACCTCCTCAGGCAAGCAATTCCAGATTCTCACTGCCCTAACAGTAAAGAATCCTCTTCTATGTTGGTGGAAAAACCTTCTCTCCTCCAGACGCAAAGAATGCCCCCTTGTGCCCGTCACCTTCCTTGGTATAAACAGATCCTCAGCGAGATATTTGTATTGTCCCCTTATATACTTATACATGGTTATTAGATCGCCCCTCAGTCGTCTTTTTTCTAGACTAAATAATCCTAATTTCGCTAATCTATCTGGGTATTGTAGTTCTCCCATCCCCTTTATTAATTTTGTTGCCCTCCTTTGTACTCTCTCTAGTTCCATTATATCCTTCCTGAGCACCGGTGCCCAAAACTGGACACAGTACTCCATGTGCGGTCTAACTAGGGATTTGTACAGAGGCAGTATAATGCTCTCATCATGTGTATCCAGACCTCTTTTAATGCACCCCATGATCCTGTTTGCCTTGGCAGCTGCTGCCTGGCACTGGCTGCTCCAGGTAAGTTTATCATTAACTAGGATCCCCAAGTCCTTCTCCCTGTCAGATTTACCCAGTGGTTTCCCGTTCAGTGTGTAATGGTGATATTGATTCCCTCTTCCCATGTGTATAACCTTACATTTATCATTGTTAAACCTCATCTGCCACCTTTCAGCCCAAGTTTCCAACTTATCCAGATCCATCTGTAGCAGAATACTATCTTCTCTTGTATTAACTGCTTTACATAGTTTTGTATCATCTGCAAATATCGATATTTTACTGTGTAAACCTTCTACCAGATCATTAATGAATATGTTGAAGAGAACAGGTCCCAATACTGACCCCTGCGGTACCCCACTGGTCACAGCGACCCAGTTAGAGACTATACCATTTATAACCACCCTCTGCTTTCTATCACTAAGCCAGTTACTAACCCATTTACACACATTTTCCCCCAGACCAAGCATTCTCATTTTGTGTACCAACCTCTTGTGCGGCACGGTATCAAACGCTTTGGAAAAATCGAGATATACCACGTCCAATGACTCACCGTGGTCCAGTCTATAGCTTACCTCTTCATAAAAACTGATTAGATTGGTTTGACAGGAGCGATTTCTCATAAAATCGAGTTATTAGTGCCCACTCACCACCCACCATGTGCTGAGTTATTAGTGCCCACTCACCACCCCGCCATGTGCTGATTTATTATTGCTCACTCACGGCCCCAGCATATGCCGAGTTATTAGTGCCCACTCACTGCCCCACCATGTTCTGAGTTATTAGTGCCCACCCACCGCCCTGCCATGTGCTGAGTTACTTCCAAAATATGTATTTTCTATATGATAAAACATCTATATATATAATTGCCTAAGGGTTTTTCTGTCTGTCTGTCTGTCTTTCTGTCTGTCTGTCTGTCTGTCTGTCCTGGAAATCCCGGCTCTCTGATTGGTCGAGGCCACCAGGCCTCGACCAATCAGCAACGGGCACAGCGACGATGATGTCATAAAGGACGTAGACATCCTGCGTCTCTGATTGGTCGAGGCCGCCAGGCCTCGACCAATCAGCAACGTGCACAGCGACGATGATGTCATAATGGTTGCCATGGCGACGATGATGTCATAAAGGTTGCCTCGATCAATCAGCGACGGACACAGTCTGCCGCGAATTCTGGAATCATCATTGTCCATATATTACAGGGACATGCATATTCTAGAATACCCGATGCGTTAGAATCGGGCCACAATCTAGTATATGATAAGGCTCCAGGTAATCCACTCAGGCCTGTGCTATTCACCATCTTAGGTAATGTAAAACAAGCACTTGGTGTGTATACACCGAACCTGCAAACATATGAAGGGAACAATATACAGAAACAAAATGGCTATATCAGGCAGGCAGCATGTAACATAAGAGGACTAATAATAATAATAATAATCTTTATGTATATAGCGCCAACATATTCCGCAGTGCTTTACAGTTTAAATTAAAGGTTACCATAACTCCAGAGATAAAGCACTGAGCTGTAAGTAATGTACAGAGTATATGTACAGCGAGGAAAATAACCTGTATACACAGGATCTTTATACACAGCATGATCAGTATATAGCAGAGATGGGGGTCACATACAAATGCCACATATATAGTGAGGAGTGATATCATTTATACAGATCCTGTTGTACAGGTTAAGTATACAGCACATAGATGGAGGCTGTACCCAACATGCCACATATATAGTGAGGAAAATAACCTGGATATACTAGATCTGTACACCCAGCATCATCAGTATGTAGCAGAGATGAGGTCACATGTCACATACAGATACGGATTACACACACTGCTCCTCTCTCACCAGTGTCTTTAGTACATGTGACTGCCCAGCTACACCATAGAGAGCATAGTAATGGCAGACACTGTTTGTGCCCATGCTCTGTCCTCCCACTATTACACATTGATGGCAGACATTGTATGTGCCCATGCTCTGTCCTCCCACTATCACACACTAATGGCAGATATCTGCTCATGGCCCTTGCTCCCCATATGATACAGTCAGCAGCACTCAGAACTAGGGTTGAGCGAAACGGGTCGAAAATTTTCAAAAGTCGCCGACTTTTGGCAAGGTCGGGTTTCATGAAACCCGACCCGACCCCTGTGTGGGGTCGGCCATGAAGTCGGCGATCTTTTGAATCTAGAATCGGAATTCCGATACCGATTCCCGATATGTTTAAGATATCGGGAATTGGTATCGGAATTCAGATTTAAGTGTAAAATAAAGAATTAAAATAAAAAATATCGCAATACTTACCCTCTGACGCGCCCTGGTACTAACCGGGAACCTTCCTTCCTTAGAATCAGCCTTCCAGGACCTTGCGGTGACGTCGCGGCTTGTGATTGGCCGCGCGGCCGCCCATGTGACCGCTCGCGCGACCAATCACAAGCCGCGACGTCACCGCGACGTCACCGAAGGTCCTGGAAGGGCTGATTCTTAGGAAGGAAGGCTGTCGGAAAGAAGCAGGGCGCGTCCGAGGGTGAGTATATACCATAATATGAGTGCTGTTCACAAGCTGTTCAGAAGTTAGTCAGAAAAGGCTGGAAAAAGAGATAATTAATCCAAACATGTGAAGCTCATTGTTCTTTGTGCCTGAACTACTTCTTAATACTTTAAGGGAACCAAACAGAATTCTGGTGGGTTGAGGGGTTGAATAATAAATGACCCTCTGAAAAGACTTTTCACAATTTAAAAAAAAAATAAACAAAGAAATAACATTCCTTTTTGCTGCAGTGCATTTCACACTTC
This sequence comes from Ranitomeya imitator, assembly GCF_032444005.1. Classification (NCBI taxonomy): domain Eukaryota; kingdom Metazoa; phylum Chordata; class Amphibia; order Anura; family Dendrobatidae; genus Ranitomeya; species Ranitomeya imitator. The sequence goes on from NC_091286.1 coordinate 66,143,253, forward strand.
CAGGCTGATCTACAGTCCAAATGTCACAATGCCAAGTTAATTCCAAATGTGTAAACCTGCTAAATCTGCAGGGGGTTGAATACTACTTGTAGGCACTGTATGATGTTGGAGGTTACACTACACTAGTACATGATGTCTGAGGTGAATGTGCTTTTATCATCTGTAATGTGAGGTGATAACCTCAGTATTATACTCACACTGCAGATGTGTTTTCTCCAGATCATCCAGTGAGTGAAAGAGGGAGAGAGACAGTTACCTCCTCTATATAAGCCCAACCATCCTCATAGTAACACACTAGGCACAGACATACTGTGCTCCTTCCTCTTAAACCAACATCACTCTTACTTAAAGTCTACACCGCTATACAAACAAAGCTGCAGAGGTTTAAGGTCTACCCTTCCCAAAGTCATGTCCTCCTCCTCCTAGTGCTCAGGTGGTTTCTATATGTGCTGTTTGTAGTCCAAAAGCTCATTATAATGGACAATTTCACCTGGTTTGGCGGTGGTTGCGGCCCCCTTACTTCTTGGGACCCTGTGCAGCTGCACAGATTGCAGTAATGTTATATCTGCCCCGGTTTCATTCCTTTTGAATACATTTCTGGCTTTGATTCAAACACTCCAATAAAACAGTTCGAATCCCATAGCCCACTATTACTAAAATCCTGTGTATCCTTATATGACTGCAATCTAATCATCTTAGTGCTTAGTAGTGTTGAGCGATACCGTCCGATACTTGAAAGTATCGGTATCGGATAGTATCGGCCGATACCCGAAAAATATCGGATATCGCCGATACCGATATCCGATACCAATACAAGTCAATGGGACATCAAGTATCGGAAGGTATTCTCATGGTTCCCAGGGTCTGAAGGAGAGGAAACTCTCCTTCAGGCCCTGGGATCCATAGGGATGTGTAAAATAAAGAATTAAAATAAAAAATATTGATATATTTACCTCTCCGGCGGCCCCTGAACTCAGCGCGGGTAACCGGCAGGCTTCTTTGTTCAAAATCAGCGCTTTTAGGACCTGAGAATCACGTCCCGGCTTCTGATTGGTCGCGGGCCGCCCATGTGACCGCCACGCGACCAATCACAAGCCGCGACGTCACCGCAAGCTATTAACGCGCTCATTTTTAAAAATGAGCGCGTTAATGACTTTCAAAGACGTAGCGGCTTGTGATTGGTCGCGGCCACGCGACCAATCACAAGCCGCGACGTCACCGCAAGCTATTAACGCGCTCATTTTTAAAAATGAGCGCGTTAATGGCTTTCAAAGACGTAGCGGCTTGTGATTGGTCGCGTGGCCGCGACCAATCACAAGCCGCGACGTCACCGCAAGCTATTAACGCGCTCATTTTTAAAAATGAGCGCGTTAATGACTTTCAAAGACGTAGCGGCTTGTGATTGGTCGCGGCCACGCGACCAATCACAAGCCGCGACGTCACCGCAAGCTATTAACGCGCTCATTTTTAAAAATGAGCGCGTTAATGGCTTTCAAAGACGTAGCGGCTTGTGATTGGTCGCGTGGCCGCGACCAATCACAAGCCGCTACGTCTTTGAAAGTCATTAACGCGCTCATTTTTAAAAATGAGCGCGTTAATAGCTTGCGGTGACGTCGCGGCTTGTGATTGGTCGCGGCCATGCGACCAATCACAAGCCGCTACGTCTTTGAAAGCCATTAACGCGCTCATTTTTAAAAATGAGCGCGTTAATAGCTTGCGGTGATGTCGCGGCTTGTGATTGGTCGCGTGGCCGCGACCAATCACAAGCCGCTACGTCTTTGAAAGTCATTAACGCGCTCATTTTTCAAAAATGAGCGCGCTAATAGCTTGCGGTGACGTCGCGGCTTGTGATTGGTCGCGTGGCGGTCACATGGGCGGCCCGCGACCAATCAGAAGCCGGGACGTGATTCTCAGGTCCTAAAAGCGCTGATTTTGAACAACGAAGCCTGCCGGTTACCCGCGCTGAGTCCAGGGGCCGCCGGAGAGGTAAATATATCAATATTTTTTATTTTTATTCTTTATTTTACACATCTCTATGTATCCGATACCGATACCCGATACCACAAAAGTATCGGATCTCGGTATCGGAATTCCGATACCGCAAGTATCAGCCGATACCCGATACTTGCGGTATCGGAATGCTCAACACTAGTGCTTAGTCAACACAGATACCTTGATAGTTAAATCAAAGATCATCAGTTTTAGGGTGCGTTCACACGTTCAGTATTTGGTCAGTATTTTACATCAGTATTTGTATGCCAGAATCAGGAGCGGGACAATTAGAGGAAAAGTGTAATATATAATACTGATGTAAAATACTGGAAGTGGGAAAGTGGCTTTATATTGATATCATACCGCAAAACACATTTTTTATTTGCGGTATGCAGAATTTCTACAAGTAAAAGAATATTATAGTAAGAACATGTGCTAAAACATCCCTCCTGCTGCCCTGACCTCTCTGACTTTCAATATCAAGCAAAAGTTTGTATAAAGTTGTAAAACAAATATTACATTTCAGCAGATTACCAACGTCATATTAGTATTCAATGATGATGGCACAGAGGACAAAACAAAGGTAACCTTAATGTTTTTTGTTTTTGTTTTTTTAATAATAAAGAGCGTGATCCCTAAGGTTAATAAATAATATTGCATAATCAGTGCTGCAGCTTGGAAATCATTGTAGGCATATATTAAGATGAACTTTTCACAGTGACCCAAGAGTAGAAATTCAGGATGCTACAAGAACTCTTTTGCCACATTGTGACAAAGTGAAGGAGAACTGCCACATTGGCTCATTAGCATGTGAAAAAGATGCCAAAATTGAATTCTTTGTCATTTTCTATCCTAATGGAATAATAATTTGGAGATAAACCCCTTTGACATGAGTTACCAGTAAACAATTAAGCTAAGGCCAGGGTCAGACAGTTGTAGATTCTCTCACCTGACAGAATAGGGCCAATTCTGCAAATGAAACTGATCAAACTCTGTTCAGAGATTGCTCATAGTGTGATTCTATCCTTTTGGATGAGGAGAAGATGAAACAAAATTTCGCAATTTTCTCCTTTGTGTAAGCGCACAAAAATCAGACATCTGAGTGCAGTCTGATGATTTTCACGCAGTCATTGACTTGAATGGCCAAGTGCGATCCGAATATTGCATTAAATTCGGACATGCTGCGATTTTTCCCTTGGACCAGTTCGGTCTTTGAAAAAAAAATCTGACATGTGCATGGCCTCATAGATTAACAACGATTCAAGTGAGATCCGATGTTTTGTCTGATCGCACTTGGACGGAAATTATGGTGATGTGAGCGAGCCGTTAGGATCACATAAATCCATTGCATCAGGCCCTTTGGATCAAAAATTCATCAGCTGCCATTAGGCTTTTTTTCCTATTTACTCCAAAGTGTTGGTCCGATCCCAATGGTACGTGAAATGTTGTGATCCAACACCTGCACCTATCTGGCAGAAAATTGAATGCTCAAGAAAGGTAGGAACAATACCATAGGGATCTGTTCTACCATCAGTTTCCATTTGGTGTTTTCGTTTAACCCCTTTACCCCCAAGGGTGGTTTGCACGTTAATGACCGGGCCAATTTTTACAATTCTGACCACTGTCCCTTTATGAGGTTATAACTCTGGAACGCTTCAATGGATCCTGGTGATTCTGACATTGTTTTCTCGTGACATATTGTACTTCATGACAATGGTCAAAATTATTTGATAGTACCTGCGTTTATTTGTGAAAAAAACGGAAATTTGGCGAAAATTATGAAAATTTCGCAATTTTCCAACTTTGAATTTTTATGCAATTAAATCACAGAGATATGTCACACAAAATACTTAATAAGTTACATTTCCCACATGTCTACTTTACATCAGCACAATTTTGGAACCAAAATTTTTTTTTGTTAGGGAGTTATAAGGGTTAAAAGTTGACCAGCAATTTCTCATTTCTACAACACCATTTTATTTTAGGGACCACATCTCATTTGAAGTCATTTTGAGGGGTCTATATGATAGAAAATACCCAAGTGTGACACCATTCTAAAAACTACACCCCTCAAGGTGCTCAAAACCATATTCAAGAAGTTTATTAACCCTTCTGGTGCTTCACAGGAATTTTTTGAATGTTTAAATAAAAATGAACATTTAACTTTTTTTCACAAAAAATTTAATTCAGCTCCAATTTGTTTTATTTTACCAAGGGTAACAGGAGAAAATGGACCCCAAACATTGTTGTACAATTTGTCCTGAGTATGCCAATACCCCACATGTGGGGGTAAACCACTGTTTGGGCGCATGGCAGAGCTCGGAAGCGAAGGAGTGCCATTTGACTTTTCAATGCAAAATTGACTGGAATTGAGATGGGACGCCATGTTTCGTTTGGAGAGCCCCTGATGTGGCTAAACATTGAAACCCCCCACAAGTGACACCATTTTGGAAAGTAGACCCCCTAAGGAACTTATCTAGAGGTGTGGTGAGCACTTTGACCCAACAAGTGCTTCACAGAAGTTTATAATGTAGAACCGTAAAAATAAAAAATCATATTTTTTCACAAAAATTATCTTTTCGCCCCCAATTTTTTATTTTCCCAAGGGTAAGAGAAGAAATTGGACCCCAAAAGTTGTTGTACAATTTGTCCTGAGTACGCTGATAGCCCATATGTGGGGGTAAACCACTGTTTGGGCGGATGGGAGAGCTCGGAAGGGAAGGAGCGCCGTTTGACTTTTCAATGCAAAATTGACAGGAATTGAGATGGGACGTCATGTTGCGTTTGAAGAGCCACTGATGTGCCTAAACATTGAAACCCCCCACAAGTGACACCATTTTGGAAAGTAGACCCCCTAAGGAACTTATCTAGAGGTGTGGTGAGCACTTTGACCCACCAAGTGCTTCACAGAAGTTTATAATGCAGAGCCGTAAAAATAAAACAAAATTTTTTTCCCACAAAAATTATTTTTTTAGCCCCCAGTTTTGTATTTTCCCGAGGGTAAAAGGAGAAATTCGACCCCACAATTTGTTGTCCAATTTGTCCTGAGTGCGCTGATACCCCATATGTGGGGGGGAACCACTGTTTGGGCGCATGGGAGGGCTCGGAAGGGAAGGAGCTCCATTTGGAATGAGGACTTAGATGGAATGGTCTGCAGGTGTCACATTGCATTTGCAGAGCCCCTAATGTACCTAAACAGTAGAAACCTCCCACAAGTGACACCATTTTGGAAACTAGACCCCCTAAGGAACTCATCTAGATGTGATGTGATAGCTTTGAACCCCCAAGTGTTTCACTACAGTTTGTAACGCAGAGCCGTGAAAATTAAAAAAAAAAATCTTTCCCCCCAAAATTATTTTTTAGCCCCCAGTTTTGTATTTTCCCGAGGGTAAGAGGAGAAATTCGACCCCAAAAGTTGTTGTCCAATTTGTCCTGAGTACGCTGATACCCCGTATGTTGGGGGAAACCAACGTTTGAGCGCATGGCAGAGCTCGGAAGGGAAGGAGCGCCATTTGGAATGCAGACTTAGATGGAATGGTCTGCAGACGTCACATTGCGTTTGCAGAACCCCTAATGTACCTAAACAGTAGAAACCCCCCACAAGTGACCCCATATTGGAAACTAGACCCCCCAGGGAACTAATCTAGATGTGTTGTGAGAACTTTGAACCCCCAAGTGTTTCACTACAGTTTATAACGCAGAGCCGTGAAAATAAAAAATCTTTTTTTTTCCCACAAAAAATATGTTTTAGCCCCGAGTTTTGTATTTTCCCAAGGGTAGCAGGAGAAATTGGACCCCAAAAGTTGTTGTCCTATTTGTCCTGAGTACGCTGATACCCCATATGTTGGGGTAAACCCCTGTTTGGGCACACGGGAGAGCTCGGAAGGGAAGAAGCACTGTTTTACTTTTTCAACGCAGAATTGGCTGGAATTGAGATCGGACGCCATGTCGCGTTTGGAGAGCCCCTGATGTGTCTAAACAGTGGAAACCCCCCAATTATAACTGAAACCCTAATCCAAACACATCCCTAACCCTAATCCCAACAGTAACCCTAACCACAACTCTAACCCTGACACACCCCTAACCCTAATCCCAACCCTATTCCCAACCGTAAATGTAATCTAAACCCTAACTGTAACTTTAGCCCCAACCCAAACTGTAGCCCTAGCCCTAACCCTAGCCCTAACCCTAATCCTAACCCTAGCCCTAACCCTAGCCCTAACCCTAGCCCTAACCCTAACCCTAGCCCTAACCCTAGCCCTAGCCCTAACCCTAACCCTAGCCCTAACCCTAACCCTAGCCCTAACCCTAGCCCTAACCCTAGCCCTAACCCTAGCCCTAACCCTAGCCCTAACCCTAACCCTAGCCCTAACCCTAGCCCTAATGGGAAAATGGAAATAAATACATTTTTTTAATTTTTCCCTAACTAAGGGGGTGATGAAGGGGGGTTTGATTTACTTTTATAGCGGGTTTTTTAGCGGATTTTTATGATTGGCAGCCGTCACACACTGAAAGACGCTTTTTATTGCAAAAAATATTTTTTGCGTTACCACATTTTGAGAGCTATAATTTTTCTATATTCTGGTCCACAGAGTCATGTGAGGTCTTGTTTTTTGCGGGACGAGTTGATGTTTTTATTGGTAACATTTTCGGGCACGTGACATTTTTTGATCGCTTTTTATTCCGATTTTTGTGAGGCAGAATGACCAAAAACCAGCTATTCATTAATTTCTTTTGGGTGGGGCGTTTATACCGTTCCGCGTTTGGTAAAATTGATGAAGCAGTTTTATTCTTCAGGTCAGTACGATTACAGCGACACCTCATTTATATCATTTTTTTATGTTTTGGCGCTTTTATACGATAAAAACTATTTTATAGAAAAAATAATTATTTTTGCATCGCTTTATTCTCAGGACTATAACTTTTTTATTTTTTTGCTGATGATGCTGTATGGCGGCTCATTTTTTGCGGGACAAGATGACGTTTTCAGCGGTACCATGGTTAGTTATATCTGTCTTTTTGATCGCGTGTTATTCCACTTTTTGTTCGGCGGTATGATAATAAAGCGTTGTTTTTTGCCTCGTTTTTTTTTTTTTTTTTCTTACGGTGTTTACTGAAGGGGTTAACTAGTGGGCCAGTGTTATAGGTCGGGCCGTTACGGACGCGGCGATACTAAATATGTGTACTTTTATTGTTTTTTTTTTAATTTAGATAAAGAAATGTATTTATGGGAATAATATTTTTATTTTTTTTTCATTATTTTGGAATATTTTTTTTTATTTTTTTTTACACATTTGAAATTTTTTTTTTTTACTTTTTTACTTTGTCCCAGGGGGGGACATCACAGATCAGTGATCTGACAGTTTGCACAGCACTCTGTCAGATCACTGATCTGATAGGAGTGCAGGCTGCTTCACAGTGCCTGCTCTGAGCAGGCTCTGTGAAGCCACCTCCCTCCCTGCAGGACCCGGATCCGCGGCCATCTTGGATCCGAGGCTGGAGGGAGCAGGGAGGGAGGTGAGACCCTCGCAGCAACGCGATCACATCGCGTTGCTGCGGGGGGCTCAGGGAAGCCCGCAGGGAGCCCCTCCCTGCGCGGTGCTTCCCTGTACCGCCGGCACATCGCGATCATCTTTGATCGCGGTGTGCCGGGGGTTAATGTGCCGGGGGCGGTCCGTGACCGCTCCTGGCACATAGTGCCGGATGTCAGCTGCGATAAACAGCTGACACCCGGCCGCGATCGGCGGCGCTCCCCCCGTGAGCGCTGCCGATCGCATATGACGTACTATTGCGTCCTTGGGAAGTAAAGCCCACCCCACATGGACGCAATAGTACGTCTAATGGCAGAAAGGGGTTAAGATCAGATGGAAACGAAGCCCTGGCTATTTCAGATTTCCTGATGAACACTCGAAGGCGCCAACATTTTTATCTTTATTTTTTAAGATGAAAGAAATTACTGAAACACACATTTTACATTAATTTTGATTAAGATATTTATTTGCCCCAAGACAATGGCAATAGATACATTGTATGCATGGTTCTGCATGCCAGTAATTCCGTTTACTGTCCCTACTAAATATTTTTATCGGTTTCTTCTGGGCTTAGATTGGCTCGGTTAGTTAGCGGATGTTTGCACACCAGTTATAAAACTATATGGCTTGTTTTATTTGATGCCAGTTTGTCTGTGATGTGTGCAGTACATGGATTTCAGAATCTGGCTCTCCATCTGAAAATGATTTTATGTGCTGCGTTGATGATTTCCTATCTTTCATACTCGGAATGTTTCACTTCCCCAGCCCGATGTTTACAGCTCTCCAAGGATATATTCTTGTTCTGCATCATGGCTGGGTTTTATTTAGCTTGCCTGATCTTGTTCTCACAGCACAGCTCTCCTCTGTAGCAGGTTCTGTATTATGTTCCAAAAATGGATAATCTCTTCTTCTATCATGCATCACATCTGCAATCAGCTTCTTCTGGGGAGTAATGTACCAGATGTAGAGCTATCTGTACGCACCGTGTGACTCATCGCTACGGGTCCAGTATGTCACAGTTTTTCCCAGGCAGTCCTCACGCCTTCACTCCATAATCGCAATGATCTTTCAACTTTCAGACTTGATGTGATTTGATAGAAAATGTGATAGACAATCTGCAAGTTATTATACTTCAAAATGATGTTCTCTTACTCTCCCCCCACCTAGTCCAAGTAACTCTAAATTGTCAGGCTCTAGAGCCCCGGTTCATGTATACTCACCAGTATCTGGCATAAAGCTGCTTGAACTATACTGTAGTTGTGCAAAAATGTTAAAACTTTATACAATTTTTTGTGCCAAGTCCACCAACTTATTATAAAAGTGGGTTAAGATTAGTGTGAGTGCAGTGTGGTCAAATTCAGCCATGAAATACATTAGAAAATACACCACACAAGTCGTGTAAATTACAACGGAAACTTACTCCAATCTGTGTGGACCTACCATTAAATGGGTTGTCTTGTACTTTAATACTTATGGCCTGTCCTTAGGAAAGGTCATCACTACTAGGTCGGTGGGGTTGTGACACCCGGCACCCCCGCCAATCAGCTGTCCCCAGTGCTTGTGGCTTTATCTGCTTATTTGCAGAGCAGAACAGCACTATCAACTGCATAATGGGCACAGCGTGGTACTGGAGATTGACCTCTATTAATTCGAATGGGGGTAGAAGTGCAGTAGCCTGCAGCAGCCACTACACACTTGACAGAGCTGTGCTTTGTAGCTCTGCAAGTGATCACATCCACCTGCCGAGTAACTAGGACAGCTGATCAGCGGGTGTCCCAATCCCACCGACCTAGTATTGATGACCAATTCTAAGGACAGGTTATCAATATTGAAGTACCAGACAACCCTTTTAACATGCAACTGTCAAACTTCTATAATTCACTTTTCTTAGCAATGGGAAACTAGCAAAATTCTGAATTTTGCTTGAGACATGATTAGAGAAGGAAACATCTCATTAAAGAATACGTGAAGTTAATAAACACTTTGGCCCAGATTCATCAAACAAGTTTTTTTTGCCATAAAACTGCATGTTGCAATTTTTCTGGACCACTTGTAGTTGTGCATACAGTTAGGGCCAGAAATATTTGGACAGTGACACAAGTTTTGTTATTTTAGCTGTTTACAAAAACATGTTCAGAAATACAATTATATATATAATATGGGCTGAAAGTGCACACTCCCAGCTGCAATATGATAGTTTCCACATCCAAATCGGAGAAAGGGTTTAGGAATCATAGCTCTGTAATGCATAGCGTCCTCTTTTTCAAGGGACCAAAAGTAATTGGACAATGGACTCTAAGGGCTGCAATTAACTCTGATGGCGTCTCCCTCGTTAACCTGTAATCAATGAAGTAGTTAAAAGGTCAGGGGTGGATTCCAGGTGTGTGGTTTTGCATTTGGAAGCTGTTGCTGTGAGCAGACAACATGCGGTCAAAGGAACTGTCAATTGAGGTGAAGCAGAACATCCTGAGGCTGAAAAAAAAGAAAAAATCCATCAGAGAGATAGCAGACATGCTTGGAGTAGCAAAATCAACAGTTGGGTACATTCTGAGAAAAAAGGAATTGACTGGTGAGCTTGGGAACTCAAAAAGGCCTGGGCGTCCACGGATGACAACAGTGGTGGATGATCGCCACATACTTAATTTGGTGAAGAAGAACCCGTTCACAACATCAACTGAAGTCCAGAACACTCTCAGTGAAGTAGGTGTATCTGTCTCTAAGTCAACAGTAAAGAGAAGACTCCATGACAGTAAATACAAAGGGTTCACATCTAGATGCAAACCATTCATCAATACCAAAAATAGACAGGCCAGAGTTAAATTTGCAGAAAAACACCTCAAGAAGCCAGCTCAGTTCTGGAAAAGTATTCTATGGACAGATGAGACAAAGATCAACCTGTACCAGAATGATGGGAAGAAAAAAGTTTGGAGAAGAAAGGGAACGGCACATGATCCAAGGCACACCACATCCTCTGTAAAACATGGTGGAGGCAACGTGATGGCATGGGCATGCATGGCTTTCAATGGCACTGGGTCACTTGTGTTTATTGATGACATAAGAGCAGACAAGAGTAGCCGGATGAATTCTGAAGTGTACCGGGATATACTTTCAGCCCAGATTCAGCCAAATGCTGCAAAGTTGATTGGACGGCGCTTCATAGTACAGATGGACAATGACCCCAAGCATACAGCCAAAGCTACCCAGGAGTTCATGAGTGCCAAAAAGTGGAACATTCTGCAATGGCCAAGTCAATCTCCAGATCTAAACCCAATTGAGCATGCATTTCACTTGCTCAAATCCAGACTTAAGACGGAAAGACCCACAAACAAGCAAGACCTGAAGGCTGCGGCTGTAAAGGCCTGGCAAAACATTAAGAAGGAGGAAACCCAGCGTTTGGTGATGTCCATGGGTTCCAGACTTAAGGCAGTGATTGCCTCCAAAGGATTTGCAACAAAATATTGAAAATAAAAATATTTTGTTTGGGTTATGTTTATTTGTCCAATTACTTTTGACCTCCTAAAATGTGGAGTGTTTGTAAAGAAATGTGTACAATTCCTACATTTTCTATCAGATATTTTTGTTCAACCCTTCAAATTAAACGTTACAATCTGCACTTGAATTCTGTTGTAGAGGTTTCATTTCAAATCCAATGTGGTGGCATGCAGAGCCCAACTCGCGAAAATTGTGTCACTGTCCAAATATTTCTGGCCCTAACTGTACATTTTTCAATTTTTGGCTTTTTTACGCCAGTCTTGGCCAACTTGTTGAAAAGTTGCGAATTAGCTGGGAAGGAAAGTAGCCAAGCGTGGCCAAGAAATTCATTATTTTCTCAACAAAAGTAGAATAACCATGACCATGATTAAGGCGTCAGTCGAAACGCATCGAGAGAATGCTGCCATATGTGCATAATGCTGTAAGAAATTATAACTTATTTACAAGTGGTGTACCATAGGATATAACTTTTTCCTTTTTTTAAAAAAAATGAAGAAATAAATTCACTGATTTTATTACATTCCTGCTGGATTCATCAATTTTTCTGACAAAAGTAGAATAAGTTTCAAGACAAATTTATGCCAGTCATTGACTGGAGTACATTTGTTGCAGTGTTGCACAAAAGTTTAAAGATTTGACAAATTCATTCAGAGGCACATTTCTCTTAATGAATTTGGGGGATCTTACCACATCAGACTCTTCATCAAGACTGTAAATTGCCTATTCAGAGAGGAAGAGGACTAGAACACTATAGCGCCACCTGTTGGAAACAGCGATCCTATCAGTCACTATCGACCCTTTAACGAGACTTGCAATATGACATTGGATAAAAGCCAAATCAGAATTTCAATTTGCAGTTTTGGGGTATTGCCCTTCGTCAGTGCAAAGTAAGAGATCTAATTTGGCAAGGTGAGAGGCTCTGGAATGAGGCCTAAGGGGTAACATTTCTCCTTTTCGAGAGTGATATACTGGTCCTGGCAGGCCAATGTATGTAAGGAGGCTTTTTCGCCATGCAAAGCCCCTCTGGGATATTACGGTAAATATGTAAACAGGCTTGAGAAAGTTCCACACTTGGAATGAAACATCGCCCTGACATGATGGGTCAATAAGCCACTATACTTTGGACTTTTGGAGTGCTGACTTCATCTTTTTTTGAGATATATATATATCTAATATATAATTGCCTAGAATACTACTTCCTGCAATTTGTGCCAACTTCCTGTCCGGAGCTAATGTCCGGAGCTAATGTCCGGAGCTAATGTCCGGAGATAAGTGACGTCAACAGTGTCCAGTGTCTGATTGGTTGCCGCCTGCTGCGAGCGACCAATCAGAAACGTGCCGTACTGTGACACACTCCGCCCGCCATTTTGGTGTGATTTTTGAATTTTTACCTCACAGCAAGTTTCTACTGCGTGGAGGCGGGCTCAGTGACGTTGCTCTTCAAGCTCCTGCCGAATTTCGTCAAAAAAATGATAATACCATTTACCAAAACTATATATATTTAGTTGTGAAGTGGTTCAGTGACATTTTCACACCAATTTTGAACTTTTGTTTGGTGTTTTCTCCATATACTGCCTATTATTTTTGTTCTTTCTTACTATTATTTATTAATTGTATTATTCTTACATTTGAATAAATAAAGTATATATGGATTCTAGACTCCCGATTCTTTAGAATGGGGCTGCCATCTAGTATATATATATATATATATATATATATTTTTTTTTTTTTTTTTTTTTTGTCTCTTCCACATTTTTTAAATTAACAAAAATATATTTTCAGATCTGAACATATTGCAAACAGCAAAAAAATGAACTCTAAATAAATTAATGTTAAAACCTAAAGTTCCATGGAAAAAAATCAAAGGGAAAAAGCTAGAGAGCTTTTACTGAATAATGGTGTATAGAAGTCAGAGCAGACGTTCCCCCAGGCATGATCCAATCTGTGCAGCTGTCTTTCACAACTATAAACAGCAAAACAATTATATTTTATCCCATTGCAAATATCCTTTTGATTAAAGACACAAGCATAAAATGCATCTATTTAGATTGGGTCTAGCAGGAACAGATAATCTGGCTATAATAGCGCAGTAATGCTTTAATGAGATGCACTTGTTTGGTGAATAGGGCGAGTTTAGTAATTACTTTGCAAATCGCCTTTCAGTTTGTATTTACATAACTCCAATATACAGCGAGCGCTAGGGTCCATGTACTGAAATAATGGTCTCTTAATAGCATTATCATGATAATATCACTCACAATTATACAATCTGCAGGAGGCCGTACGGTGACACATGGAATTACCTGGGCCTATGTAATAGCGAAAAGGGGGTCTGTGTACCACCTGATGGGGTGACAAGTTGGCACACAGAGCCCCTATTGAATAATAGGGGTTCTGTGTGCCACTTTCAGGCATAAAACGGGCTCTGTGTGCGACCCTATGGCATAATAGGGGCTGTGTTCCACCATATGGCATAATAGGGACTCTGTGTGCCATCAAATGTTATAAAAGGGCACCACGTTTCACCTTATGTTATAAAAGGGGCTCCGTGTTCCACCTTATGACATAATAGGGGCTCTATGTGACATCTTATTGTCTAAAATGGGCTCTATGTGCAATCTAATGGTATAATAGGGTGTCTGTGTGCGACCTTATAGCATAATAGGGGCTTCGCGTGCCACCTTCTAGCATAATACGGCTCGGTGTGCAACCATATGGCATAATAGGGGCTCTGTGTGTGACCTTATGGCATAATAGGGTCTCTGTGTGCCACTTTATGGTACGATTGGCGCTGTGTGTGTCACCTAGTAGTATAATAGGGGCTCTGTGAGCCATCTAATGTTATAAAAGGGGCTCTGTGTGCCACCTAGTGGTATAATATTGGCTCTGTGTGCCATCTAATGTTATAAAAGGGGCTCTGTGTGCCACCAAATGTTATAAAAAGCACTCTGTGTTTCAACTTATGGCATAACAGGGGATCTATGTGCCATCTTATTGTCTAATAAGTGACAAGAATGAAATTCCTGATTCCACCTATCCTTAAAAAGTAAAAATACCAAAGGTTCTCGGCGTGGATGCCCCATATGATTGCCCCATGAAAGGTGACCAATGAAATCTAATTCTGCTTTCATTAAACTGCACACCCCTAACATGTATTCCCTTATACACCTCTTCTGAAGAAGATAGACAAAACGCACGTCAAGAGGTTGGTTTTCTGACTGTGTTTACCACTTGGGTATTTGTCATGTCGGATGCTGTTCACACTAGGGCGTCCGACAGACAGCGGTAATTCCACATTTGTCCACTATACGCTCAGTGGCGCCGGCTAGATTTTATCCCGGTTATCCAGGGTTAATCTGGCTGGAGGCTGGGTCACGCCCGTGGCTTTTAAATAGTCATTCTGGACTTTAGGCGTCGCCGATTATAGCTTGTGTCTTGCGCCTGGTGATCTCGGTCTGGAGTGGTGATCTAGGAGTTGAAGTATCGTATCTGGTGGTGTATTATCCTTTGTCATATTTCTCCTTCCTATATTTGTGTTTATTTTTGCCCTGTGCACATTATAGTGTTTTCCTGTGTGTCTGCGGCGAGGTGCATTTTTAGTTTTCCCTGTCTGTACTTTCTGTGTAGGTTGGTGTGTGGTCTTATCACTGGGTTTCGGGTGGAGGTTTCAGCATAGGGCTGAAACAGGAGTCAGGGTCAGGCCTGGCGGCCCAGACAAGCACCCCATCAGTGTAAATTCTGGGAGAGGGACAGACAGGGCATTCCCTAGTCTGAGGGATATCGCAAGAGCCCGGGTAATCAGCTTTAGTCTATGCAATACCCCCGTGACAGTATTGTATTTCAGCAGCTAATATACTATAAATTGTGAATTTCTCTTCTGTGCAGCTCTACTTTTCCATCCAACTAGCTTCCTTTATTGAGACAATTTTAAGTGCTGTTATGCATTAAGCTTTTTGTCCTCTGCTAGGGATTCACTTGATTTGCACTTAAGCACTTTCTTAAAGAGGCAATGTCTATTTGACATAGGATATCTTCCTTATATGCAATCAGCGCTTCATGGTAAGATAACACCACTCATTGTTATTATTGGTAATCATTAATCTATCGTGGATACTTATGTCCTCTGCACCTGATACTTTATACTTTGAGACTAGCTTTTTTATGTGGTGCAATTCCATTCATGTTTAAGGACATCTACAGTATCTACATGAGGATATGAACCGACATACCACAGAATATGCACTTTGGCATTAAGCATTGATTAAAATGCTGTAGCCCATGATACATCTCTGACAGTTTTTTTACTTCTTGTTTCTTGCATTCATATTGCTCCTTTATTTTATGCTTTTTTTAATGGAAATGTATTGTCTGAAATAAAGTTTTGTCATATTTTTCAAGTATTATGTTTTGTAAGAGGTCTTTTTTCTTTTCGGCTTGTCTCCAATATCACACAGAAGTATAATGAGTTGAGTTTTTTTTTCTCCTGTAGGAATCTATATGAATCTGACAGTAAAATAAAAAATGGCATATTCCATCAAGCACAGTATAACAGTCATACTCTTTTCTGAAAGAAGTTCAATTCTTCCCTCCAGGTGAAAATATAGCTAAAATATGGAACAGTTCCTTCTCTTCCATAATTTCGATTGAAAGAGACTTTCAATGCCGCTGTACAGACTATAGTATATGCACTAACTCTGTAGTGCATTTTTTTTTTAACATAATCTTGGTTTTGATCCCCTTATATTCTTTAACCAAAGGTGAGAACTGCATCAAGTCTGGCTCTCTGCTCTGGAGGACTACCAGCATCTAAAATAGAACACTAACTTGCCATATGTGACATGTAATGCTTCATGGGACCTGCGGAGGTGCTGCGGAGAGAAATAAGCATTTTGTTTTACTCTTGTTTTCTGTTTCACTTAACGGAGACAATAATCGGAAAAAGAGTTTTCTGTTCATTAAACAACCAGAACTGTATACCCACATCACATTTTCAGAATATGCTGACCGAATGTTTTAGCAGCCTCATCTTTGAGTTCAGTGCATTAACTACGCTCCTGTCAGCATACATATTCTTTCCACCGTATTGCTTCTTAATGCACAATAAGGCTTTTCTGTTGATTTTGTGAACCAGTATCAATGACTCATGGAATGTTTTTCCTGCTTCATCAGTTTGTTTGACTTCATTTGAAGTCCTGGAAACTGGAAAATGCTTGTATTGAGATTGCACTAACGAAAAAGAGTTTCCAATCCGGATATTTCCCTAACATATGTTCTTAAGGTGTATAAATTCATAGGGTGGTGGACTACTCATTGCTCCCCTCTTTGTGTTTAAGGTGCTGATGGACTTATTCAACCATTTATTGGATAGGCACTCATTCTGGGATTTTAGGATCTAGATAAGAGATGTTGGATCAAGATGGATCCCTGTTAAGGTGCTGAACAGGGCATCTTCTGGAAAAGAAAAAGCACAACCCTTGCACAGCCCCCAAACTTTGTGCATCCTTATGTTCTGCCTTATATGAAACGTCCAGCTAACACCCCTATTTTTATTAGCCCCTTCATCCTGGGGCAATTTTCAGTTTTCATTTTTCTCTCACCTTCTTACAACAGATATAACTTTTTTTTATTATTATTTATGACCGTGTGAGGGCTTGTTCTTATGTGAGACAAGTTGTACTTTTGAATGACACCTTTTACCATATAGCGTCCTGGCAAATGGGAAAAAAATGTCAAGTGCTGTGAAATTGCAAAAAAAAGTGCAATTCCACAATTGTTTTTTGGGTTTTTCATTAACAATGTTCATTAAATGCTAAAAATGACCTTGCAATATAACTCTTCATGCCAGTATATATACGCAGATACCAGACATATATATATATATATATATATATAATTATTATTTTTTAATTTAAGTGGTAAAAAAAAACTCGGAAATTTGTATGAAAAATGTTTTCCTTTTGTCACCATTTTCCGAGACCCATAACATTTTCATTTTTCAGGCTATGGGGCTGAGTCAGGGTTCATTTTTTGCACCCTGAGCTGACAATTTTACTGATACCAGTTTGGGGTAGATACAATGTTTGATTGCCTCATATTGTATTATATTCCAATGTTGCAGAGACCAAAAAAATGTAATTCCGGCATTTCGATTCTTTTCTCCTTACACTGTTTACAGATCAGATTAATTTATATTATACTGTGATAGATCAAACTTTTCTGAACAGATAGATACCAAATGTGGGAATTTTTTATTTTTTGCATTGCTTTAATTTCAATGAGACAAAAAAAGGGGTGATTTGAACTTGTGGATTTTTTTTTCGCATTTTTTTTTAAATTATTTTTTTTACTTTAACAGTCCCCATAGTAGACTTGATGGCAACCCATCAGCATTCCCCAATCACATGACAAGCGCTAATGGGCGGGATGAATGACGAGTTTCTGGCTGGCGCCTGTTAAATCCTGCTGTCGGTGATTGACCGTGAGATTTAACTGGCCAACAGCCGTGGGCAGAGGGGTTTTAAAGGCTATGCCATAACTACTGGGGTTTTGACCTTGCCAATCCCTCTATTGAAGAGATAGCAGCACTAGCCAAGTAGAGGTTCGCCTTTAAAACGTATATGGTTATGTTATCATTCCCTGCACTGCGGGTGGCCAGTGGGAAACCTTGGACTTTGGTCACTTGGTTTTCAAGGTCAGCAGACATCCCACAGATCAAACCTTAACAGATCAGGATGCTGTGATATATCCTAGGAAGATGTCATCGCTTAGAAAATAAAATTTAGAGTCCTAAAGTTTTTAACACTTGTCACACTAACAAGCTTACACCGTCCAAGTCACAACTCCCTGCAGAAATGAAGCCGATATACAATGTAAGCCTATTGGGCCAATAAGTAATGCAAGCTTATGAAACATGAGAAAGCATTGAGAGAGAGTGCCTAATAATAGATATATGGTTTGGTCAGAGGTAAAGAACTTTAGGGTTCCCTAGACTCACAGCAAGGCCTGCAAAACATTAATATGTTGAAACATCTTGTAGCTTAAAATCCCTTTTCTCAGGAAATACAATCTTTTATACATGATTGCTCCTTAGAGACGCAGCTAAAGGGTAGGTATTTGTAAGCATTCCACATACATTCTGACTCATCCATAGACAACACTGGAGGTAATAAATTAAACTTGTAAAAAAAAAAAAGAAAAAGAAATTAAAAAAATAAAAATGGATCCAGATTTTTGCCTTAGAATAATCCAAAGGGAGCAATTTAGAGTCAGAATTATATGGCCCCATGTAACAGATTGCTCAATCGATATGTGTGTACATGCAAAATAATAAATACTTTAATTAAAAAGTAATGGTGTGTCAGGGAAAGAAGCACAGAAGAACATCTGGGAGTTCGGCACAACACAGAAGCCTGCAAGTGGCCTAAATGTTAGATGGGTAGGACGCCATTTACATGAAAACAGGCAATTCATGGAAATTGTATTAGTGATGATGTACATATAATATTAACATTACATCATGCATTTGTGTGCAAAATTATTTTATTGCATCTGGGAGCGCATAGAGCATGTGACCAACTTGGTCGGAGGACCGCCGAGCATGCTCGAGAAATCTCGAGTAACTAGTATATTCACTCATCACTAGTAAACACCTTCTCCTAGCAGAGTGCTACTAAAATTAGCAACTTCCACCTTACTGCTCTGCACCCATTGATGTGTAACATGTGTAGCGTGGCTAAAGGTTGTATAGTCGACGGGAGGTATGTGTCACATAGATGGCTTGTCGCTGTGATGTAACCCAGAGTGTTTTCTTTGATGCACATAAAGCAATGATAGGGTCTGACTACCTATATACCTCACTCCTGGGTAAGGGGCATAACCATGTCTATCTATATGTGTTTCAGGACCTGTGGTGATGTCATAACCACATGTCTAATCATGTGATGGGTTCCTGGGTGTGGTTAGGTCTATAAAATAAAGGCTAATGCTTAACACAGGAGGTGTGTGTGTGGAGGTGAAAAGCCTCCAGAGTGTGTTAAGGCTCCAGGACTGAGCCTGAAGGACTGGACACTTGTATTTTCTTTTCCTGAGCTAAAGGCTATTTGTTTTCTGTTATTTACTATGTGGTTTATGGAGCAGTACACCCTATGAACTTTTAATGGAACATGCCTCCTGAGTGTCAGCCGTCGCACCCGAGCGAGAACAACCCCTACAATTGGTGGAGAATGCAGACAGCGTTCCTAGCGGAGATGTAAGTCTGCTATTGAATGTCCTGGGTCAAGTCTGTTGCAAGCCAGCAAGCATTGCCGGGGAAAATGGAGGACCTTCTGAAACACTTGGTCCAGTCGCAGTCACAGCAGCAAGAGATCAACAGGCTGTTGCTACAGCAGATACAACAGAGCCAGCAGGAGCAATGGCAGCAGATGCAACAGAGCCTGCAGGAGCAATGGCAGCAGATGCAGCTTCTGGCAGCCGCCATTCAGGGCAAGACGAGCGCCCCAACCCCAGGTCTGGCTGAAGACGGTAAGACGCGCATTGCAGAAAATGACCCCCGGGGATGATGTTGAGGCCTTCCTGACAGTGTTTGAGAGGGTTGCTGAGAGGAAAAAACTTCCGCCAGAGCAGTGGGCAGAGGTACTGGCGCCATACCTGACGGGAGAACCCCAGAAGGCGTCCTATGACTTGACCTTGCAGGATGCCAAGGAGTATCACAAACTAAAAGCCGAGATTCTCTCACGCTTGGGGGTGACACTGACTGTCAGGGCACAGCGAATTCACTGCTGGGCCTATCACCGGGACAAACCGCCTCACTCCCAAATGTTTGACCTGTTGCACCTGGTCCAGAAATGGCTGCAGCCAGAGTCCTCTAAGCATGCACAGATGGTAGAACGAGTGGTGATGGATCGGTTTGTGCATTCCCTCCCGAGGCCCAAACAGGCTTGGGTTGCTCAGGGTGATCCCCAGAATGCCGACGAACTGGTCGGACTGGTCGAGAGATACCAAGGGATGGAAGGCTCCTTTGGGAGGCAGCCCATGCCGTACTGGGTGTCTCAGAAGGGGGTTAAGTCCCAAAAAGGGTGGGGCATCCAAGGTCACAAAGGACGGGGGAGGTGGTGCCCAAGGTCCCTACGGGTGATATTATTTGCTGGAGGTGCCACGGGCCAGGACATATAGCTGCCCGTTGTTCCCAGACCACTGAGCAGATGCACTGCAGCATGGGACGCCGTAGTTCATACTATGCATATCCAGTCTGCAGTGTGAACTCTCCGCCCAACGAGGGGCCTCAAGCTTGTCCCATAAAGGTGAACGGTCGAGAAGTAAAGGCACTGTTAGACTCGGGGAGCTTAGTGACCCTGGTGAGGGCCACTTTTCCTCTCCACCTGCTCCCGGGAAAGAAGGTCTGCGTGCGATGCATACATGGTGATGCAAAGGACTGCACTATGGCCAGGGTGGATATTGAAATGGCATGTGGCACTGAGTCCCATGAAGTCGGCGTCATTCGGGACTTATCGCACCCTATAATAATTGGCTGGGATTTCTGTTTGCTTTGGGATTTGTGGGGAAAGGGTTTCTGAGGTCGCTAGCAAGAGTAGGGAACCAATGAACCCTAAAAAGGTATCGCTACACCCAGAGACAGCAGGTTTCCTTTTTGTGTCCTGGTAGGGGATGAGGAGGAAGTGTCCCCTGCATCAGACATTCTGGAGTTAGGGGTGACCGGTGAAAATTTTGGGTCTGCCCAACATAGGGACCCCACTCTGAGGGAAGCCTTTAATAATGTCAGAGTTATTAATGGGGTTGTACAGTAGCCGGAGGCAGACACAAGATTTCCCTATTTTCTGATGAGTGGGGAGTTGTTGTACCGGGTCACAAAAATAAGGGAGTTGGTAGAGCAGTTGGTAATGCCGGGTCCATATAGACGGAAAGTGTTGGACATGACCCATTCACACATCCTGGGTGGACACCTAGGGGTGGGAATATGCAGGAACGGGTTTTACAGAGGTTCTATTGGCCTGGGTGTCACCGGGAAATAGTGAACTATTGCAGGTCCTGCCCTACATGTCAGCTAACTGCCCCCACTCCTCATTTCCAGAGCCCCCTTGTGCCATTGCCCATTATTGAGGTGCCATTCGAGAGAATTGCCATGGACTTGGTCAGTCCCTTAGTTAAATCAGCCCGGGGCCATCAGTATATATTAGTCATCTTGGACTATGCCACACGCTATCCTGAGGCAATATCCCTGAGAAATTCTTCCTCGAAGAGTATAGCCCGCGAGTTTGTCCATGTGTTTTCCTGGACAGGTTTGCTGAAGTAGATCCTGACTGACCAGGGGACCCCTTTCATGAGCAAGGTGATGAGGGAGTTATGCAAAGTCCTGAAAATCTCCAAGTTGAGGACTTCGGTGTACCATCCTCAGTCAGATGGCCTTGTTGAGAGATTTAATAAGACACTGAAGAGCATGCTGAGAAAAGCCATAGAGAAAGACGGTAGAGACTGGGACTGTCTCTTACCATATCTGATGTTTTCCATTCATGAAGTTCCACAGGCCTCCACAGGGTTCTCACCGTTTGAGCTTTTATATGGCCAACATCCGCGAGGTCTCCTGGATATAGCCAAGGAAATCTGGGAAGCCGAAGTCACGCCCCACAGAAGTGTCCTTGAGCATGTGGCCCTGATGCAGCAGAGAATTGCAAAGATGATGCCTATCGTGAAAGAACACCTCCACCAGGCACAAGAAGCTCAGGCCAGGGTCTACAACCGATCTGCAAGAGTTAGGCAGTTCAATCCGGGAGACCGAGTTCTTGTGTTAATTCTGACGGTGGAGAGCAAGTTCTTGGCCAAATGGCAAGGGCCATATGAGGTCGTGGAGAAGCTTGGTGAGGTAAGCTATAAAATTCACCAACAAGGAAGACGGAAACCATTCCAAGTTCACCATGTCAACCTCATCAAGCCATGACAAGATAGAGAGCCGGCAGTAACTCCATCTTTGCTAAGCAACCCAGAAGGTGAGGTTGGAGGGGTTACTCTAGCGAAGATGCTATCGAAGGCCCAGAAACAGCAGTGCCAGGAGTTACTCCAGAAGAACAGGGACCTGTTTTCAGAGTTGCCAGGGTACTCGAAGGTCATAGAGCATGAGGTCCTAACAGAGCCACATATGTGGTTGAACGTGAAGCCCTATTGAATTCCTGAGGCCCATCGCGAAGTAATCTCCAAGGAGGTGGAGCGTATGTTGAAGCTTGGAGTCATTGAGGAATCCAAGAGCGGTTGGTCGAGCCCAATTGTCCTGGTCCCAAAACCTGATGGGGAGTGGAGGTTTTGCAATGACTATCGGAAGTTGGATGAACTCTCCAAGTTCGACGCATATCCCATGCCCCGCATTGATGAGCTTATTGAAAGACTTGGGCCCGCCAAGTATATAACCACATTGGATTTGACGAAGGGGTATTGGCAGATCCCCATGGCACAGGAAGCCAAGGAGAAGACAGTGTTTTCTACACCAGATGGATGCTTCAAGTATGTCCGGATGCCATTTGGCCTACAGGGAGCTCTGGTGACCTTCCAGGGGGCTATGGACAGAATCCTTGCACCCCATAAGCCATACGCTGCTGCGTACCTGGATGATATCGTCATCTTTAGCCCAGACTGGGAGAGTCATCTGGAAAAGTCCAAGCAATGTTGATGCTTTAAGGGAGGCGGGGTTTACAATAAACCTGAAGAAGTGTGCCTTGGGTAAGAAAGAAGCTAAGTACCTAGGATATGTAGTGGGTCGTTGAGAAATAAAGCTCTAAATTAGTAAAGTGGAGGCAATTCAAACATGGCCAAAACCACTCTCCAAAAAGCAAGTTAAAGTCCTTCTGGGGATCGTGGGATATCAAAGGATGTTCGTCCCAAACTTCGCCACGGTGGCTGCGCCTCTGACTGATCTGCTAAAGGGGACAAAATCAGTAATGGCTAAATGGTCCGAAGAGACAGAAGTCAGCCTTCCAAGAAATGAAAGGGGCTCTATGTAAGCAACCCGTTCTGATGGCCCCAGACTTTAAGAAAGAGTTTATTCTTCAGACAGATGCCTCATATTTTGGGGTAGGAGCAGTCCTTTCCCAAGAGCTACATGGGGAGGAGCATCCTGTTCTCTATCGGAGTAGGAAGCTGTCCTCATCTGAAAGGAATTACTCAGTCATAGAGAAGGAATGTTTGGCCATAAAGTGGGCGGTGGACACATTACGGTACTATCTGCTGGGACATAAATTTAGACTGATATCTGACCATGCCCGACTTAGATAGATGAGGGAAACGAAGGGTAAAAATGCTAGGGTCACCCGTTGGTTCTTAGCCCTGCAGGACTTCAGTTTCCATGTAGAACATAGGGCTGGGAAGCTGCACGGTAATGCTGATGCCCTATCAAGAATCCCTTGTCTAGTGGGGGAAAGTGCCAAGCCCCACAGCTTTAGGCAGAGGGGGGAGGTATGTAGCATGGCTAAAGGTTGTATAGTCGATGGGAGGTATGTGTCACATAGATGGCTTGTTGCTGTGATGTAACCCGGAGTGTTTTCTTTGATGCACATAAAAGCAATGATAGGGTCTGACTACCTATATACCTCACTCCTGGGTAAGGGGCATAACCATGTCTATCTATATGTGTTTCAGGACCTGTGGTGATGTCATAACCACATGTCTAATCATGTGATGGGTTCCTGGGTGTGGTTAGGTCTATAAAATAAAGGCAAATGCTTAACACAAGAGGTGTGTGTGTGGAGGTGAAAAGCCTCCAGAGTGTGTTAAGGCTCCAGGACTGAGCCTAAAGGACTGGACACTTGTATTTTCTTTTCCTTAGCTAAAGGCTATTTGTTTTCTGTTATTTACTATGTGGTTTATGGAGCAATAAACCCTTTGAACTTTTAATGGAACGTGCCTCCTGAGTGTCAGCCGTTGCACCTGAGCGAGTACAACCCCTACACATGGATGATCTTGTATAAGTGCTAGACAGGTGATCCATGAGTTAGGCTTCTAAATAATACCCAAATTTTCAACCAGACATACATTCAACCTTCAGCAGCTACTGAACATCTGAAATGAATAGTGACATGTAATACAACAGGGGGTTCACCTGAATGGTATCCACTTAGTCACTTTCCACTCATAAAGGAAGCATCTCAGTAGATTACCTCCTCTATGATGTTTATGTCTTAAGGCTTTCAAACATAATAGCATAAAGTTGACGGAAGCCACCGGTGGCACTGGCCAACAAATTTTCCCTGACACATGTTGGAGAAAGAAGGAAATGGTCTGTTGGATTTATAATCGATGCTTCTTTTGTTCTCTGCGTGATAAGCCACCTCTCAAGTATTCTAGCAAAGACTCCTTGATAAAAAACACAGGAGCGCTCAGTACAGTTGATTGTTCTTGAATAAGGGTGAAGAGGGGAAGATAAGTTTGGGTAATATGATCTATTGACCAACTGCTATCGAATTAAATATGGCATATGGACTGGGTTGACGTAATTATAAAATAAATGAGTTCAACATTTTTAAACTTCTAGAAAACCAAAAAGTTAAACAAAAATTCTTTCTAACTCTCCTGGAAGCCACTGGAAAAAGAGAAGACCTTCTTGACTCCTAGAATAGTTGGCACCACTGAAATCTCTTGGAAAACAACGTTTTAGAAAGATTCTTGTACGACACCAAGATGCTCTGATGACTGAACTATGGTGTCCAAACACACATTCAGTGTGATGATCAGTCTCCCCTTCAAGAATCAAACTAAAATGAGCCATAATCCTTTGTCTTCATTCAATTGTCGATGTTATTATACTGCAATGATCACAAATAATACAAGGCTGATATTGAGTGTTTTTCACTGGAAGATCTAAAAAAGTAAGAAATGGGATTCTAAGCCCAGAAATGAAAAGCATATTGCATATTTCCATACAATTCAAAAAAATCTTAAATTAATATCTTCATCTTTATGAATTTTAAACATATTAATAGAACAGCCTTTGCTGAGAAATGATCGCATTGTAATAAAATATAAACAGCATCTTGAAAGAGATCACAGTTTCCAAATATCCATATAAATAGCTTCTTCCATACTTGTAATTTGAAGGTATTTTCATCTTTTGTGCCTCTTTGTTATAGAAAATACTCTGGATTACAGAAAAGCAGGTACGATTTCCAAAGTCTCAATACAGTTGGATGCTTTTCCTATTTCATAAATTTTGCATTGCTTTTTCTTCTTGCTATCTGTGTATGATTTATACGCCACCTATCACCCTCTTTCTTAACATTACTGAACCATACAAAAGGTCAACGGCACACAGGTAGATATTGAGTTATAAATCTATTGTCTGGCCTATCTTGTCTGATTTATTAGATGCTATTTTTTCTGTTTCTATGCTACATTTGTTTATTGACATGCTCATGCAATCAAGGCGAGATCGATGAGAAGTAAGTCATTTGTAAGAGGTGCATGTGCAAAGAGGATGACTTCATTAAAAACGCTTGTCTATAACAAATTTATTGAATGCCTAGGCTGACATTGAATGATTAAGTAAATTCCGTGTATGTCCCAAAGCCGAGATGTGATTTGAAAGACTTTCATTGCAAATGATTTATGAAAACCTAGGTACAAGAATATGAAGACAATAATATACATTTACATATGCAATGATATGATAAGCAAGATCAATTAGGTGTATGGGAAAAGTCTTCAGCAAAGGTGCTCAGAGTTTGTATTGGTGTCACAGACACACTGGGTAAAGAGCAAAGATGGCAATGTTGGAGTAAGACTCCTTGGAACATCAAAGTTAATGATAGTATTTATTAATCATGACACCCATAACATTGTGCCAGACCTACTAATAGGAAGAGGTGCCAAGTATGCCAACAAGTAGGAGGAGGATTGCAGGATTCTGGTCAGGCAGTCATGTACTACTGACTTGTCCGTTGGATGACGGTCCTTTGGATGTTTTTGCTCAACTCTACTTATTGTACATCTAAAAGACATATGAATGTCATCCAAGAGGCTTTTCATTGGGATAGAAACTACTAGACCAAAATGTTTTTCACGTCCATATCGCTACTCATGGCCATGCCTCAACTGCCCCCAACGCACTTCAATACCTCACCCATGCGTATTGGTGCTGGGACTCTGTCTGGCAACAGGGATTTCCAGCACCCACACAAGAAACCTTCTAGGAACATCACTTTTCAACAGGATTTGGCTTTTTCTGTGCAAATTGCTAAGTGTTTTAGGAGATCTAGTTCTTTTTCCAGGAGTCTCACAGCTATTCCAAGAGAAATGTTAAGTATGACATGATGTATTAATTGCACTATTAGGCTAGGGTCACACTGTGTTATGGCGCTACGTTTAACGGACTATGTTACACCGCGGCATAACGCGGTGTAATGTAGTCCGTTAACGGCGCCATTGATTGTAATGGCGAACGCATCGCTAGCGCACGCCCACATTGGGCGTGCGCTAGCGATGTGCCGTCATTTGAGTAATGGACCGCGAACGCTGCTTGCAGCGTTCGCGGTCCGTTCCTCGCTAGCGCAGATCGGGGATCTGCGCTAGCGGGATCGGCAAACGTGATCCCTTTTGGGACATTGCGTTAGCTCAGTCTGTAGCGCTATGCGCTAAATAGACTGCCCTAACGCAATGTGACCCTAGCCTTATGTGTTCACCTTTCACTCACAGGCCAGATGGTCAATTAGGTTTTTGCAAACCAACTTATAAGTAATAGAAATAGTTACTCATGGAAAATAACTGGATCTAAAGTTCACCACAAATCGGGTTGTCTTCTGTTAAAGCTTTTAGGATTGGACCCTCCCACATATATTAAGGAACAATATTGGATCCTCACAGATGTAACAATGGCAAAAACACAAAGGTGTCTCGCAACTCCAGTCTTGACAGAGTACACAGTGCTGCGATGTGTGCCACTTAATGAGTTTGGTGCCTCTACTAAGTGGAGTTTGATGCCATAATTTGCTCCAGAAATTCTAGTCCAGTAGTGGACTTAAGTATTAGTTCTGACATAGAAAACTCTACCACACCTCTCAACAAGTTTATTAAATCTGACAATGCCCCTGCCCCACCCTGGCTTCTCCTCCCATTTCGGCAATTCTAATCCAAAGTGGTGTGAAAATGGATACTTCTCTTTAATAGAGCTGTAATGAGAATGTACTAATGTGAAATCCATAAGCCTTAGACCAGTCAGTGTTTTAATTAAGTTGTAAAGGAGATATAAGTGCTCCGGAATTAAAAGAGCACTTCCTGAGCCTCTGACACAGTTTAATGGATACCTCACGGTCTGTTGAGGAAATCAGACAGTGAGCTATTAATCAAACTAAAAAGGCTGGTGCTATGTGGGGAGATGACCTTAGGAGGCAAAGCATGGGTGGTGCATTATAATGCCCAGAGCACTCAACACCTCATTTGCACATGAGTTAAAATTATGATTTTATCAAGAATGCAACAACAGATAGAAGACACAAATGTGTCAATGAATTTAGCTTCAAACACCTGTGTGCCATATATGTGGCTTGAAGGGGTTAATATTACTGACAGATTCCATTGAAAGCAAGTACTGAGTAAAGCCACTAACTGTGGCATTCAGACTTTTCATTTGGCCCTGCCCCTGATAATCAGGCTGCCTTTTTCACAACAATACTTAGGCTACGTTCACATTAGCGTTGTGCAATGCGCGACGCACCAAAAACGCGCGCAAAAACGCTGCGTTTTGCGACGCGTGCGTCGTTTTTTGACGAAAATCGGACGCACGAAAAATGCAACTTGTTGCATTTTCGTGCGTCTGACGCTAGCGTCGAAAACGACGCACATGTCGAAAAACGCTAACAAAAAAACGCACGCGTCCCCTATGTTAAACATAGGGGCGCGTCGCCGCTGCGTCGCCGACGCAACAGCGACGCACATTAGCGTAACGCAAAATGTGAACGTAGCCTTACACACAATGCACTGTAGTGTCTATTGTAATTTATCACTCCTAAAGTAAGCAATGCTTTGTTTCAAAATTATACCAATAAAAATGGAAATTTTCAATATTAAAATGATCAGTCGGATTTAGTGAGTTTCTTATATATTCAGCAGAATTAACTACTGCTCCTGTTATGCAAGAATATAATGGATAATGTCATGTATGATTTAATCAAAATGAAATAACCAACCAATGACAATAATAGGTTCAGATATAATTTTGTATTTACCGTATATACTCGAGTATAAGCCGACCCGAGTATAAGCCGACCCCCCTAATTTTGCCACAAAAAACTGGGAAAACTTATTGACTCGAGTATAAGCCTAGGGTGGAAATGCAGCATTTACCGGTGAATTTCTGCACCGTTCATATTTCCCCATAGCTGTGCCCCATATACAGTGCTCTGCACCGTTCATTGTGCCCCATAGCTGTGCCATATACGGTGCTCTGCACCGTTCATTGTGCCCCATAGATGTGCCATATACGGTGCTCTGCACCGTTCACTGTGCCCCATAGATGTGCCATATACGGTGCTCTGCACCGTTCACTGTGCCCCATAGATGTGCCATATACGGTGCTCTGCACCGTTCACTGTGCCCCATAGATGTGCCATATACGGTGCTCTGCACCGTTCACTGTGCCCCATAGATGTGCCATATACGGTGCTCTGCACCGTTCACTGTGCCCCATAGCTGTGCCATATACGGTGCTCTGCACCGTTCATTGTGCCCCATAGATGTGCCATATACGGTGAAAAAACCAAAAAAGGACTCGCACCAGGCCTAAAATAAACCCTAGGTCCAATATGGATGATATAGGGAGAAGTAGTTAACCGTAGGTCTGGGCAAGAAAAATAGAGGTACAAAAGGGGTAAAGAACAATAATCTTTATTAGAATATCAAATATACACAGGATAATAATAGAAAATATAAATACAAAGACAGAAAAAGGGGCAACATGAGAAAGGCAGCTAAAAGAGTGCATGTACTAGATGGCACAATACAATGCTAAATACAGCATAACGTGCAAAATTGAGCATCCCACCCTGACTGCAGACCAAAGGACAAATAGGTCATAAATGAATAGTAAGTAATGTAGTCTCATAGGGGCACTAAAGGATACTGAATAGTGCAATTGCAAGAAATCCACAGCAAAGTGTCCGGGGAAGCAGAAAATATGAGACGGGGAGAAGGCAACGTGAGTGGATATATAAACAATATATTAGATAAATGAGCCGTTACCTTGCGACATGGTAGCAAAAAGAGCCCGGGTACTGCAGGCAGGGAGGGTAGCCTCAACGCGCGTTTCACCTAGATGGCTTCGTCAGGAGGCGTGGCCGTTAAAAGTGCAGGCTGGGATATATATAGGAAGGCAAAACGCCGGTAAGCCAACCGGCACACAATACGGGTTGATGCGAGAGCCCCTGGACAGCTGAGCGAGCCGCGCGTCACGGCACATGGGCGGGAGGACGAACGTCATCTCCGCCCATCTCCATGGCAACGCGGTCCGCCCACGGAGCCATCCGGGGAGCCGCAGCGCAAACCGGATGTGCGCTCAGGCCGCGGGCGCCACGGGAGGAGGAGGCTACATATACTAGATGTTATATGGGTGGGTAAAAACAACCTGAAGATCTAGAATAATAAGAAGGGTGAAAAATATGAACCCACCGACTAGATCTTGGCAAATATCTATTGAAGACTCAGTGTACATGTAAAATATCTATGTATTGCTGACTAGGCGCGGTGTTTACCGAATAGGTTGAATAAAGTATTAAAATAATATAATACCTCACGCCATGGAGAAAGATACAAACAGACTGTGTAATAGCAGATATGACAGGAAATTAAAACTGGGAAGGTAGACAGATCGTCAGAGTTCCGGCATGGACCCTCAGATGTCCAGACTGATAAGTCGGTCATCTCAGAATGAGAATGTGTGCATGATATCTGACGATCCAATGTCTACGAGCAGCAGATACATAACTACTCCTAAGATTATATCATAGCCAGAGAGTGTAACTAAGTATAAGAAAATCATAAATAGAAATAATAATAATGCAAATCACTTAAGGTAAAAAGTATTGTAGTCCACTTATAGAATATTATATTTAAATCTAATCAAGTCTATCGGTGGCGCCAAAAACCGCCCAAAAAGCAATATAGATCTCAATCTATATCTAGTCTATCCACAGCCTCAGAAGGGACATGTGGAGATCATTTTTTAGAAAAGGGCCCCTCCCTTGTAGACGGCGGACCAGGCCTTGGCCCTCATCCGCGATTCTCTCTCACCCCCGCTGCCAAAAAGAAAAAACACCAATACAACATGAGAGACAAGAAAGGCAAGAGATTTTGAAGGTAATTAATCTGTCTGACCATACCTTAACTAAATCTCAACTAAATGTACTCTCCCTAGGCCTCTCATTCTCACCTACAGAAAACTCAGACAGTTTTACCCTGATTAAGGATTTAGAATTATTCGCTAGAAAATTAATCCTTAAAAAACTCTTTACCCCTAGACGAGATCCTTCTTTGTCATCTATAGACTTACAGGTTTTGACTGATCTAGAGGGTTTGGAGGCTGAAAATGTTCAGAATGACTCTGCACTGGTACCCACATCCTTACATCGGCGCTCACAATTTTTTCCTCCCTTGTCGGCCTGTCCTCCAGTGGAAATTTTTGTCAAATTAGTTCGAGAGGAACTGAACAAACTGAATCCTGATATTACTCATGACAATCTTACTCCTCATATGAGGAAAGCTATCAG
Organism: Ranitomeya imitator; assembly: GCF_032444005.1. Classification (NCBI taxonomy): domain Eukaryota; kingdom Metazoa; phylum Chordata; class Amphibia; order Anura; family Dendrobatidae; genus Ranitomeya; species Ranitomeya imitator. Next base: position 66,174,019 of record NC_091286.1, read on the forward strand.
AGAACTTAGAGCCATGAAGGACATTGTCATTAAGAGGGCCGACAAGGGAGGTAATGTTGTGATCTGGCCAGTACCTCTCTATGAAACCGAGGCTTTTCATCAGCTCCGGAATCATGAACACTATCGAAGGCTCGAATCTATCCCGCTCTCCACCTTTCAGCGGGACCTTAACAACCTTCTGGATGATGGAGTAGAATGTTCAGCAATTACATTAAAAATGAAAGAGGCGCTCTTGCCAGACTTCCCCATCGTCCCTACATTTTATTTGCTGCCGAAGGTTCACAAGGACCCCTCATGTCCCCCAGGTAGACCTATTGTCTCGGGCATGGGGGTCTTTGTGAGCCTTCGTGCCAATTTATTGACTTTCACCTACAGAAGTGTGTGGAGACCCTTCCGTCCTTCGTTCAGGACACGACTGATGTCCTGAGAAGGATTGACGGCCTTGTACTGGAGGACGATATGTGGCTCATCACCTGCGACGTGGAGTCCCTGTATACGTCGATCGACCACAGCCACGGGATGCGGGCTGCCAAGTATTTCTTGGACATGACAAATTTAGGACCAGAGCTCACAGGTTTTATCCTGGAGCTATTACAGTTCATACTTACCCACAACTTCTTCGTGTTCAAGGACCGCCCCTTCCTACAGCTCCAGGGCACGGCGATGGGGGCGTCTTGTGCGCCCTCTTACGCCAATCTGTTCCTGGGGCTGTGGGAGAGGGATACGGTCCTTGACACCCCTGGTCACAGCTCCGTCGTCTCGTGGCTGAGGTATATCGACGACATTTTCTTTATATGGCAGGGCTCCACGTCGCAGTTGGATCTGTTCCTCAACCACTTAAACACCAATTCTTTCAACATAAAGCTTACCTGGACATATAGCCAAAGTGTGGTTAACTTTCTGGACCTATCCATTTCTAAAACTAGTGACGGATCCATTACCACCGACGTTTTCCGCAAAAATACATCAACCAATGCACTCCTTCATTTCTCTTCATCTCATCCACCCAAATTGAAGAGCTCAATACCGGTGGGCCAATTCCTGCGGATGCGACGCATCTGTTCTAACGATGATGCTTTTCACAAACAGGCAGCAGACCTCACACGACGCTTTAGAACACGGGGCTATAAACATGTGGACATCAATAGGGGCTATTCTCGTGCTTTACATACTGATAGACCCTCTTTGCTAGCAGGCCGGGCCAAAAAACCTCCTAAGAGTACCGACTTAACACCACGCTTTATTACTAAATTTAATACAAACTGGTCGGCTATTAGCAACATTTTTAAAAAACATTGGCCGATCCTGCTTGCGGATAGGGACCTGTCCAGTCAGATTACCCCCTACCCACTCATCACATGGCGTAAATCTCGCACACTGGGAGACATGCTGTGTGACAGTCACTATGTGCCCCCTAAGAGCAACCCCTTTGGCATTAGCCAGAAGGGTCCCCCTTGGGGCTGCTTTTCCTGCGGGAATTGCTCCGCCTGCAAATACATATGCAGAACAAAGGAATTCTCTAACTCTGCAGGGGATAAGACCTATAAGATAGTCCATCACATTACATGTAATACAGAGGCTATCGTTTATCATGCCTTATGCCCCTGCAAGCGGATTTATATCGGCATGACAACTAGAGCATTTAAAGTCCGAGTCCAGGAACACATCAGGGATATCTATAATGCAGCGAAATGTCTCGAGCCGGCCCTCCTTAAATCTATACCAAGGCACTTCGCTGAGGCCCACAATTGTAATCTGAAGGGCCTCTGTTTTCGTGGTATCGATCGCGTCTATACAGGGATCAGAGGTGGTAATACGAAACAGAGACTCCTCCAAAAAGAGACACGTTGGATGGTCACTCTAAACACCCTTTCACCACTAGGCCTCAATGAGGCCATCAGCTTCAAGTCTTTTTTGTAATTTTGAGCTTGTTTTTAATATATTTTGTCAGGTCTGGGTAATTTTACCATTTATCATTTTTTTTGTGTATTCTCTATTTTTGTCTGTGTTTTGTTCTATTATTAAATTGCTGTTTATGTTTTGATTTAGTTCTTATCTTGCTTACCTCTTCACTCCACGTGTCGGAAGGTATCCACGGAGGAGACTCGTATGCACCATTTTTTCTGGATCCCGACTTTACCCTTGGCTATGGAGTGCAACAGACCGACACCGTTCAAGATATGCATCTCTTGCCCATTTGTGGCATTCCTTTGGATTTAAATATAATATTCTATAAGTGGACTACAATACTTTTTACCTTAAGTGATTTGCATTATTATTATTTCTATTTATGATTTTCTTATACTTAGTTACACTCTCTGGCTATGATATAATCTTAGGAGTAGTTATGTATCTGCTGCTCGTAGACATTGGATCGTCAGATATCATGCACACATTCTCATTCTGAGATGACCGACTTATCAGTCTGGACATCTGAGGGTCCATGCCGGAACTCTGACGATCTGTCTACCTTCCCAGTTTTAATTTCCTGTCATATCTGCTATTACACAGTCTGTTTGTATCTTTCTCCATGGCGTGAGGTATTATATTATTTTAATACTTTATTCAACCTATTCGGTAAACACCGCGCCTAGTCAGCAATACATAGATATTTTACATGTACACTGAGTCTTCAATAGATATTTGCCAAGATCTAGTCGGTGGGTTCATATTTTTCACCCTTCTTATTATTCTAGATCTTCAGGTTGTTTTTACCCACCCATATAACATCTAGTATATGTAGCCTCCTCCTCCCGTGGCGCCCGCGGCCTGAGCGCACATCCGGTTTGCGCTGCGGCTCCCCGGATGGCTCCGTGGGCGGACCGCGTTGCCATGGAGATGGGCGGAGATGACGTTCGTCCTCCCGCCCATGTGCCGTGATGCGCGGCTCGCTCAGCTGTCCAGGGGCTCTCGCATCAACCCGTATTGTGCGCCGGTTGGCTTACCGGCGTTTTGCCTTCCTATATATATCCCAGCCTGCACTTTTAATGGCCACGCCTCCTGACGAAGCCATCTAGGTGAAACGCGCGTTGAGGCTACCCTCCCTGCCTGCAGTACCCGGGCTCTTTTTGCTACCATGTCACAAGGTAACGGCTCATTTATCTAATATATTGTTTACATATCCACTCACGTTGCCTTCTCCCCGTCTCATATTTTCTGCTTCCCCGGACACTTTGCTGTGGATTTCTTGCAATTGCACTATTCAGTATCCTTTAGTGCCCCTATGAGACTACATTACTTACTATTCATTTATGACCTATTTGTCCTTTGGTCTGCAGTCAGGGTGGGATGCTCAATTTTGCACGTTATGCTGTATTTAGCATTGTATTGTGCCATCTAGTACATGCACTCTTTTAGCTGCCTTTCTCATGTTGCCCCTTTTTCTGTCTTTGTATTTATATTTTCTATTATTATCCTGTGTATATTTGATATTCTAATAAAGATTATTGTTCTTTACCCCTTTTGTACCTCTATTTTTCTTGCCCAGACCTACGGTTAACTACTTCTCCCTATATCATCCATATTGGACCTAGGGTTTATTTTAGGCCTGGTGCGAGTCCTTTTTTGGTTTTTTCTGTTTTGGCTTAGAGGTACGCCCCTCGTTGGCCGCGAGGGCATTGCTATGTAGGTGCTTTTTCTTGTGCCATATACGGTGCTCTGCACCATTCACTGTGCCCCATAGATGTGCCATATACGGTGCTCTGCACCGTTCACTGTGCCCCATAGATGTGCCATATACGGTGCTCTGCACCGATCACTGTGCCCCATAGATGTGCCATATACGGTGCTCTGCACCATTCACTGTGCCCCATAGATGTGCCATATACGGTGCTCTGCACCGTTCACTGTGCCCCATAGATGTGCCATATACGGTGCTCTGCACCGTTCACGGTGCCCCATAGATGTGCCATATACGGTGCCCTGCACCGTTCACTGTGCCCCATAGATGTGCCATATACGGTGCTCTGCACCGTTCACTGTGCCCCATAGATGCTCCACATAAATCTCTGCCGCCGCCGCTGCTGCTGCTGCAATAAAAAAAAACACACATACTCACCTACCTTGATTGCAGCTCCCGGCGTCTCGTTCCGGCGCCTCCATCTTCCCGGCGTCTCTGCACTGACTGATCAGGCAAAGGGCGACGCGCACACTATATGCGTCATCGCGCCCTCTGCCTGAACAGTCAGAGCGCAGACGCCGGGAAGATGGAGCGACGCCCGGCGGCTGGAACGAGGACAGGTGAATATGCTATACTTACCTAGTCCTGGCGATCCTCGCGCTGTCCCTCTGCCTGGTCTTCGGTGCCGCAGCTTCTTTCTCTCAGCGGTCACCGGCACCGCTGATTAGAGGAATGAATAGGCGGCTCCGCCCCTATGGGAGGTGGAGCCGCTTATTCATTTCTGTAATGAGCGGTCCCACGTGACTGCTGAAGAGGGGAAGAAGCTGCAGCACAGAAGACCGTGGGACGGCAGGGACAGCGCGAGGATCGCTGGGACTAGGTAAGTATACCTCAGCGCCCTCTCCCCCTCACCCGCCGACCCTGCCACCCACCTTGACTCGAGTATAAGCCGAGAGGGGCACTTTCAGCCCAAAAATTTGGGCTGAAAATCTCGGCTTATACTCGAGTATATACGGTATATGCCAGTAATGAAATATTAATTCTATGTCTAGTGACAAAGTTCATACGAAAATAATTATAATGAATATATTTGCATTTTACTACCCCCAATTAATTGTTATAATAAATTGCTCTTATTATGTTGTAGAAAGCTTACCTGTCATGTCAAATTACAACTGGGGAAAAAATGGATGATGTAGGTATTCACTGTATAAAAATGTTTGGGGATGAGAGAAACTTTCCTATTATTGTATGTAATGATACCTCAGAATATAAGTAACCAGCTTCTCCAGCAGTAAGGTGATACCCATGTGCAGATATAAAGGATTCTATATTTTATAGATCATTTCCTGCTTAAAAGCAGTTATTTTATTAATAGTTTTAATAAAATCTAGTTTGGGTAAATTGCTATAAAAGCATTGCCTGAACTGAAATGTTCACCGTTGAACACCACATAATTTAAGGTCCAAAATCCTATGTTGATTACTTTCTTAACACAAATGTGTAGCAGCTTGGCTTACTTTCGTTTGGTACCAAGTAATTAAAAAAATTTTTTTATATAGTTAGACAAGGTTACCTAGAGCCACCATTAAGGGGAAGCTAAGAACCTAAGGGTTTGTCTAGTCTTCTGATAAAAGTCTGCAGTTACTCTTTGTAACTGCAGAATTCTGAATCTTACAGCGCGCACATTGTACTGTGTCAGGATTTTCCAATATTGTCAGTGAAAGCAGGTGGTCACTCATGTATGCGATTTACTCAGTTTCTGACACATTCCGACTAGACGTGCTCAGCCTCGCCCAATACAGGTGACCTCCCACTCTAATCGGCAATACTGGGGATCCTGACAGTGTGGAGTGCGCATGCTTTAAGGATGGAGAGGTTTTCAGTAACAGACTGACTATAGACTTACGTTGAACATACAGATGTAGCATTCGTCACCTAGATGGGTGGCACATCACGTAAATATAGCATATTTGACAGCTGCTGTTTAGGTGACAAAACATACTGTAAACTCCTGCTCGTGGTGGCTTCAGGTTGTCAAAAGTCATTTTTATCACTAGTTATAGAAAAACAAGGATCTGGCACTGCTTCCATTAACATTGTGTGCATTAAAACAGCAATGATTAAACTGACTAGATTGAGCAGCTGATTAATCGTCTTGGTAGTGCTCACCAGGAAATAATCCAAACAGTAAAGTAAGGAGAAAATAAGGCAGTTTCCGCTGAGCTTTAAAACAAGCTTTATCTGCGGTTCCAAACAGAAAATGTGGAGGCTACTTGACTGTCAGCCGCTTCGCGTGTAAGTCATGATGACTCAAAGGAAGCGTGACTTACATGCAAAACGGCTGTCAGTCATATTGTCTCCACAACCTTTAGTTGGAACTTCCAATAAAACTTATTTTAATGTGCAGTGGTGAGTCTATCATTCTTATGGTTTGTCCATCTGTACTTGCCAATTTATTTGTATTATCAAAGGTTTTCAAATATCAAAGAGGTCCCAGGTTCCGCCATCTCCAATTACTTCTTTTTTTGATTTAAATAGATTTTTATTGAGAATAAACATGAACATTACATTTTATCCATCTTCCAGTGTATTACAAACAAAGTTTCTTCATTTTCCAAACCCCCAACAAACCCCAAACCCCCCCCCCATGACAGCTCCTTCCCAATGATGCTTTTATTACTAGTATTGATGGCTCTTTGAGCCGCTTGACTCACTTATGACCGCTTATTCCCCTAGCAATCTCCCCCCTTCAAAGGCCCTCATCCTCCCATTTCCCATACCTAATCATCCCAGCTCGAGCCACGGAGACCACATTTTGTCAAACATTTCTGTTTTCCCACGTCTTTTGTAGACCCCCTTTTCCAGATTGAGACCATGTTTAACATATTTCAGGAATTCACCCCTTGTAGGCGGCTCCTCCTTAATCCAATTCCTTGCTATTACCTTCCGAGCCATATATAATAGCCTAGCTATTGCTATCTTCCAGGTGTTATCCACTCTAATTTCCTCCACATATCCCAGTAGGCACACCATCGGATCTCTCGGCACTCTGAATTTATACGCCCCTTCCACCGACTCAGTACTACCAGCCAAAAAGCAACCAGTCTTGGACATGTCCACATCATATGATATATTCCTGCATTCTCAGTCCTACATCTCGGACATTCAGAGTCAGCACGCAACCCTGCTCTATGTAGCACTTCCGGTGATTTATAGACTCTGTGCAAGATGTATAGCTGCGATTGTCTATACGGCTCGCTTAGTGACACTCGTGGAACCCACTCCAACACCGACTCCCAGGTTTCATTCTCCATTGGGCCTAAATCTCTTTCTCATTTAGCTCTCGCTTTTAGAGGAAAATCCAGCAAATATGCATGCAGTAGGTCCTTATAGAGGGTGGAAATGACTCCCCTTGTGGACCCATCCCCACACACGTATTCCAAAACTATGCCCCTGTTTTGAGCTCCAAAAGCATGCTTCATCTGGGCATATTGATACTCCCCAGTCGGTCTCAGTCCAAACTCCCCCTGCAGCTGAGAAAAGGATTTTAACACTCGTTGTTGAATTATCTGAGCAACAAAATAAATTCCTTTAGCATGCCACTCTGTCAGCACTCCCAGAGCCGCAAACTCTACCAAATTATTATTAAGCCATATCGGTGTAAATTTAGTCAGTCCCGTAACCCCCCGAATCTGTCGCAGTCTGGTCCATAGTTTGCGTATCAAAAACATAGTTGGATACAATTTCCCCAATGCTCCCAAGGAGCCATCCTCCAGACACTGCACCACCGGTCGTCGGTTTGTCACCCCCTCCATCAAGTGTTGTACCGCACTGGAGGACGCCTCCCGCGCCCAGCCCTTCAAATGCTGACTTTGGGCTACAAGAAAATATAGCTCAGGGTTGGGCAAAGCCAAACCTCCATCTTCCTTGGGTCGCTGAAGCGTCTCCAGGCTAATACGTGGGTATTGCCTCCCCCATATCAGGCTTCTAAAAAGAGCATTAATCTGACGGAACTTCCCACGTGGAATCCAAACTGGTGCATTATGGAGGACGTAGAGTATTTTGGGCATCAGAACCATTTTAATAAGATTAACCCTACCCACCACCGATAGGTGTAACTTGTTCCACGCATCTACTTTTGCCTTTAGCACGCCCATGAGAGGAGTCAAATTCCTATTCAAAAACTCTGTAACTGGCATCAAGATCCATATTCCCAAGTATTTAAAAAGGGATGCCACCTTAAGCCGCCCCTCTCCCAATGGCTCACTCCCACTCTCCTCCACCCCATCCACATCAAAGAGGACCGATTTTTCCCAGTTTATCCTCAGCCCCGACAAGGCACCAAATTTCTCAATGATCTCGATGGCCCCTTTCAAGGCGTCATCCGGGTCCGCCAGGAACAGTAAAATGTCGTCCGCATATAGCGCAATCTTCTCCTCAACACTCCCATATCTGAACCCAGGAACCCCATCAGACTGTCGAATCTTGGCGGCCAGTGGCTCCACAGCTAGAGCAAACAGAAGGGGCGACAGTGGGCATCCCTGCCTCGTACCTCTGGCCAACTTTATAGGCTGAGAAAGTTCCCCATTCACTCTAATTCTAGCTGTCGGTAATGAATATAGCAATTGAACCCACGACACAAATTGCGGTCGAATACCCATACACTTCAACACCCGCCAGAGATATCCCCACTCCACACTATCAAACGCCTTATGGGCATCCAAGGACGCTACAACCCTCCGGCCACAATTGTCAGACTTCAGCTGCAGATTCATATACAGCCTCCGCAGATTAACCGCTGTAGACCTGTCAGGCATAAAGCCGGACTGATCCGAATGTACAAGGTTAGTAATGACACTGGACAAGCGGGAAGCTAACACCCTGGCCAAGAGCTTGACATCGATGGTTAACAGAGAGATTGGGCGATATGACTCAGGTTTCCCCAGATCCTTATCCTCCTTCGGAATAACCACTATAATGGCTTCCCTCATAGATGCTGGGAGATACCCCTGGCATCCAGCCTCCTCCAGTACTAACTTTAATCTGGGAATCAACACTTCCCCTAGGCTTTTATAAATTTCGGCTGGTAACCCATCAACTCCAGGTGCCTTCCCATTGGCCATAGACTTCATCGCCCGACTCAGTTCCTCCTCAGTGATAGGGGCATCGAGGCTCACCCTATCCTCCTCACTCAATTTCGGCAGACCCAGACTCTCCAAGAAAGTCTCTGTATCTCCGACTGACTCATTGACCTTGGAGGAATATAAGTCCGCGTAGAAGTCCGCAAAAACCTTTATGATTTCAGATGTTTCAGATATCTTGCTCCCACCATCAGAAACTAACGAGTGTACATACGAGGTACTTCGCTGAGCAGAAGCCACCACCGATAGCATGTGTCCCACTGTTTCTCCCTCTTGAAAATAAGTCACCCTTTGAAACTCCCGCTTCCTTTCAGCTTTTCCCAGCAGAATCTTCTCCATATGAGTTTGCGCTGTTCTCAACCTTTTCCCTGCCTCGGAAGTCCCCAACACTACCATCTCGCCCTCTGCAGCCTTCAACTCCTCCACCGCCGCTCTCTCTGCCTCCCTCGTCTTCCGCTTACACCTACTAATATCTCTAAATAGTAGCCCTCTCAGGTACGCCTTCATTGCATCCCACACAGTTAGAGCATCTGTACTCCCATCATTTAAAGCAAAAAATTCCGTCACCTCCTTCCCTATACCTTCCAAGTCAACACTATGTAACCAGTTAGGATGGATCTTCCATTCTCTCCCGCCTGCGGTCCGTGTCCCCAACAACCTAACCTCCACCTCAATTGGACTGGGTCCGAAAGGGCCCTCGGCAGATAACGCCCCTCCCCCACCATTGTGTCCAACAGACGATTACCCAGCGCCATATCAATTCTGGACAGCGTAGCATGAGCCGGTGAGTAACATGAGTACCCTCTCTCCCCAACATGTCTAACTCTCCATAGATCAATCATGCCTATTTCATGCACATAGGTACCAAATGCTGTAGTGTGCCCCTCCGACCTGTTCTGGGTGTTCTTATTTTTATCCCAAAAATCGTCGCAAATATTGTTCAAATCCCCAATAATTAAAAGTGGTAGCGGTCCCCATCGTTCCACCTTCTCCAACACCTCCCTAATCTTCTTACTTGAATATGGAGGTGGAATATACATTGCCGCGACACACACTCTCACTCCATATAATATACACTGTATCACCACATACTGACCATCAGCATCCACGCATACCTTCACCTCTTCATACTGCACTCCCACCGGCACCAACACGGACACCCCCCTTGAGTACGTCGAAAAGGTAGAGTGATACCCCTTCTGAATCCATCATCTATTTAGTACGTCCACCTTCTCCCGTATCAAGTGCGTCTCCAGCAAGCATATCATAGAGGCCCGTTGATCCTTTGCATACTGCAAGCTCGCAGCTCTCCTAGACTTATCCGCCAGACCTCTCACATTCCAACTCAATATCTTAAAGCGGTCCCCTATTATGTGACTCATCATCTTTAGTTATGTCGTTACTCCCGGTCCTGAGCTGTCTAACTTCCCTCCCCTCCCTTACCCATACCTCCCCTCCCCTACCCATACCTCCCCTCCCCCATCCATACCTCCCCTCCCCCACACTCCCCCCCAATACTATACATTCTGCCTCTTATCAAGAGTGGGGCACCATCACCCATTGCGAACACTCTTGTTAATGTAACCTTCTCCTTCTGCCTCCCGCTACCGTTTATAACAGAATTCGGCGCAATTCTTAAAAGAATAAAATATTTCAACATGTATTAAATTACAACTGCAAGAAACTAAGTAAACTTTTAGTACGCTGCACACCCTTCCTCCCTCGTACTTCTCCGCCGTATCAGCACTCCCAGGGCGTTCCCTGAGTAATGCCCAGCTCCACCCTCAAACCTTCACATTGCAATTACCAATGTACTATCAGTCAATCTCTTTTCCTTTTTAAAAGTAAAATACCTCCCGACCGACCCACCCCGTATTTTCAATCTCCTTTCCCTTTAAGCCTTTTAGCATTGAGATCTATCCACTGGGTAGCGTCCTCCGGCATCTGGAAAAAATGAATCTTATCCAACGCCACCACTCTCAGTCGTGCCGGAAACATCATGGAGTATTGCACTCCCAGTTCCCTCAGTCGTCTCTTGATACCCGTGAACATCATCCGTTGTTTCTGTACCAGGGCGGAATAGTCGGGGTAGATAGCAATTCTTTGACCTCCAATTGTCAAATCCGTCATGTCTCTAGCCTTCCTCAGTATGATGTCTCTGTCTCTGTAATTTAGGATTTTGGCAAGCATGGTACGGGGACTTGCTCCAGGGACAGGTGGTTTCGGTGGGACCCTGTGGGCTCTCTCTACCGCAAATACTTTTGTCAGTGCTGCATCACCAAAGGTCTCAAGGAGCCAGCTTTCAATATACTCCGTGGGATTCCTCCCCTCAGTTTTTTCAGGGATACCCACTATACGAATGTTATTTCTTCTGGACCTATTCTCCAGATCCTCATTTTTTGCAGCTAGCTCCGATATTGCTTGAGCAAACTTCTTCTCCGCTTTCTGCAGCTGCACTATATGATCCTCCGCAGTACTCACTCTTTCCTCCACAGCGCCCACACGTTTGTCAATCTTCTGCAGGGCTGCATTTATCTGGGCTGTGTCCCCCTTGACCTCCTGTAGCTGCTGGGTCAGGGATTGTTTGCATGATGACACCAGTGCAAAAACGTCTCTAAGGGTGGGCTCTGCTCCTGGCCCCTTATCTTCAGATCCCCCTACTACCACCGCCATGCTACTATCCCTGCTGTACCTCCTGCTCCTCTGCTGGGCTTTCCTCCTCCTCTTCTGTGTCCGTGTCCGCTCCGGCGTCGTCCTCTGCTTTTCCTGCGTTCTCTGCGGCCTCCACTCTAGCAAACTGCTGGAGCTTTGCCGCCGCCGCCGCCGCCATTCGCTTCTGGCATGCAGCGTTCTCCTTTTCCGCCTTCTCCCTGGCGTCGGCGCCATCTTGGCCGGTCCCAGCCTCGCCGGCTCCGGCGTCTCTTTGCCTCCTCCTGGTCATATTTGCTGACCTCGGGGCCACCGCTGTTCACCGCCGCACTCCCGGGACTCTCCTACAGCCGGTAAGCACCGCAAATCGCCACTCAGCTGCGGCTTATAAGGATAACGGCAATATTAGTAGCGGGAGCGCTCTGCCACGCGTCCGCTCACATGGACATTCAGGCCACGCCCCCATCTCCAATTACTTCTTGTGCTCAACACAGTAAAATTGATCTGGTCTCTGCACATTGTTGGTGTGAATGAGGCTGAGTTTGCATTTAAATGAACTAGTCTGTCAAGATGAATATATAGAAAAGGGGGCTGGCTTAGCCATTGAGATGAGCTAAGTAGCTGTCACACAGCTCATGTGTCAAGCAAATGCTGCAAGTTGAGCTGCTGGGACCTGGGATTGCACTGCTATCTGGATATTGGCATCATGTTGACAGTACTGCAGCCAATCAGTGAGCTCAGAGCTGGGCATTCTATCTGCAGTGAAATGCTCCACTCAAGGCTGCTCAGCTCACTGCCGCGTTGTCAAAGTGATGTCAATGCCACAGCCAAATTCCGATATTGGAAGCAGTAGTGGAGACTCAACGATGAACCCTGGAAAGATGACTACAGTGGGGTTTGATTGTTTTTCCTGAATTATATTTGAAAGTGTAACTTCTCATGTATTTAGGGGATTTGGAGGTCAACATAAAAAAGGCAAAAACTACTATTAAGGTATACTAAGAATTATACAATTTTGGAAATATTTAGGACAAAAAAAAGAGAATGAGAATGGTTTCATGAGGATTGGGAACTAGAATTGCTCACCAGTTGACTATACCATATATTTTTATGTACTGTAGTACTCAAGTATCAAAGAACTTGTAACATTCATAACAAATGGAATATATAGGTACAGATAATACAACACAATAGACTGGATAATTGAATTCCCATTTCAATCTCATCATCTACTTTTATTTTGGTTAAGGTGGATATAATTATGGATTCCGCTACTTCCTGGACGAGTCCTAGATCAGTCAATATCAGTTGAGTTTTTGTCTTTGTTCACAAGCAGGTCCATACAAGTAAAATAACATTCACTTTATCCATACGATGGATTGTTAGGTGCAGGAGACGACTAAGAGTAATTGATTTCATATTGTCTCTTCCTCTCTTTGAGGACCATATTTTGAACTTAAGATTCATTTATTATATCCGATAATAAGAAATGCAAGCTCCAGCTAGCAGATAAGATTAAGGTTTGTAAATGAAGTGGAATATATCTTCTAGCTAGAGATTTAAAATTAAGAAATAAATCAGATGCTGGAAACAGAAAGCACTGTAAGCTGTTGATTTCTCTGTCTAATATCCCCGGGAGCCCTTCATGTTTTTATGAAACATTGATTCCTCTCAATTTCACCTGTTGAGTTTGCTGCTTTTCTAAAATGCCAAATGTTCTGTCTTCTGGTACCGCATCTGATTACCAGCATTCAATAAATGAACTGACATCTAATTACACAGGCCAAGGAGAGAACTTCTGCTATGAGATTTCACAAACTAGACTCTTCATTAGAGATGACAGAAGAATTGCCAATATGCACACTCATTATCTACATCAGACTTGACATATCTGTTCAAAAATGAAATACGGGGTCCAAGAATGCTCTTTTTAATGAACTGTTGCAGTGTGCAATTAAATCCTGTAGCCATATAAAAATCATTGCAATTTCAATTATTTACTTCCATTAGTATAGAGTTTAAGTGACTTAACTGCATTTTTAACAGTGGCCAAGAGGTCATTGACAGTAGAAAGTGGTGAAGATCAATAAATTAGGGAAGCATCAAATTTTGACTTTGATGACAGAGCTAGACCAAGTCTATGTGAATTGATTTAAAGAGTGTGATGTGTTGTACAGTTGATAAGCGCCAGTGTCTCTAATCACAATAATGCTAGCCTCGGCAGGAGCTCCGACTTCCACACCTACATTGTCAAGAAAAGAGAAAACATTGGAGTATTTAGACTTATGAAATATCATTGTCTATAATGCCTGTTTGCACAGTTCTTAACCTAGAACATACAAGGTACCATAAGAGGGGGTACATTATGGATCCACAGGTAGCTATAAAATGGCTCCTCCATATGTTGATCTCTGGTCTGGGAAGCACCATACAGAGATGCATCTGCTGAATATGTCTATATGTAGTGACCCAGTATTTGTGATGCAAACTGCAGTCTGTAGAGTTTTGCTAGCATGTCATGAGAATGTATTGAATTCTCATCATGAAAAAGTAGACATTAACAAAATTCACAGTAAGGAAAGAGTGGACACATCTGCCTTTGTCAATGACCAAGACAAAACTGCAAACCCAATGTGACATTGTTAGAATGATGCTAACAACTCAAATCTGAAAATGAAAAGTCAATTTCCTCATGTTTTATTTCCTTTTCAAGGAGCCGATTTAAAAAAATGTAAATATCATCTTCAGATAAGAAGCTATACAAAAAATTCATGGGCTAGATGTGCTCCTGCAAGGAGTAGGCAATCCAGGTGAGTAATAAATAAAATATATGCATAAAACTACACATTACAAAGCCAATCAGACTCCTTCATCAGTAGCTCTATAAAGAAACACGAATGATATCCTGTGAGCATAGACCTGATGAAGGAGTCTGATCGACTCCATAAGGTGTAATTTTATGAATACATTTTATTTATTACCCACCTGGATTACCAACTCCTTGGCACCGCACATCTACTCCTTGGCAGCGCACATCTAGTCTATGGATCTTTTATCGTTGTTTCTTCTGTCATACCTTTTCAGCCCATGGTATAACGGGCATTGCTGCAGCTGATGGATTAAGTTAATGCTTCATCCAGAATTGTGTGTGAGTCCTGCACAATGTTATAAGGTGACGGTACTTCTTACCAGTAACAGCACTGTACCAGCTAATCCCCCCACTAAGAGCGATTTCTTTATCTTTTATCTTCAGATAAGCAGTAGAAGACTAGAACTCTAGTGTCACCTATTGGAGGCAGCAAACCTTAAAGTTATTATTCACCCTTTAATAGAGAGGAGCGGTGTTCGAGTTGAACTGCTCACCAATTTCAAATTCGAGCTGTTTTGGGTGGTGTTTGAGTCGTTCGTCGAACTCGAACAATTTGTTTAAAATTCGGCTGTTCGAGTTTCTGTTCGATAACTGTTTGTTCACCAAAAGCCTCACTTGATTTGCACTTTAAAACTGTTTATCATTGTTAATAGACTGTTTCAGTGTATAGAGGGCGGGGGATAGATCTGTGCTGAAATAATGCCGATCTCCTTTTTTTTTTTCTTTCCCACATTTACAGTGGGGCGGTGCAGTCTCAGCCTATCAGCAGTGTACACACACAGCAATGTGCATGTGATGCACACAAGCAAGAGCACGTGTCATTCGCTGTGTATGTCACATGTCCTTGCCCTATAAGAACCAGCCATTTTCCCCGTCGCCACCATTTCCTCACTGCTGCAGCTTAGTCTTAGATGGCACCGCTGCTGCTGTGGGCGCTATACAGTCAAAGTGTCTTTTTTTGCGAGCAAATTTTCTGAGAGATAGGTTTAGGGAGTCGGGACTAGTTGTAATATCAGCCCTTTTCAGGGTTGGTTACAGCAGTTCATAGCACTTTTCGCCAGGCAGGTCTGTGCCAGTGCTGTGCAAGTGTTTTTCATAGCATTTGGTGTAATCTAGCTCAACCAATCCTTTTAGGCTAGTAGCATTGTCTGGTAGTCATCTGAGTAGCCTGCCTGTGAAGCTAGCTACACCGCCTGTGTATCTAAATTTTTACTGCATCTAACCCAGGAAATCATTTTGGGCTTAGTAGCAGTGTCTGCATGTCAGCGGAGTAGCCCACCTGTGAAGCTAGCTACACCGCCTGTGTATCTAAATTTTTACAGCATCTAACCCAGTAAATAGCTTTGGGCCTAGAAGCAGAGTCTGCACGTCAGCGTAGTAGCCCGCCTGTGAAGCTAACTACACCGCCTGTGTATCTAAATTTTTACTGCATCTAACCCAGTAAATAGTTTTGGGCCAAGGAGCAGTGTCTGCATGTCAGCCGAGTAGCCAGCCTGTGAAGCTAACTACACCGCCTGTGTATCTAAATTTTTACTGCATCTAACGCAGTAAATCCTTTTGGGCCTAGTACCACAGTTTGGCCACTCAGCTCTGCTCGGTTTTCATCCATCGTTTTGTGCCAACAACTACAGATACAGAGTTGCCAATTAGTTAAGCACCAAAATGAGTGGCAAAAGGCCTGCTGCTGATGGAAAGGGGAATAGGCGTGTTGGAAAGGGAAAACAAGGTTGTGTCCATGGGGTAGGTGGCAAAGCAACAGTAACATCTGCAGAAGAAAGACCATCTTCCAGCCAAAGTAAGATGTCTACTTCTTTTCGTGGACAATCTGATATGATCCCTTTCTTACGACTATCGATACGAGCATCGCTACAAATTCCAGATGAGGCACAAAAGAGCAGGTGCTTGAACGGATATCATGTGCTCGTTCAAGTGGGCTATCCTCCATGTCAACTTCAACATCACAACTACTCCAGTCCTCAGAGTTGTCACCCCAATCACACTTGCTTCCTCACAGCTCCCAAGTCTTCAGCCACCTGTCTGAGTATGTGGTAACACAGATGGTTAAGTCTGCAGAGCTGTTTACTCATACTATAGCCTTGGAATTAGAGGTCTGCTCCAGAGCTTCTGTGAATCCAGACGAGGAAATGATCTGCACTGATGCCCAGAATCTTTGTGAGTCTAATCCAGGCCCAGATGAAGAAGGTTCAGAGCATAATGTAGACCGTCGTTCCCAAACTGTAACTCCTGTTGCTGGAGACAATGAGGAAGATGATGATGAGACAAATACCTGATTGGAACAAAAACGTGACTTTTCGGTCAGGGCAGGAAGAGGTTGGCTCTGAGGACGATGGGTGTGAGAACACACAGGATGTTGACAAGGTTGGAGACCCCACTTACTGTCATCTCACAGTCCGCCAGTCCATGAGGTCAGCAGAGGAGGTGAAGGAGGATGCTAATGACGAGTCTGACGACGAGGTTAGGTTGCGCCTTCCTGGACAGAGACGGAGTACTGGAAGCACATCAACAACTGCATCCTCAACCCCAACTGTGCCTCTGAGCAGAAGTCATGGTGGCTTTTCAGGTTGCACGGGCTCTAAGCCTTTCATAGCCTGGGCATTTTTTGAGATCGCAAAGGATGACCCAACTCATGTTGTCTGTAAGATTTGTCACCAAAATCTCAGCAGAGGCCAAAAATTGACTAGTTTGAATACTTCACGCATGAACCGTCACATGGATATGAGGCATAAGTTGCAGTGGGAAGCTCACTGTTCTACAATGCGGCCTAGTGGGCCAGGTCAACCACCGTCTGTCCCATCAAGTGCATCTGCGTCCTCTTCATCCTCTGTGACTGTGGGGACAGCAGTCGCACATGGCTTTGGACACAGACCTTCCACCTCTTTACCCACAACATCCAGTGTGATTGGCAGGTCATCAGGACATTTGCAAGTGGAAACACCTGCTGGTGTTGAGCGCTCTCTGACATCGACACATTTTGATCAAGGCAACATAACATCTCCGCCTGCACCTTCCTTACAGACCAGCAGTTTGCCGGGGACACCCTACTTAACCCCGTCTAAGCATGGCAGCTGGCCCTCAGTCCCTCAGATGTGGACAAGTAAAAGACCATTTCCTCCTAGCCATGACAAAGCTAAGAGGTTGAATTTCACCATCTGCAAGCTGTTGGCTACAGAAATGCTGCCTTTCCGCCTGGTGGACACAGAGGATTTTTGAGACCTTATGTCTGTCGCAGTGCCCCAGTACCAGATGCCCAGTTGCCACTACTTCTCAAACAAAGCTGTGCCTGCGCTACACCAGCATGTCACACACAACATCACTGCTTCCTTTAGAAACTCTGTGTGTGACAGGGTGCATTTCACCACAGACACTTGGATGAGTAGACATGGACAAGGGCGTTACATGTCAGTGACTGGGCACTGGGTAACTATGGTGACATCAGGAGAAGGGGCTGCTGTCCAAGTCTTGCTGTCCCCACGAGTTGCTCGTCGATCCTCTATGTAGAAGTTCCTCCACTGCTTCTGCCTCCTCAACCTCCTCTCGGTCCTCCACCTGCACCCAAAGCCTGTGTGGTAATTCCACCCGCGTTGTAACTGTACAGAAGGAATCCTGGACACCTCTTTACTATGCTGTCACCAGGGCTCAACGGCATCAGGCAGTGTTTACATTGAAATGTCTGGGAAATGTGAGTCACACAGCTGAGGAGTTGTGGTCAGCTCTGGAGACCGAGTTCCATTAATGGTTGTCTCCACTCAACCTGCAGCCAGGGAAGGCCGTGTGTGACAATGCTGCAAACCTGTCGCCGGGGCAATGTCACACACGTGCCTTGAGTGGCTCACGTTTTGAACCTGGTTGTCCAGCAACTTTTTATCCAACTATCCCGGACTAGATGGGCTTCTGCAGAAGGCACGGTCCCTGTGTGCTCACTTTCGCCGTTCACATCCCGCAGCTCTACAGAAGTCGTTGGGCCTGCCAGTTCACCTGCTGAAATGCGATGTGCCCACACGGTGGAATTCAACTCTGCACATGTTGCAGCACCGATGAGCACTGGTGAAAGTGCGTTATGATGTATAGCCTGGGCCAATGAGATCCAGAGGTGGGGAAAATCACGCTGCAGGATGGTCGCAGATCAGAGACCTATGCACCCTTGTGCACAGTTTTGAAATAGAGACGAAGATGTTTAGTGCTGACGATGCCATTATCAGCATGACTATTCCGGTGATTTACATGCTGGAGCACACCTTAAACAGTATTCGGAGTCAGGTGGTGGAACATGAGGAGGAGGAGGAACAGGAGGAGTCGTATGCGGAAGGGATAATATCTCCAAGGTCCAGACGGTCGGAAGCACCAGGGTGGCTGGCATTGGAGGCTGGGGGAGAGGGATTAGTGAGGCTGCATGGTAGCAGCCAAACTGTTGAGGAAGGTGCAGGAGGCAAGGAAGTAGTGGAGGACGAACTGGCGTTGGGCATGGAAGACTCATCAGATGAGTGAGACCTTGATCAAATTTATGTTGTGCGAGGTTGGGGGGAGAGGGCAGAGGAAGGAAGCATGAGTCTCACCTCGCCACCACCAAGATAACATGGACTTGGTCCTCCTGGATGCGCAAGACACGAGTGCCTTCTTGCTGCACTACCTGTAACATGACCCTCGGATTGTCAGAATCCGAAGTAATGCTGACTACTGGGTTGCCACACTCTTAGATCCCCAGTACAAAAGGAAATTTGCCAAATAATTCCTGCCATAGAAAGGGATTCACGCATGCAGGAGTATCAGCAGAGACTGTTACAGAATCTTATATCTGCTTTTCCACAAAATACCAGTGGTGCACGTAATGAATCTCTGAGTTCTAACTTGCCAACCGTGGGACTATCGAGTCCTCACTCAAATCGTTACAGTAACATCGTATCTGGTGGTAACAGCAATTTTTTCCAATCATTTCAAGATTTTTTTTTAGACCATCCTTTGCAAGGCCACAGGAGACAAGAAGTCTGAAGCATAGCCAACGCCTAGAGAGGATGGTACAGGAGTATCTCCAAGTTAACATCGATGTCACGACTGTGGAACTGGACCACATTTTTGGCTTCCAATCTTGAAAAATGGCCTGAGCTCACCACTCACGCCTTGGAAATCTTGTCGTGACCCGCAGTCAGCGTTCTCTCTGAACGTGTGTTTAGTGCTGCTGGTGGTGTGCTGACAGATAAGCGCACGCGGCTGTCCAGTGACAATGTAGACAGACTAACGTTCATCAAGATGAACAAATCCTGGATCCGCAAGGACTTTTCTACCCCTGTGTCATCCTGGGGAGACTGAAAGCTTGATGATTTTTGAAAATCACCTCACCAACCATTTTAAAAAAACTTTGGTGAAATTGATGCCACTTAAGTGTTGTCTGTGGCCGAATTTTTGGAAAAAATGGAGACTCTTTTTGGAGTCCCCTTGCTGTGTTTTACATGACGTTGCCATTGTCAATTCCAGGTGGGTGGGGTTGTCTGCGGAGTTGTTTACTCATACTATGGCCTGGGATTCAGAGGTCTGCTCCTAAACGTCAGTGTCTGCTGCTCAAGCTACACCACCTGTTTATCTAACTACTAATTTTTAACTGCATCTAGCCCAGACAATACTTTGGGCCTATTAGCATTTTGTGCTACTCAGCAGAGTACCCCACTCATGAAGCAAGATACACCGCCTGTTTATCTAATTACTAATTTTTTACTGCATGTAACCCAGGAAATCCTTTTGGGCCTAGTAACATTTTGTGCTACTCAGCAGAGTACCCCACCCATGAAGCAAGCAAAACCACCTGTTTACCTAAGTACTATTTTTTAACTGCATCTAGCCCAGGAAATCCTTTTGAGCCTAGTAGAATTCTGTGCTACTCAGCAGAGTACCCCACCCATGAAGCAAGCTACACCGCCTGTTTATCTAATTACTAATTTTTAACTGCATCTAGCCCAGGCAATACTTTGGGCCTAGTAGCAATTTCTGCTACTCAGCAGCGCACCCCACCCATTAAGCAAGCTACACTGCCTTCTTCCTTTCTCAATCTAACCCCTCGGCTCTGGGTGTCCGCTCTCCCTCCAGCTCTCTCATTCTCACAGGTGGACTACTGCGTGCATTCACACTGTGGCAAATCTTATGGGCCCAGGCATAAGAAGTCGTCGAGATAATGGATAATATGTGCCCCCTTTGAAACATCCATGACGACCCATTCAAGGAAGCAACTAAACGCCTCAAATAGTGAGCAGGATATGGAGCACCCCATGGGCAAACAGCGATCTATGTAGTATGCTGCTTCACAGAAGCAGCCCAATGGGAGGACACTATTCGGAGGCACAGGTAGTAACCGGAACGCCCCCTCAATGTCTGTTTTGGTCATTAGACTGTCCCTTCCCAACTTCTTGACCCGCATGATTGCCTCGCCAAAGGAGGTACAGTACATAGTACTGTACTTGGTTCCGCCTCGATGTTGTTGTTTACTGACCTGCCCCTTGGATATGACAAATGGTGGATTAGTCTGAATGTATTGGGTTCCTTTTTTGGCACGACTCCCAATGGGGATACCACTACGTCTTCTAAAAAAAGTGTTCTGAATGTACCCGCCGCCATTCTACCTAAAGATATTTCTTTTTTAAATTTTTTGTCGCAACGTCTGGGTGTTGGTAGGGTGATTTTAGATTTTTACTCCAGCCTTTCTTGATTTTAGAAGGGCATGACATGCCTATATCTGCGTCTCCTCCTTTTACTCCTCCACCTCTTTTGTTTTCACATGATGATATGTACTTGTGACTTTTCCATGTGGTTGTTGTGTCTTCTGAGCAGTTTGTCAGCTTTTGGAAACCTTTTAAGGTGTTTTCTATGTGTTTTCTATGTGTTTGTATGTGTGTTTGTATGTGTTTGCCTGCCATTGGTTTCAATGGGGTTCAACGGTGTTCGTCGAACATTCGTAGAACATGCCCCAATTCGACGAACCGAACCAAACTCTAACACTAGGGGGGTGGCTCAACACTACTCTTTAACAAGCCTTTATACATGACTTTAGATATAAAACCAAACCAGACACTCCATTTGCTGACATGTTTCAAAGTGTTTGCCCCTATTTAGCGCAAGGCAAAAGGTCTGATTCGGCTAGGTGAGAGGCCTCTGACATAGGATCATTTTAAACAAATAACATATAAAAGTAACATTTTAGAAGTAAGACAGAAAGCAAACTATAGTAAATAACACACCATGGTGATAACAATCCAGTAGCCAGGAATAAGGTCAAAAGTCAGGATACTGTTTCATAAAGTCAGAAAAATGGGCTAAGAGCAAACAGCCAAAGACATTCAGACAAATAGGAGAAGTCCTAGAGACATCAAAATAAGTGCCATAAGTGAGCAAAAAAAAAGAGGAAAAGTGTGACACAACTTCCTCACAGTAGTGGAACTGAGGGGTTGTCAGCAGTCACTGCAGAATGATGCCTGGTGCAATGTATGCGAGTTGCATAGTTGTGATAACATGCCGACTAGGTTCATCCAGCTTCTCTCAACTCTCTTCTATAGAGAGAAGACAAATGCTAAGTGTGTGATTATATATTTGATAATGACAAAGTGAACCCTATTCTATAACCCACATTTCTCTGTAACTAGGATTTATATTAACCCTTTCATGACATGTGCCATCCGAGTACCGCACATGTCATATCTCCCCCTTTTATGTGGGTGCTGAGCCCACATCTTTTCCATCACATGTCAGCGTTTTTGAACAGTGGGAAAGGTCGCTCACATACTTCAGTCCAGATCTTACTGGCATAATAATATTCTCATGGTCTAGCTCAGGTAGTATAAGAGTGCCGAGGCTGGAGAAAGACAGAGCTGGTGGACAGTCTGTACTGTAACCTGAGAGGTTCCAGGAATACTAAGTTGATGAGACCGTTTGATTTACTTTGCCTTGCCCAGAGAGAGGACTGTTTTGTTATATATTTGTGATGAACAAAGGACTGTTTGGTTATTTGTTTGTGCTGAAGAAAGGTTGGAGATTATTTTGGATGAAGAACAATAAACTTTGCTCTGTATTGATATAAAAAAACTAATTTATTTTCTGTGCACTTATAACATGCGTTTTTGATCCATTTTTCACAGACCGGTTTCTAGGAGAATCTTTGGAAACCATCAGTTGTTTTTTTTTTTTCCATAGGAAAAAACAGATGACACTGATTGTAAAAGCAGACACATGGACAAAAAATCAAAACATGAAAAACATATCCAAGACAATGATGATAAACGTTGAGTTTTTTTGAAAATTTGAAAAAAAAAACTGATGTGAATAATGTGACTGAATAGTGAACAAATCAATTTAATGTTGGATTATTCTTATGAACAATCTCATCAACATTCCAGACTAAACAAGTAGAGGAGGCAGATAGTATTGAAAAGATGTAGATGATTGGTGCGAGTAAATAATTGGCTGCATTAGACTAATCATGGTCACTATTTGTTCCCTTTAGGACATGTAATCTTTTCAACTGAAAATATCCATTTACTTAGCTTAGGCACGTGAACAAAGGCGATTTAGCACTGAATGGTCCTATGCTTGGCTTGGTTTCGGACAATTGCTCTAATAGTCTATAAATTGTCATGGCTTGTGCCTCTACCCTGTTCCATCAGGTAATGAGCAGCTGAAGGAAGATAAATTATGATTAGGGACATAGGTGATTGCATTTAAATGGTTTCATCCCATTGACTCAATGCTTGTACAACTATGCCCGGCACTAAGCTTCTTTAACATGCTTCCATGACAATACACCAAGATCTTTCATTTTAACTACATGTTTCATGAGTCATGACATAAATTCAATAGCCTCGATGTTTGAAACCCTTGTATTGATTTTGTTGCCTAAGTGGAAATAAAAAGGGAAATGACACCAATTATAATATAATGAAAATATAAAGAGAAAGATAATATTATAGCTCCTGCAAGGATGTTGTCTGCCATCCTGGTTGCGGGGGACAGTGAGGTTCTCAAGATTGACAGTTTGGACCAGAGTTATGGATGAGCCGCAGGTCTGAACTGAGTGCTCTTCCATGGTGTTGGCAGAGGCAAATTTGCCTCTGTAGCATTTGAGAAGCACAGGGGATCTGAAGCTGCCCACATATAACAATTTGGACAGCTTCATAGCACTGTGAGAACGCTCTAAAGCATAAACCCTTCAAGCAGCATGAACTCCTTACCCAGATAGCTGGCCACTCTCCAGTCTCAGACCTACCCAACAGGTGGTACACTATAAAATTAAAAATCCTTTTGTTCTTAAGATTTGAGAGTATTTTTAATAGAAAATAAATTGCAAAGTTGCTGGTTTTTAAGAGCACTTAGCAATTTTTACCTATTTAAGAACTTTAGACAACTCCCTTAAAGAAGACATACCCCATCTCTTGACATGTCTATTTCAATAAATACTTGTGTTCTCTATGACATAGCATTTCTGGGACACCTCTTTTTAACCCCTTTACCCCCAAGGGTGGTTTGCACGTCAATGACCAGGCCAATTTTTACAATTCTGACCCCTGTCCCTTTATGAGGTTATAACTCTGGAATGCTTCAATGGATCCTGGTGATTCTGACATTGTTTTCTCATGACATATTGTACTTCATGATAGTGGTAAAACTTCTTTGATATTACATGCGTTTATTTGTGAAAAAAATGGAAATTTGGGGAAAATTTAGAAAATTTTGCAATTTTCCAACTTTGAATTTTTATGCAATTAAATCACAGAGACATGTCACACAAAATACTTAATAAGTAACATTTCCCACATGTCTACTTTACATCAGCACAATTTTGAAACCAAAATTTTTTTTGTTAGGGAGTTATAAGGGTTAAAAGTTGACCAGCAATTTCTCATTTTTACAACACCATTTTTTTTAGGGACCACATCTCATTTGAAGTCATTTTGAGGGGTCTATATGATAGAAAATACCCAAGTGTGACACCATTCTAAAAACTGCACCCCTCAAGGTGCTCAAAACTACATTCAAGAAGTTTATTAACCCTTCAGGGGTTTCACAGGAATTTTTGGAATGTTTAAATAAAAATGAACATTTAACTTTTTTTCACAAAAAATTTTCTTCAGCTCCATTTGTTTTATTTTACCAAGGGTAACAGGAGAAAATCGACCCCAAAAGTTGTTGTACAATTTGTCCTGAGTACGCCGATACCCCATATGTGGGGGTAAACCACTGTTTGGGTGCATGACAGAGCTCAGAAGCGAAGGAGGGCAATTTGACTTTTCAATGCAAAATTGACAGAAATTGAGATGGGACACCATGTTGGGTTTGGAGAGCCACTGATGTGCCTAAACATTGAAACCCCCCACAAGTGACACCATTTTGGAAAGTAGACCCCCTAAGGAACTTATCTAGAGGTATGGTGAGCACTTTGACCCACCAAGTGCTTCACAGAAGTTTATAATGCAGAACCGTAAAAATAAAAAATCATATTTTTTCACAAAAATCATCTTTTTGCCCCCAATTTTTTATTTTCCCAAGGGTAAGAGAAGAAATTGGACCCCAAATGTTGTTTTACAATTTGTCCTGAGTACGCTGATACCCCATATGTGGGGGTAAACCACTGTTTGGGCGCATGGGAGAGCTCGGAAGGGAAGGAGCGCCATTTGACTTTTCAATGCAAAATTGACAGGAATTGAGATGGGATGCCATGTTGCATTTGGAGAGCCACCGGTGTGCCTAAAAATTGAAACCCCCCTCAATTGACACCAATTTGGAAAGTAGACCCCCTAAGGAACTTATCTGGATGTGTGGTGAGCACTTTGACCCACCAAGGGCTTCACAGAAGTTTATAATGCAGAGCCGTAAAATAAAACAAAAATTTTTTCCCACAAAAATTATTTTTAGCCCCCAGTTTTGTATTTTCCCGAGGGTAACAGGAGAAATTGGACCCCAAAAGTTGTTGTCCAATTTGTCCTGAGTACGCTGATACCCCATATGTGGGGGGAACCACCGTTTGAGCGCATGGCAGAGCCCAGAAGGGAAGAAGCATCATTTGGAATGCAGACAGATGGAATGGTCTGCAGGCATCACATTGCGTTTGCAGAGCCCCTAATGTACCTAAACAGTAGAAACCCCCCACAAGTGAAACTAGACTCCCCAAGGAACTTATCTAGATGTGTTGTGAGAACTTTGAACCCCCAAGTGTTTCACTACAATTTATAACGCAGAGCCGTGAAAATAAAAAAATCTTTTTTTCCCCACAAAAATTATATTTTAGCCCCCAGTATTGCATTTTCCCAAGGGTAACAGGAGAAATTGGACCCCAAAAGTTGTTGTCCAATTTGTCCTGAGTATGCTGATACCCCATATATTGGGGTAAACCCCTGTTTGGGCACACAGGAGAGCTTGGAAGGGAAGGAGCACTGTTTTACTTTTTCAACGCAGAATTGGCTGGAATTGAGATTGGACGCCATGTCGCGTTTGGACAGCCCCTGATGTGCCTAAACAGTAGAAACCCCCCAATTATAACTGAAACCCTAATCCAAACACACCCCTAACCCTAATCCCAATGGTAACCCTAACCACACATCTAACCCAGACACACCCCTAACCCTAATCCCAACCCTATTCCCAACCGTAAATGAAATCCAAACCCTAACCCTAACTTTAGCCCCAACCCTAACCTGAACTTTAGCCCCAACCCTAACTGTAGCCTTAACCCTAGCCCTAACCCTAGCCCTAGCCATAACCCTAGCCCTAACCCTAGCCCTAACCCTAACCCTAGCCCTAACCCTAATGGGAAAATGGAAATAAATACATTTTTTTTCCCTAACTAAGGGGGTGATGAAGGGGGGTTTGATTTACTTTTATAGCGGGTTATTTAGCACAGGGGTCCTCAACTCCAGTCCTCAAGGCCCACCAACAGGTCTTGTTTTCAGGATTTCCTTTGCATTGCACAGGTGATGCAATTATTACCTGGGCAAGACTAAGGAAATCCTGAAAACATGTCATGTTGGTGGGCCTTGAGGACTGGAGTTGAGGACCCCTGATTTAGCAGATTTGTATGATTGGCAGCCATCACACACTGAAAGACGTTTTTTCTTGCAAAAAATATTGTTTGTGTTACCACATTTTGAGAGCTATATTTTTTCCATATTTGTGTCCACTGAGTCATGCGGGGTCTTGTTTTTTGCGGGACGAGTTGACGTTTTTATTGGTAACATTTTCGGGCACGTGACATTTTTTGATCGTCTTTTATTCTGATTTTTGTGAGGCAGAATGACAAAAAAACAGCTATTCATGAATTTCTTTTGGGGGAGGCGTTTATACCGTTCCGCGTTTGGTAAAATTGATAAAGCAGTTTTATTCTTCCGTTCAGTACGATTACAGCGATACCTCATTTATATCATTTTTTTATGTTTTGGCGCTTTTATACGATAAAAACTATTTTATAGAAAAAATAATTATTTTGCATCGCTGTATTCTGAGGGCTATAACTTTTTTATTTTTTTGCTGATGATGCTGTGTGGTGGCTCTTTTTTTGCGGGACAAGATGACGTTTTCAGCGGTACCATGGTTAGTTATATCCGTCTTTTTGATCGTGTGCTATTTTACTTTTTGTTTGGCGGTATGAGAATAAAGCGTTGTTTTTTTTTACGGTGTTTACTGAAGGGGTTAACTAGTGATACAGTTTTATAGGTGGGGTCGTTACGGACGCGGCGATACTAAATATGTGTACTTTTATTGTTTTGGTTTTTTTATTTAGATAAAGAAATGTATTTATAGGAACAATATTTTTTGTGGGGGGGGGAGGGAATTTTGTTGGAATTTTTTTTTACACATTGGAATATTTTTTTTTACTATAACATTGCCCCAGGGGGGGGGGGGCATCATGTAATAGTGTAAGATCGCTGATCTGACACCTTGCTGTACAGTGTGTCAGATCAGCAATCTGACATGCACAGCTGCAGGCTTACCAAGCGCCTGCTCTGAGCAGGCACTTGGTAAGCCACCTCTCTCCCTGCAGGACCCGGATGCCGCGGCCATTTTGGATCCGGGCCTGCTGCAGGGAGGGAGGTAAGGAGACCCTCGCAGCAAGCGCGATCACATCGCATTACTGCGAGGGTCTCAGGGAAGCTCGCAGGGAGCCCCCTCCCTGCGCGACGCTTCCCTATACCGCCGACACACCGCGATCATGTTTGATCGCGGTGTGCCGGGGGCGGTCCGTGACCGCTCCTGGCACATAGCGCCGGATGTCAGCTGCGATAGGCAGCTGACACCCGGCCGTGAACGGCAGCTCTCCCCCGTGAGCGCGGCCGATCGCTATGACGTACTATCCCATTGAGGGTCAGATAGGCCAAGGTCACCTCGACGGGATAGTACGTCCAAGGTCAGAGAGGGGTTAAAATTCTGTATTATGCTCTTCCGATGTTGTTCCTTCTAGAAATGTATTAATAAATTTACAACTTGGAGTTACCAGTTGGAGGTCCTTACAAACTCTGATACTGTCCAATAAGAGGAGCTGACAGTGCCAATATAGAGTCACCCTCTTTTGATAACAGTAACGGTAACTCCCAATAGTTTGTTTCTTCATATTCAGGAGGTATAATAGTAGATCACACTGTAACAACTCTGCTGGCATCACAGCATGGCCTCACATCTCTCACACAATCTTACCCACTGCTCCAGGCCATGATGTGCTTTCTCTTTAATGCCAGCTCCATGTTCTGTGTCTCTGCTCTCTGCATGCCTCATGGCTATGTGTATAGGGGGCCGGCGCCTGAACTCTCTGGTTCTTATAGGAATCAGGTGCATCTGTCTAATCAGTTTCTGACCAATTACCAAGAGGCCTCCTGTATATAGTGCAGCTCCACCCTGTGCTCTGGGCCTGTGCAATGTGTTAGCTCAGTTAGTGTTTAGCTGCTGAGTTTGCCTGGCTTTGCTCTGAGTTACTCCCTCTCTGGAGGCTTTGCTCTGTGCTATTGCCTTGATCTTGTAGTCCGCCCTCCAGGAGGCAGAATATCCTGGTCCCTGTGTCTTTGTCCCTGTGTCTTGTTCCATTGCCTTGCCTGTACTTTGTCTTTTCTCGGTCTCCTTGTCTGTGGCTTCCTTCCCTGCTTTCTTTCCTTGTGTTTTCTGTCTGCTTACACTCCGCACTCTTGCAGCTCTGCACTCAGACCTTGCTTCGCACTCTCTGGCTTTGCTCTGTGGCTCCGCTCTTTGCGGTTCTATCTGGCTCTGCTCTTTGCGGTACTATCTGGCTCCGCTTCCTGTGTTTCTGCACTTGGCTCCGTCTCTGCTCTTGGCTCCGCCTCCAGCATCTCCGCTCTTGGCTCCGCCTCCAGCGTCTCCGCTCTTGGCTCCGCCTCCAGCGTCTCCGCTCTTGGCTCCGCCTCCAGCGTCTCCGCTCTTGGCTCCACCTCCAGCATCTCTGCTCTTGGCTCCGCCTCCAGCATCTCCGCTCTTGGCTCCGCCTCCAGCATCTCCGCTCTTGGCTCCGCCTCTAGC
Source organism: Ranitomeya imitator (assembly GCF_032444005.1). Classification (NCBI taxonomy): domain Eukaryota; kingdom Metazoa; phylum Chordata; class Amphibia; order Anura; family Dendrobatidae; genus Ranitomeya; species Ranitomeya imitator. The sequence goes on from NC_091286.1 coordinate 66,202,808, forward strand.
GTCTTCGCTCGTCTCCGCTCTTGGCTCCGCCTCCAGCGTCTCCGCTCTTGGCTCCGCCTCTAGCGTCTCCGCTCTTGGCTCCGCCTCCAGCATCTCCGCTCTTGGCTCTGCCTCCAGCGCCTCCGCTGTTGGCTCCGCCTCCAGCATCTCCGCTCTTGGCTCCGCCTCCAGTGTCTCCGCCCTTGGCTCCGCCTCTTGCGGCTCCGCCCTTGGCTCTGCCTTCTCCTTCTCTTCTCTTAGTTCCACCTTCTACTTGTTACTTGGTCCTCCTGTCTGAACAGGTTCCAACCTGTTTCTCATACCTGCCTGCAGACCGGTCCCTACCGGTTCTTCCTATGTTCCAGCCGTACCCGCCTGCCTACCAGAGAGCCAGCCGTATCCGCCTGCCCGCCAGTGTCTCTGTTGTACCCGTCTGCCTGCCTGTGTCCCAGCCATGCCTGCCTGTCAGCCAGAGTGCCAGCCGTGCCCGCTCCGTTCCTTAGTGGGATCAGCAGCCACAGCCAGACATCACCCTGGAGTGGCACCTGGTAGCTTCCTATTGCACAAGTCTGACCTCACCATCAGAGGCTCCAGCGAACACCTAGGAAGCTACTTAGTTACGCCCCTTCCAGGGAAGTTTGGTCTGTGGTCCAGTGGGGCCACACCCCCGTATGCCCACGCCAACCAGTCTGGGCGCGTGCGTGACACACCCCAAGGTTCTGAGAACAGAATCTCAAACTGTAATTTTATGAGAAATACAATTAAGAACTAAAGTGACAAGAGATATTATCTTGATGTTTTTTTTTAACTAAAATACTATTATAATAACACTAACATATCTATCTGTTGATCTCCCATCGATACACGTTTCACTTGGATACTTAAAACTTGTAATAGAATTGTTGAAACCAGATCACCTTTTGGTGAAGGGATACTTTCAAAGAAAGAGAGAAGAAGACTATGACTCAATACTCTAGCCATTCACAAGGCTGATTTCTACAAATGATGTTAATTAGCTATTTCAAAGTACTTAGCCAAAGCATGTGGAGGTGACATGGGATGATATTCGCCTTGTAGTAATTGGTGGTCAAATTTAAAATCATTATTTTGTATATTGTGGTTAGTAAGATATTTATTGTTTGACCCCTGGTAAACAGTGATAAAGTGATAGTTTGCGACTGTGTAAGGTACCAAATAGTCTGCAGTAAGGTCAGTACTAGGTGACCAGCTACCTTGGTAACTGTTGACTGTGCTGTCACTTTTTCAATCTTGATCCTTGCACTAAAGAGTTATCTCTAATCCACAAGATAGGGGAGTCTGTGATTGCTCCACAGTACCAAGAGGAGGCAGAGCCCACTGTAGAAGGTATGCAAGCCTCAAATCCATTTCATCCAGTAAGGCCAGAAATGGGCCAACAATTACTGCATTGTGCTCCATTGTCAAAACAAAAAAGCTGAGGTGAATTCCTCAGGAGTGTTGAACAGTGGTACGATGACTGCAGGAAGATGGTAGAGGAGCTCCAGGAAATAATTTGGGCTTTGACTTCAATCTCGGAGCCTGATGCAGATGTGCAAGTAGTTCCAGTATTGACATAGTATGGAAGTGGCTTGGTTCTGCCTAAGAGGAGTCTGGAAAAAGATTGAGAAATTCCAGGAGATACCTGAGCAGTGACCAAGGTGCCCTCTAGGCAGTGGCACTTACTCAGTTAGTCCAGCGGGCTATTTTGAGGGGTCAAGTTCCAAGGAACACCAATCTAAAGACTGAAGACAAGTCAAGTGTCAGGAAACAATGCTTAAGGTGCTTCACCTTTGTTATTTATGGAAGGACTGTTGGTACCTTCATAGCTCGAAGACGTGTGTGTTTTTCCTAAAAAGAATTGGAGGGACTGCTCTAGATACCCTCGAGGTCATGTGGGCCTGTAGTAGCCACGAATGGCTGAAGGTTGGTTCACCCTTTGCTTATCCCCCCTCTGGTTGAAGAACTTTTTACTGTGAGAGGGTTCTACACCATTAGTCAGGGGTCTTGCCCAACCAGTTGGGGACTTTGTCAAAATGTCCCTATGGACTTTGTTCTATAAAAGAACAAAAGTTTGGACACACCTTCTGATTTAAAGATTTTTCTGTATTTTAATGACTATGAAAATTGTACATTCACACTAAAGGCATCACAACTATGAATTAACACATGTGGAATTATATACTTTTCAAAAAAGTGTGAAACAACTGAAAATATGTGTTATATTCTAGGTTCTTCAAAGTAGCCACCTTTTGTACAGTCATGAAAATACAGAAAAATCTTTAAATGAGAAGTTGTGTCCAAACCTTTGGTCTGTACTGTATATGGGCTGTGTCCCCATCCTATGGACTGATGGGGAACAATAAACTGTACCTCCCATGGACTGTGTCCCGGTCGTAAGGACAAAAGTTTGAGAGTGGGTGGGAAAAGACTAGCCCATATTCTAGCCAGGTCAAGAACCTTGAGGACTGTGCAATTAGACAGGAAGGGCTGCTGTGTGGGCCTGTGAGCCTCTGTTAAATATGGACATTGACACTAGTGGCATAGGGGTCAGGCTGACCAAAACAAACAGGAAAGAAAACATCTGCCTTCCAGAGAAGCAAATAATTATTGTTTTTTGCTTGGTTTCACGCATTGGTGCCTTGCAGGTTTTCCAGATGGTTGAGGACAACCATCAAAAAAGAAGGGGGTAAATGTCAGAGGATGGACCTGCTGCCTTGTTCCCCCTGAAGATATCAATGCTGTTGTGGTATAGAATGTGACTGCTGTTTTGTTGCATGGCAGATCAGAGGGGACAATAAGTGTCCACAGCCACATAAGCGACACACACAAACACACTGTAAACAGTCCCCTGCTTTTTGTAGCGTGCTAAGGTGTTGGACTCATGACACTCGCCTATGACCACCACCATGGGCAACATTACACATGATTGATATCGGCTGCATTCATTCTCTATGGAACTGACACAGAAAACAGATTGCTGCTCTGGGAAATTTCTGGAAGTCCTAGAAACACTGAATGGAGCAGATGACACATCATCATCAGAGAAGGACAATTTTATATTACAGGAGGATATATGGAAATTAGAAACTTGGGCTGATAAATGGCAAATGAGCTTTAATGGGGATAAAAGTAAGGTCATGCACTTGAGTAGAAGTAATAAGATGTATAACTGTGCTTAATTGTAAAACACTGGGCAAAACCGTCAATGAAAAAGACTTGGGTGTATGGGTGGACGACAAACTCACATTTAGTGGCCAGTGTCAGGCAGCTGCTATAAAGGCAAATAAAATAATGGGGTGCATTAAAAGAGGCATAGCTGCTCATAAGGAGAACATAATTTTACCTCTATACAAGTCGCTTGTGTGACCACACTTAGAATACTGTGTATAGTTCTGGTCTCCAGTGTACAAGAAAGAGAAGGGCGACCAAGGGTGCAGAGAAGAGCGACCAAGGTTATTAGAGGACTGGGGGGTTTGCAATACAAGACAGGTTATTACACTTGGGGTTATTTAGTTTGGAAAAACGAAGGCTAAGGGGTGATCTTATTTTAATGTATAAATATATGAGGGGACAGTACAGAGACCTTTCTAATGACTTTCTTACTTGTAGACCTGAGACGGGAACAAGGGGGCATCCTTTGCGTCTGGAGGAAAGAAGGTTTAAGCATAATCACAGATGCGGATTCTTTACTGTAAGAGCAGTGAGACTATGGAACTCTCTGCTGTATGATGTTATAATGAGTGATTCATTACTAAAATTTAAGAGGGAACTATACTTGAAAAGTATAATGTTACAGGTTATATATACTAGATTCCTTGATAGGGTGTTGATCCAGGAAACTAGTCTGATTGCTTTATGTGGAGTCGGGAAGGAATTTTTTCCCAATGTGAAGCTTACTGTTTGCCACATGGTTTTTTTTGCCTTCCTCTGGATCAACATGTTAGGGCATGTTATGTTAGGCTATGGGTTGAACAAGATGGACTTAAAGTCTTCCTTCAACCTTAATAACTATGTTACTATGTTACTATGTACGTACCCCTATTTTGCACTCAAGATGTGGCTGTGCTGAGCCCGAATCTCCAATTGCAGAGCTGTCCCGTTATAATGATTCCGATCAGTAAGTTACCCCTATCCTATGAAAAAGATGTGAGCTTCAAATCTTGATAATAAACCTGTAATAATTGAGTTTATATACTGCATTTATCAGATGTAAAAAAAAAGTCTGACTGCACTTGTGCACGGAAGCTCGATTATTAGGTGCAGTGAGGTTATCAGAAGTCGCATGATCTTGGTCAACGTTTCAGTAATGGAAAACAGCTATGCAAAAGTTCCACCTTTTTACTAGAATTTCAAATATTGATTTTGTATTAATTAAGTAGAAAGGAGAGGATGATAAACATGTCTAGTCTCTCTAGAGCTTGTTGGCCTTTACAGTATGGACTATTATCCATTGCCCAGAAATGTCCCAATTACCAGGGTGTCAAAGGGCACCCAAGAGACAAGACGTCAAATCACTCTTCAGGCTTTCATTCTGAACGTGTTATCTTTACTGATCTTGTAAACTACACATGGTGGCTCTTTCTCATTATGACTAATCCATGTGATCCATGGTGTATTCATTGATTGACGAGATATCTAACCACCAGTCAATAACCTTTATCACATCAGCCAGGCTGTGGGCTGGAGACGGAACAGTTTGTTTATATGAGGTACTCCAGTCAAGCAAAATGCACAGTCCCCTAAGCCGGGCCTAATGGGGTGAATTGAATGATTAGGTTGTCAGACGACAAAGAATCCTCATTTTTCTTTACCGCAGTATAGGTTTCCTCTCTCCTGCAGCCAACTTTTGATGGTGATTAATTTGTCAGGAATGGCTTACAAAAGGAATAAAGAAATGGATTGCCAATTACCGTCCTCGTATTCCGTCCCTCAAACCTGCCTAATACAGCAGTTGTGACAGTTTGGATATCAGCTGGCCCTGCTCCACTGAGTAGTACACAAATTCTCAGTTAATTTTAGATGGAAGAGAAGCAAAAGCTTTTTGCAGTCACTATGAATAAGAAATGCTTCTCTTTAATTGTAGTTAGTTTACAAAATGAACATTCAGAACTTTTAGACTCGGATGAGGTTTTTTTTTTCCTAAGTGCAGTAGTCTGAATTTTTAAAGTGGATTTGAAAAAAGAAAAAAAAACAGATTGTAGATTTAAGGTACTGGAAGCTTAAGGGGAACGTGTCATCAAAAAATCAACCATTGCTTAGATAAAGTTTTCATTCAAAAGATTAACAATTGCTAATTTTGCCTTTCTACCCAGTTAAATGTTCTCTTTTCCATTAGGTATGTTATATTACATGATTAAAAACTGACTAAAGTTCTATGTAGAAACATGAAGTTGTTTTCCCCTTGAGTCATCACAGAAAAAATCAGTGGCAGAGGTAGGAGTAGAGCAGGTGGATCAGGAGTTGAAGAGGGGGATAACTCATGCAGGGAAAAAAGATTTTCTGTTTCTACAAAGAACAGAGAAAAGAAGAATTAACAGAGTAGAAAGGCAAAACGAGCAATTTTAGGTACATATTTAATCTGACGACTGCAATATATTAACAGAATAAAAATGTTGATGGGAGTGCTTCTTTAAATGTCATTTTCTGTAGTAAAAAAACTATCATGAAACATTAGTTTTCAAATGGCAACTAAGCCAAGTATCAGGAAATTATTTTTCAGCAGCCATCTCAAAATAAAAAAAATAAAAAAGATTTGTGGTAAATTGCCAATTCTTCAAAGCCTTCAACAGCCCTAAGAAGATGTGTATGATCCTCTTTCGTCTCCTATGACTGTAATCAAACCCTTTTCAAGCTCTTTAGCACTAAAATATCCTTATTAATGTCAAAGCCATCCTATCAAATATGGCTATGGGTAAACAGATGGTAACTCTTTAATTGCTGAACTATCATACATTACTGTATCTGTACAGTTTATTCAGGGGTTTATGACTTTTTCCCCCCATTATCTCTATGGCTAAGGCCTTGATATCCTTTCTGTTATGGGTTTACCGCATCAGAGAGGAGCCAGAAGACCACAGCGTCTGATTTCTGCTACTCCTGCACTGATTAGAAGCACTTCACCTTCATATTAAACAATGAAGGTTTATTTTAGCAGTGCAGGGGTTAATCTGTTGAGAGCTCCTGGAAGCTTTCCTGCATTAAGGCTCAGCTGTTCACTGTTAGCGACTCCCATCTCCTATATATTCTGGGCCCTGGCTAGCACTCATTGTCAGAGTTAGCTTTGGCTGCATGGCTGGAGGTTGTTGTTGGTTGTTATTGGAGAAGGCGTTTTGGTGGCTTTATCTGTGACTGTTGCTAGGTTTTGGGTGTGTGATAATTCCTCTTCTTCTCCTAGTTTGGTTTAACCCCATTTTCTACTCCTCACTGTATCTCTCAGTTGTTTGTGTGAGTATATTTGCATGACTGGTATTTTTCGTTATCCCAGTTCGCATTACCTTATTAGTCTAGTTCGTGTATTACGGTACACTACTAATCTCTTCTTCCCTGGGTGGGGGAAGGGTATAGACTGAGGGTGGATTCAGGAGCTAAGGCAAGGTACCTGGTCCCTGTGTCGTCACCATCAGAAGTAATCCGGGGAACAGGGTGAGCTAGTGCTCCCTAGCATTAGGGACAGGGAAGGAGCCCCTGGTCCTGGACACCCGACCATTGAGTCATAACACTCTCTCTATTCAGATTCAGCTCTAAAAGGTTGCTGCATTCCCTGCTCCTGCTTTTATGCAGGCTATGATGATGCCTTCCTTGTTAACGGTTTTTTATCATGTAATGTGATATCTGAAAGGCATTATTGGAAAGCACACCTGGCCGTGCCTGACATAATGTGATCACTCTCTGGATGATGCAGTGTTCTGTAATTTGTAAAATGGCAGCAGCCTTTTCAGGTAATTCATACAAATTGAATTCAAATTGTTAGAATTTGCTTGGTTCTGTAAATTGCTAAAATTTATTCACAAATTTGTATGAAATCATTTTAATAGTCTGTATGAGATAACTTTTGGGAACATCTAGGCTGAAATTGGCAATAGAACCATTTTAATAGTGGTTTACTTATTCTTATGGGACAGGAAGATGTTTTGTGCCTCCTCAGGCTCCAGTGATTGGATATAATGACAACCTCTTAATTGCCTATTGTAATTTCTACACACTTGGACCATTTTTAAAGAAAGTTCTACATCTGAGTGGACATACCGGGGTACTATTATTTTACAGTACACTGCAGTTACATAAAACCACCAACTAGTGCAGAGAGTCTGATCAATCTGAGCCTTCTATTAAGGTATATAAATATATCTAATGCAGTAGGAAGATTCTTATATAAGTATATTTTAGGTTTTCTTTTTCCAATAGCATAGTTAACCTGTCATTTCATTTCAAGCCACCTGGCAATATAGAGCATCTCGTAAATGTCAGTGTAGAATACTTCAGTAATTGGCAGTAGATATCATCTTACATGTCAAAAATCCTGAAATCATTCATAATATCTTGCACTATAGGTTTCTATTTATACCTGCGTATGCTGCTCGCCAGCTCACCAGGACCTAATACAATATCGATATTTCAGCTTGGTGTGCTCAAGTGGACTAGAGAAAAATTTCACCTTGTGTGTAAAGTAACATATCTATCATGTGAAATGACTCCTCAGGGTTTCAAAAAATAAAACAGCATAGCAATATCTTTCTGGCTGAGAATGCAGAATAAATAAAATAAATGTCTTCCCCCAAGCATACTCTAACAATGTCATAGTGCTCATAAATACATCTACAATTGTTGGCTATAGACAAAGGGCATGAAGACGTCACACCTGCAACTTTCTCACATTTTTCTAGATCTTTCATCTACGTAATTCCAGTAGAGAACATCAAGACAAAGTGTCCAGCCCAAAATGACTGGCAAGCCTACAACCAGTTCAAGACCGGGCCATTTTCCCAAATTCATGACCAGCAACATTTCTAGAATTCTTCATACATTCAGTTTCAAGAGCGCTACAAATTTTTCTCATTCAATATTCAAAATATTTTTACAGCTTTTATTTTGTGTGTGTACATGGGACCTAATTTTTATGTTACTTTCATATTTTTTACTTTCAGGTTTTTTTTTAATTATTTTGTTCATGACCACAAAGAACTACTAAAATACATTTAAAATATTGTTCTTTTATCCATAACAATTAATTATAGATATGGGGTATTTTATTTCTGATGGGGAAAGGCTTACAATGGCAATTTTTGACTGGCAACGGCTTTCAATTATTATTTTTTTCCTGCTTTTTTAAATTAATTCATTTATACATTTAATGCACTGTACCGTCCATAAAGTCATAATAGACCTTTGGGGAAGCATTTCAATATTTAACATAATTTTTTAAAAAATCTGAGGGATATTGTTGTTTTTTTTGTTTTATTAGAGAAGACGAGGGCTTTGGTGGAATGGGCGTTAGGTGAGTATAATTGTGCTTGTTATTTTTAAATAAAAAAGTAAAAGTATGTTTTGTTTTATTTCAAATAAAAGAATTCATTCTGGCTGTGAATTTATTTACAATACAACTATAGGATTTGTAATGGATAGGTATCTTATAGACGTCTCTCCATTATTAAGTCGTGGGCTTGATGTCACCTGACAATACAAAGGGGACATCTACCCCTTCAAATATGAACCCCCACTTGCTGCTACATGGCAAGTGGGAAGAGCTGGGCAAAGCACCAGAATTGGCACATCTAATAGATGCGCATGTTCTGGGTGGCTGCGGGCTGCTACTTTTAGGAAGGGGGAGTCAATATCCACGGACCCTTACCAGCCTGAGAATGGCCCCTTACCAGCCTCCAGCTGTTTGCTTTAGCACAGCTGGTTGTAAAAAAATATTTATTTAAATAGTTTAAAAATGGCATGGAGACCCCTCTATTCTTGATAGCCAACTTTTCTAAAAGCTGACAACTAAGGGTTGCAGCCTCCTGCTGTCAGTTTTGCCTGGCTGGTTATCAAAAATACAGGGGAACCCACGCCATTTTTTTAAAAAATTATTTATTTACAGCGCAGGAGAGGCTGATGAATACTACTATCAGCAGCTCCTGATCTCGCTGTTATTAGTGGCAGCAGGCATTAGCTGAAGGGAGAAGTAGTCCCATAAGCCGACACCAATGACCAGAGGTAAATTTTATACCTCCGATCACGCTGTCACTTGACAGTGTGGGAACTGCAGCTGTTTGAAAGGCGTTGATGATTTTACCGCCCATCAAAAGTAGTGCTTGCCACGCTGTCATGCACATGACAGAATGACAAACTCTCTGTGTTCAGACAGCTGGACCAAAACAGTAACACGGACTTCCTGGTGAAGTCCGTTTTTGATGTTCATGCCCGAACAGTAGGTCTTTGGTATGGACGCCGAGCTTTACTGTTTGGGTTTGCCCATCTCTACTCAGGATCAGCAGGAATTGTATGTGCTGCTGATCCTGAGCATTCCTTTCTGCCTGTAACCCTGTGCACACTTCAATCTGTCTGACTGATGAAGGTCATTGTAGGACTGAAACGTCTTTTTTTTTATTGCCTGCACAGAATAAATTTATCTGCTTACAACATTTACCTGAATGCCAAGTTTTCTACAAGATTTACATGGGATAGGATCCTACTTGGGCACAATCCACAGGAATGTCATAATTACCAATTTTGATCATTTTTACTGCACAATGATGATGCATTCTTTTCATTTATAGTACAAAAGTTGTCATATGGCTAAATTGATGGAAAAATAACAGTTATGGCTTTTGGAAGAAACAACTAAAGCACAAAAATGAATATTCAGCCAGTCCCTAAGAGTAAATGCTGAACTTGACCCTTTAACCCTAAACAAAGAATTGAGCAGTCCTTCAAAAAGAAACACATGCTTATTTTTCTTAAAAAGAAAGACAAAAAAAACAAAATAAATCTCAGTTGAGTCATTTTCACAAGGAACATTTTGCATTTAGAGAAAATGATGCAAAACAGAAAGAATCTGCAACAGACATCAATCTCTAAAACTTAAAAATTTGCATGGAAAAACGCAGACAATCTTTTTGTTTATGGTGAAAGATTGGCTTTCAACAGATGAACAAATTGACTAGAAAAGTATGAAACCTCAGTCTACTTCGCATGCAAATCTTCAACATAAATGTTTAACAACTCTATCAGTTTCCAAATTATGTATTCTAATCTATCTTCATAACCAGTAGTGTATATAATGGAGGCAATTACACAACTAGATTATGTCCCTGTGACTTTCACATATGTTCAAGAGATAAAAATAATCAGTCATTAAGTAATGGAATTGTTATAAGCCGTGACTGATAAGCGACTCATGGCAGGTATTAGCATAATATATATAATGGTCCACTGGCTTACACAGAAACTATAGCTGAAGTCACAGTAGACCTCACTGACGGAGCTACCAAATACTTCCACCAGTTGGGAGGACTGATATGTAAGTGAACGTTAACAAGTACTTCATGCAGTAATCTCCATTTGGAAGCAAATGCAAGCAAACACATACAGACCATTTATGTGGAACATCTCCGCAAACTCAGCAAGGATTTTCTCAGGGCCACAAATAAAATGTGGATGACTTCATTAATCAATAGGAGATGTGAAAATAAGAAATTTTGTAGTAAATTTTATCGGAGAAATCTGCTATCTTCTCCGCCAGGACAGATCAATCATTCTCAAAATTTAGAGGTAAAATCAGTCTTCAGTGAAAACAGATTTTCACATTACGGAGATAGAAAATAACAATCGGTGCTCATAAAGTTCGATGCAGAACTGTAACTGGCGTTTCAGGAGAACTTGCAGAATGTCTGTTTCATCTCTAGTTACTCCCTCTATAACATTTTAAATGCACCAACTGTTATTTATTTCAGTAATGAGAGTCTGTTTTCATTAAATACAGACTTTACAGCAATTAATACACACAAACATTCAGGGTTATAGATAATTTAGTGAAAAATGTACAATTGACGGAGAAAGGTTGAATTTGATTGACCTAGGTCTTTTTTCAATCTACTGTATGCAACTATGTAACCATGAATTGATAATTAATAGTGATGTGCGAATGTACTCGTTACTCGAGATGTCCTGAGCATGCTCGGGTGTCCTCCGAGTATTTTTCAGTGCTCGGAGATTTAGTTTTCATCGCCTCAGCTGAATGATTTACAGCTACTAGCCAGGCTAAGTACATGTGTGGGTTGCCTGGTTGCTAGGGAATCCCCACATGTAATCAAGCAGGCTAGTAGATGTAAATCAACCAGCTGCAGCGAAGAAAATGAAATCTCCGAGCACTAAAAAATACTCGGAGGACACCTGAGCATGCTCAGGAAATCTCGAGTAACGAGTATATTCGCTCATCACTAATAATTAAAGATTCAGGAGGAGAAAGAAGCAGATTTCTTTGATAAGTTATATCACAAATTTGCTTATTTTAATGTGTATTACTGATTTATTAAACACAAATTCAAAATAATAGTAACTTTTTAATTCCTTAGTGACTGAGCCAATTTTGACCTTCATGACCAGGCCAAATTTTTTAAATCTGACTAGTCTCACTTTATGTGATAATAACCCTGGAACACTTCAAAAGATCCCATTGATTTTGAATTTGTTTTTTCGTGACACACTGTACTTTATGTTAGTGGTAAATTTAGGTTGATATGTTTTGCGCCTCTGAAAACATTGGAATTTTGGCTAAAAATTTGAACAACTCGCAATTTTCAAACATTTGATTTTTGTTCCTAGTTAGTCATGGTGTACAAAATAATTAATAAATACCATTTCCCACATGCTTACTTTTTATTTGGATCATTATTCAAACATCATTTTATTTTGTTATGATTTTAATGGGGTTAAAAGTTGAGGAGCAATTTCTCATTTTTTTCCAAGACATTTACAAAACCTATTTTTGTAGGGAACTATTCAGATTTAAATGAACTTTGAGGGGCCTATATATTGGAAACTCCCCAAGTGCGATACCATCTTAAAAACTGCACATTTCATTTACTTCAAAAATGTTGTCAGGAAATTTTTAGCCCTTCATATGATCTACACAGGAATACAAAGTGGCAAAGTGGAATTAATAAAAAATGTAATTTTGCCTCTAAAATGTTGCTTTAGCCACAATTTTTTCATTTTTACAAGGAATAGCACAAGAAAATTGACCCCAAAATTTGTTACCCAGTTTCTTCTGAGCCCGCAGATGCCCCACATGTGGTCAGAAACCGCTGTCCTGATCCTATACAGGTACTTAAAATATATGTAGCAATGTAAACTTGCCTAGTGAATCCTGACAATCACTATTTGCCATTGGTTGGGTCTATAGATGTTTGCACTGAAAATGTCACTGTGGTGTGACTAGAGCCTCAGGTTAATAACAATGTTCAGGTATAACGGCAAAAATGTCAAGGATTAGTTTCCAGATTGTATTTATGTGTAACACCTGCACTGGGAACTGTCAGGGCAGCTACTGGTATACTGGGACTTACAGACACTAAGAAGAGCTTTGCAGCTGCTGTTAAACAGGGACTTGGCAGATTTTCCCCTGAGCTGCAGGAGACTACAATTCCCTTGTTTCAGTCAGATGACACAGCCTGGATTGGATGAGGAGGGACATGGAGGGAGGAGCTGGGCAGAAAGTGAAACCAAGAGTTCAGAGAAAGAAGAGTGCGTGGCAATTTGCTGTGAGAGACTGAGCACGGCGGATTTGCATCCCTCTACGCTGCATTGTTGCTGTCCCCTCGGATATACTCGTGCTGCTGGAGAGAGCACACCATTCTTTTACCCTTTGAAGCAAGTTACATCAAGAACTTGGAGAGTTCTGCCAGCACTCCCACCGTATAAAGGACTGAATCCGGCCGCCCCCAGCTGGTTCCAGAGAACCATCTGACCGTTGGAGACGTGCAGTGAGTGCCCTTCTGAGACTTGTGGGTCTACCAGCACTATTTACAGTGAGTACACTACAGCCCAAACTATTGCCATTAATATTTATCTAAGTGCACCAACTGTTCTAATTTGCGTGCCAACATCCACGGCAACTGGGCCCCAATGTTTGGACTGAGTAAAACCAGAAGAAACACAAATCCTGCTACATTATACTTGCAGGGTTGAGGTAGAATTAGAGTGTGATGTGTATATGACTTAGACAGAGCACAGTTACTTGTATTGCATGTTATTCTTTTAAATCCATCTAATTTATGCTGCACAGCAATAAACCTGTTAAACTGTTTTACTCCTGATCCCTGTGAGTATGTACTGAGTATGGCAGTTAGCCCCTGGCAGAAGATAATAGTCCTTCTGCAGTCCCAGAGAGAGAGCTCCAATCAAGAGTCGGGTGGAGTTACTGCGCCCTGGAGAGGTGAGACCCCCTCATAACCACCCAGTGTACCCTGGTAGCCCTAAAGGGGTGTTACATATGGAAGACTGGTCTCAGAAGTAAAATTGGACTAGTCTACCATTCCTGATGGTTTATGTTCCGGAGTGTTAAAAAGACTTGGAGTAAAGCCCAACTCGCTATTAAACATTCTATTAAACCAGTCTCGCAAAAATCGAAAAATATAGAAGTAGAAACTTTAGCAGCTGCAGAGCTGAGAGACGAAGCATCAGGTATTCTCCCACGATAAGTATTTCTTGGATGTCACAGATTTTCTGCTTATTAGTTTCTGTATATGGCTTGTCATTTTTATTTTTTTTTTAATAAAGATGCTTCCTGGTATTTGGATTTAACAAAACTTTTTTGATACAATCATGTGGATTACATGCGGTTTTTAACTGTGGATTTTTTTCAGATCATCTGATGCAAATTTATGGGGAAATCCACACATAAAACTCAGCGTAACTGCAAGAGAAATTGACATGTTCCAGATCTCAAATTCTTTGAATCCCATCAACTTTGCTGGAACTGTGATACCAGAGGCGGACATATAATTGGTGCAATCTGTGTAGCTGCACAGGAGCCCAACAAGAAAGAAGGCCTATATCCACTTCCAAAGAAGCAATCCAGCTTTAGTCATAGACCAAATTAATGGACTCGAAGGAGCTCATATACTGTTCTTGCACTGGGGCCCTTTTCAGTCTCTGTTCGCCATTGTGTAAGGAACTGCATTTTTTGAGCAATGAAAATGTGTTGACACTTACTGTATATCTGGAAATGTGACCATTAGTGTTGAGCATTCCGATACTGCAAATATCGGGTATCGGAATTCTGATACTGAGTTCTGATACTTGTGCAATATCGGATACCGGAATTGGAAGTTCCCATAATGCAATGAGCCAGTTTGATTTAATTCAGCCAATGAGGAATCATTAGAAGTGTGGGCACATCCTGTTCTGCATGCTAGGCATGTAACTACTGGCATGGCTTTGATTGGCTGCAGAAATGATGTCATGATGCACTACAAAAGCCGCTGAAGCCATTTTGGGTTCACTCTGCTGTGAATTCAGTTAGGGACAGGACGCTGTTGTTCTGACTGAGGGATAGTTTGAGATAGCGATTTGCTTCATTGTGCTTTACCCAGGCTAATTTAGCAACCGCTGTGTGAGAACCTTGTTTTTGCCTTGCAGTGCTATTCACGGCTGTTTGCAAGGTCTCTGTGTGAGTTCATCTCACGCTGTAGTCTGTTCTGCAGCCACAGCTGGTTGTAGTCAGCTCAGCGTGCGTCACTGCCTCATACTGTTCCATTATCCTTTTTTCAATTACTGCTGCCTGCTGCACATTTTTCCAGATTTATCCTATTAGTGGGTTTCCATCCATATCCTGCTAGATTGGGGAAAACCACTATATAGGAGTACATAGAGGAGCCTTTCTGCAGCCTTGTGCCCTGCAACCCCAGCCAGATTAGTATTAGCCTATTTTTTGGAGCCTCATCTATTGCATTGTAGGTTACCTTCTTGTATTGTAATCGCTACAAAAAGTTTTGTGATACTATCGGTTTTACATCTTTGGGCACATCCAGTGTCTTTTTGTGCAAAAAACAAAAAGTTAATAAAGTTCACCAAACACTCCACTTTACAGTTGTGTAGTCCACATTAGCTCATATTAAAGTCTAGCCCACACTTTATAAAATTAGTGTTTCATTTACCTGTTAGCAGCTGTTCAGGAATAAGCACACTAAGCCCTTACTACTTTTCTGCCTATCTTTATCAGTCTACCAAGATGAAGAATGCAGGGAGTAAGGCACGTGATCGTGGAGTTTCTGCAGGGAGAGGACGTGGGGATTCTGTGCCTGCTGCAGGCACCGGTGACTCATCATCCCCCAGTTTTAGCAGGGAACAGACCTTCATGCGCAGCTTTCTAGGAGCTCGCCGTACCCCACTGCTGCGGGACGAACAAATTGAAGCCGTTGTCGGATGGATGGCAGCTAACGCATCGACTTCAATTAGTGCCACATCCTCTCAGGCACAAAGCACTGAAGAGCATCCATCTGTCTCTTCACCACCTGCCAAATTGCCCAGGCAGTCAGAGAGCCCAGGACAGGAGCCATCTCTACTTCTGTGCTCTGAATCTCTTGGCTTGGAAAGAGGGTGCCAGCCAAGCAGCATTCGAGAAACTGAAGAAGAGGCAGAATGCAGTGATGCGCAACTGCTTTGTCTCTCTGAATCCGAAGAGGCGGGTGGGCCAGTGCCTCCGGTCAGCACACCTCAGTACGCATCTGATGATGAGACTCAGGTGACACTTTCTGGTGCGTACTGTGCTGCCAAGACTACCCAGGAGAAGCAGTTGTTGGAAGAGGGTAGTGTAGATGATGAGGTCCTTGACCCATCATGGCATGAGGTACAGGAAGGTGGTGGGAGCAGCTCCGAGGAAGAGATTCCCTGAATGGTCCAAAAAGGAGGGAGTTCCCTGTCATCCTCACACTCCAAGCCCAGTCTACAGCCATGAGTAGCATAGGCATGGGAGAAAAGGTGGCCATTCTCTGCAAACCACCCCCGAGCACAGGCTCTGAATGCTGGCATTGCAAAACTACTGTCCCTTGAAATGCTGTCATTCAGGCTGGTGGAGACTGACACCTTCCGTAACTTGATGGCATTGGCAGTCCCACAAAACAACGTGCGTAGCCGCTTTTATTTCAGCAGGCAAGCTGTCCCTGCCCGGCAAAAGCATGTGGAGGGAAACATTAAACATGGGCTACTAAATGCTGTCAGTAGCATGGTCCACCTGACCACCAATGCGTCGAATCTCGGCTTCAGGAAAATGGCAGCTGCGATGTCCATCTGCGCACGCGCGGCATCCCGCGGCCATTTTCCTGAAGCCCCGGGAAGCAGGAGACTCCATCTGCGCACGCGCGGCCTCAGGAAGATGGCCGCGCCCACCGAGAAACCGCTGAATAGCGGCGAGCGTGCTCTTTTTCTACAGCTGCGTAGTGCATTCGGCACTTGCGCATGCGAGAAGCACTACACCACCAACGGGAACATAAGCAAGATGTGGGGGAGAAACAGCGCTGTGACCACGCCCATCTGACCTGACCAGCCTGATTGACAGGCGAAAAAGGACACTTTTGTAAGGTATTTCGGCAGCATAGGTAGGGAATCGGGGGACAAAAAATACCCTATTGTAAAGCACAGCTCAAGCCCTATTTAACGGTATTTTTATCTCCTACTGAAAAAATGGGGTGACAGGTTCCCTTTAACAAAAAATAATTCCTGCTATTCAATTTGATTGGGCTAAACCTCTATTCCTTTAATGTCTCCTCTACCTCCTCCAATACATCCTACATTATTCTTAGTTGTTTTCCTTCATGTAGAATTAACCTACAAGGAAAGAAAGGGTTTATTTTAATGCCGATGTTTTTGTCCCATTGACTTGCATTGGTATCGGTATCAGCAATAGCCGATATTTTTGGGATATCGGCCGATCGAATCCGATACCGATATTTCCGCATATCGGATGGTATCGCTCAACACTAGTGACCATGGAAATAAGAAAATCATCATCCAATATCAAATATTTACCAATATCAAATAATTTTATCCCTTTAATGACTCCCGATATGCATTAAAACAATGGTTATTAACAGACCTTTTACCGGATCGATGTTTTTAAACAGCAAATGGGAATAAGAGAGTAGTGCCGATTCACAGTTGAAATTTCTGTGGGTGACAGCTGCACCTGACATCTTGCAATATCAACCCAGGGCAGTTTTGGAAGACATCAGGGCTGATCAACCCCTTAAATAACGCTGTAGGTATCCCAGTAATTTAAAGAGTTAAAAGAGGGTTAAAAAAAACCCTTTATTAGGATTACCCCCCACCCGCAATCGTAATCGTGGGTGCCGATCATTGCCATGGTACCCGGAGGTCATCTGATGACCTAGGTTATGGTGGTATAAGTCGTGTCTCACAGTCTCTGCAGTGTATGAGACCAGTGATTAAAGTAAAATATATACATAACCCACAGTGGGACTAAGTAAAAATGTAAAAAGTTTTGCCACTAAAAACGCAGCCTTTGTGGTAAAACAAAAATACACAATGAAAAGTAAACATAGTTGTTATTGCCGAGTCTGGGAAGAACCGATCTATAAAACTGTAATGTTATTTATTCCATATTGCAAATACAAAAAAAGAATGAAAGAAAAAACACAGGAAAAATGAAGCTTTTTCATCATACTGACACAAATAAATTAAAAACACCAAATTGTAACGCAAAAAACAAGCCCTAAAATGGCTCTATCAGCAAAAAAAGGTACAGTTCTAATATTTTGATGCAAAACCAAATTCATTTTTGGAAAATATGAATTTTAGTCTGTAAATGTAGCAATAAGACGCAGACGTAGGCACAACTGAAAAGGGTGGTGCTCAAGTAGGGGCCCAAGCCGTAATGCATATAATAATAAACTTGGCACACACCAATGCGTAAATGCAGTGAAGAAGGGGGGTTTATTAATGACGTAGAGTACATACAGTGGTAGACGTTTCGGTCTAATCACTAGACCTTCATCAATGTACCTCACTCTATTAATAAACAGTGCCTGGCACTGGACAAGCGGTGGATACTGCGTCCATGGTCCGCATACACCAGCCCACCTCCACTTCGCGGTCTGCTCCCTTTCACCCCACAGGAGCCATTCTCAATAACATGGACTCCCTGTCCATCCTTTGACCCGGGGTACCCTATTTATTAATAGAGTGAGGTACATTGATGGTCTAGTGATTAGACCAAAACGTCTACCACTGTATGTACTCTACCTCCTTAATAAACCCCCCTTCTTCACTGCATTTACACATTGGTGTAAATGTAGCAAAGCACAAAAAACCTATATGAATTAAGTATTGCTGTATTCGTACGCTAAAAATAAATCGGTTTCCTCACTTTGACTTAACAATGAAAGTTGTAGAAAAAAATAGATAAAAACAATATCTGAATTGCTGATTCTTGTTCATTGTGTCTGAAAAATCAGAATAAAAAGCGATAAAAAAGGTATGTGCCCCAAAATGGTACCAAAAAAATCTGCAGCTTTTTGCGCAAAAATGAGCCTTTATATAGTTCTGTTAACCAAAAAATAAAAAAGTTACAGCTCTCAGAATATGGCAAGAAAAGATATATATTTTTTTATAAAAAAGCCTTATTTTTGTGATAGCAGCAAAACATAAAAAACTATATAAATCTGGTATCGCTGGCGTCGCAACTACCCTAAGAATAAATCAGGCTTATCACCTATACTGGACAGTAAACTGCGCAAAAATTAAAATAACTATTCTTGTACTGTTGTCTATTGGTTTTTTCTGCCTCCCAAAAATTGGAATAAGGATCACAATTTATATTGCACTCTCTGCTGAGCGCGTAGGTCTGGGTTTTTGTGTAAATATCCCAAACCGCGATTCATATAAAACAGCCAACTTACAAGGCATATGGAGTCACTTTGGACTCCATCTGGTTTCTGTTCCGGCAGTGTCCCATTCATTTTAGGTGCCTTTTTAGCGCACACGTCTAGTTGACCACAGTTCTATTGAAGCTTAGGATGGATACCACCAGAACACTCGCCAAATGAACTCCAAAGTGTTTCCTTCTGCCTCAGTATAGCGAGTGGTTCCATCAGGGAATTCATCTGAATCGTAATTTTGTGAGATTTACACAAATCCCAATGTAAGTGATCAGCGTAGAACACAAGAATGTGACGTTTTCCCAAAAAATGTTACCAATAAAAATCCTAATTTATCCAGCTGCCTCTCAGGTCCATCATCAGTGAAAATGGGGCAGATCTTGAGTAGGAGAACAAATAAATCTCCCAGTAATGAACAATGGCTCTAAGTTAAAAACTGCTTTTACCAGGTAAGTGTCACTCCACTTGTGACCTCACATGGGGTCCAGTAGGTGAGATGTGGCTCGGGTCTCAAAAATTAGGTGAATCCGGATCTTAAGGATATCTGTTCCCCCTGGAGGGCTCAAGCAGGAGATATTAATGGCATATTTCCTATCATTATTTAAGCTTTCTATAGATATGAGACATGGCATAAACAATGTTGTCCATCTGGCCAATATTAATTCGGGGCTGATGCGCAGACAGCACACCAATGACACCTGTTAGCAAAAAAGACAATATTCATATCTAGTATTCGGCACCAACAACTTTGCCATTATTGCTTTGCGATGCTTTGAAGAGACTGGTCATATTTTATCATTACATTTATGACACTCTTTAAGGATAAAATTTTGTCTCAATTAAGATTTAAGCAAAAAGACTTGTAGGACTTCGGGCATCCATGTCTGTACACTTTGGCAGCAAGATCAGGGCCCTGCAAACTTCTTCAGCTGGCATTTGAATACAGGCATTCTGAGAACCACTTCTGAGTATAATGCCCCCTGAAGTGTCATGACGCCATGTGAAGCCTAGTCAATAGGCCTCTTGCGATGCTGTTATGTTGCAATAGTAATCAGAAGTGGTGCAAAGGAGGCAGGTATTCAAGTTCTGGATGAGGAAGCTATCCAGTGGATATGTGCCCCCTAGAAGGTCTAGATAATGCCCCAGAGTCATCAAGATCATAGTTTTCCTACCGGTCTTGATGAGGAGGCAAATTGGAATCCAAGACTCCTGATTCCTTAAGAGGCACAATTTTTACCCTAGCAAATGCCATCAATAGTCATGCGGGGTCACCATTCACCAATCTTGTCCCAGCTAGGTTCACTTTGACAAAGTATGGCAAAAATATAAAAAAAAGTTATGTTACTAAATTTTTGCACACCCTTGCACTGTACAATAATCGTGCGAAAAAGCTTTGATAAATTAGGCCCATAGTGTGTGCTAAAAAGCTGTGTGTGTATAATACACACACTGCAGAGAAACACTAACAATATACCTCTCTTGCTCTATTCTATTATTATGCTTTGCCAACATGTTCAGATAGGGGTCTAAAAACTCTCTGATCTTAAAAAAAGGAAATAAAAGTCTAATTAGACATATTCACTGTACTGATAAGATAATAGCTTGACTAGCTGTGATGTACACAAATAAGACAAGTTCCTCTGCTATTAACTGTCTAACTATCAGATACTTTGACATTGTTTCTGTATTCATTGTGAAAAAGAAGATTATTTTACCCTTTATATAGGAACTTTGACTGTGGGCTTTGTCCGTGTACACATTTTGGTGAAGGACAAAACACATTTACCATATACAGTATCTAGATAGTTTTACAATAAGATTTTTAGTATTAAACAGCCTAATTTTTAAGACATTGCACAATACAAGAAGAAGTCACATGTAACTGATAAAAACCATTAAATGAATGGGTATTTGCCCAAGTCATACTGCTACAAAGCAGTTTACTATCACAGATCCAGACACTGCATGTGTTAAATAAGACTAACTTGCTTTTCCCTCTGTTACATCCTGCAAGAGAAGTATATGGATGAAAAATGTTTTTACTGCAGCTGTACTAAACTGTAAATCAGTATTCCTCTTGGCCACACATATAAGTGTCTCATGGGCCTCCTGACGATAAGTTAGACATTTCTCAAGAAACTGAGCTTTTACCCATAAGTTTGTCTAGTTTTGACACATATTTCTAAATATCCTACTAGAGAATCTATTTTCTTCCCCCTCCATTAGGGTCCTCATTCAGGACTCTCTTTTACTGGCCAGAGACATCATCAACAAAGAACACGTGTTACTTTAGCAAACCCAGCAAGTCACTGCCTTAAATGGATAGTCCACGGCTATGTGCATGGCTGCAAATTTAGATGTGGATCCGCGGCGTTTTTGGCAGCACGGAATTGCATCAAATCCGCAGTGTAGTGCACAGCCAATGTTAATCTATGGGAAATGGAGATTTGTTGTGCACATGCTGTGGAAAAATATGCACAGCTTTGCAGCGTTTTTATTTTCTGCAGCATGCCATCTTTTTGCGGATCTGCAGCGTTTCTGCACCCATTGACTTTCATTGAGTCAGGCACATCTGCAGCAAAACCGCATGTATAAAAGATCTGCAGATTTGCTGTGGATGTGGGTGCGAGAAATGCTGCAGATCGGGAGGAGGGAAGTGTGTGGGCGGAGCCATGTGCATGTATATGTGTGTGTGCCAGTGTCTGCGTGTATGTGTGTGTGCCAGTGTCTGCATGAATCTGTGTGCGGGTGTGTGCGAGGCTGTGTGTAGGCAGGCAGCGTCTGATTGGACTACTAATCCCATCCGGATATGCCTGCTACAGTGACACCATTATCCAATGGGAAAGAAGTCCCATCATCCGGCTAATGTGTTGAATGTTTAAAAAAAAAAGAACACATACAGTAAACATATAGTACTTACCATATACACCTAATCCCCGAAGCCATCGATCATCTGCAAATAAAATTAAAATAATACACAAACAATATAATCCCTATGTTTGACGTAATCCAATTAATAATGATTGTCCTATGACGATCTCCCGTGAAGCGCTGTCACATCAGCAGATGCGACAACTCTCCAGGGGCTCCGGCGATACAATGACGGAGATAATCCTCCGCACTGTATCACTTCCTGCCGACAGGTCACTTGAGTTCACCTGTCACTTGCGGCACTACAGCGTGAGAATTTTCTCATGGCTGTAGTGATGTAAAGTGAACTCCGACGATACACTGCAGAAGGGTTATCTCCATTCAGTGTGTCATTGGAGGCCCTATACAGCGGTCACGTCTGCTGATGTGACCACTCTATAAGGGAGATCACCGTGGGGCACTTGTTATTAAAGAGGGACTGCATCGGATCGTGGAGTGTTTTTTTAAATTTTTTTGCAGGTGATCGATGGTTTCGATTGGATTAGGCGAGGAATAAAAATTATGAAAAAATGTATAGTGTTTTATTTCATTAAAATACTTTTTTTAACCCATTAATAACTATAGGATTAATAATGGATAGGCATCTTATTGACACCTCTCTATTATTCACCAGGCTTAATGTCACCTTACAATCAACGCCTTATTACCCCATATGCCACTGCTACAGGGCAATAGGAAGAGCGAGGTTTAGTGCCAAAATTAGCACATCGTACATATGCGACTTTTCTGGGGCAGCTGGAGGCTGTTCTTTTTAGCTGGGGGGGGGGGGCAATAGCAATATGCATGGCCCCTTTCTAGGCAATGAATATCAGCCCGCAGCTGTCTGCATAGCCTTTCTGGCTATAAATTATAAGGGGAGCTCACGTCATTGTTTTATTGGGGTCCCCCTATTTTAATAGCCAGTAAAGGATAAATATACAGCTGTGGGCTGATATTCATAGCCCGAGAAGCTCCATGGGTATTAACCCCTTCCCAGGCTAGAAATATTGGCCCCCGGCCATCGGCTTTCCCTCTCTGGTGCAGAAAATGGCGTGGAAGCCCACACCATTTTTTTTAAATTAAAGATATTGCGTGCAGATTTTTTTTTGTGTGTCTTTAACTATTTATGTACCATTTTCTATCTATCTATCACTCTGTGTGTGTGTAAACACTATTCTTCCATGGAGTATGTAAAATAGGAGGTTGCACAAAGAAATGACATCACAATTCTTTTTTTTAATTTTAAATAATAGATCTTTATTTAGGTTACAAAAACGCAGACAAATCCAAATGAAGAAAAAAACGCATCAAATCCGCAACAAAAACATGCAGATTGTTACCTGCATTTTCTGCCAAAAGATACAGATTCTGTGCAGAAAATTCTGCAGGCAAATCTGCAACGTGTGCACATACCCTAATGCTCAATTGCTCCTCTGGGAGTGCTATAGGAACACTGAACATAGACTTTATATCAATCTTGTGCACTGCTCTGTGCACTGCTCTGTGCACATGTTTGCTTCTGCTGGCTGAGCTGAACACTTTTAGCAGTCTTGACAATTGGTGGGATACTTAGAACCCCCACTAATCTACAGAACGTGTAAGGGGGTATAACAAAATTGAAAGGCTAGGTATATTTTTAGTGAAAATGCTGCTTGAAAAAAGTAGTAGTTACGTAATATAAATTAATAATTTTTTAAACTATCACATGTATATGGAGATGGCGAGTGTTTGTGATGGTGGAACTGAGAAGTTGTGTGCAGAATTGTATCTTGGTCCAACTCCTTTGGGACTCCATCACTTACAGTCCCTGATTAATGTTTTGTTGTCATATTCTATGGAAAATACAAAAAGGTGGATGCTACTCTATGATAATATGACTTATCACCACCATTGTGTCAGGGTCTCATTAAAAATAACCTAAGTAAACTTTTAACACATTTTTTAGCCATGTTGTCTGTAGATCTGTAGGGTTTTGGTCCTGAGATCCTACTAATCACTCAAAAGTTCACTGTGATGTGCTTAGTTCAGGACTGCAGAGTTCCTGCCCAAGTGAGCAATATGGCAGAGAATGGATGTAACCATACTCTGCTCTGTACACTCACTGGGAAAGCGCTGTTTACGAATGTCTCCTATGGACCTGGGCCCACATCGCTCTGAAAAATAGATAAAAATATATTAAAAGTGTACTTACTGTTTGAGGGTCGGTTTAGGTTTATCGATGCGCATCACATTTTAACAGTCGATTAGTAAAACTTTACCGATTAGGGATCATAGAATAGCCTGTGTACACAGGCAGATCGCAGGGTGCGCTGAATAATAGATTGCTCATTGCACACAGGCTGACAAGATTCTCTGCAGTGCGAGTCCTGTTTACACGGGCAACGCAAGGATAACCACTATGATCTTTTGAGCTACGCAAAAGATCATTTCGCCCAATGAACGAACTTGCTCATCGGGTGATCGGCAGCCTATTTATCCTGAAAGATAATTGTGAATTGAAGGTGGATGGCCCCCCCAGTGGGGCAATGAGGTACTCG
Organism: Ranitomeya imitator; assembly: GCF_032444005.1. NCBI lineage: Eukaryota > Metazoa > Chordata > Amphibia > Anura > Dendrobatidae > Ranitomeya > Ranitomeya imitator. The sequence goes on from NC_091286.1 coordinate 66,227,136, forward strand.
GAGCCGGGCCCTTCGGTTCTCGTGAGGGATGTCACGGTGGCTGACCCGGTTTGTGGCCCCAAGGGACGTCCGTTGATAAATGGGGGAAAGGTCTTTAAAGGGATAGTGTTTGTGATGCCACCTGTGGTATTCGGTCAGGGTGACCGACGCTGCTTAGGGGTCCGCTGGGGTGATGTTATGGCAGCTAGATGGTATACCTTCCCACAGGTGAAGTGTGTCTCCAGGGCTTCCCAGAGTGTAGATGGAGAATGGTGGATGTTGTAAGGCGCAGTGAATAACGAGGACACAAGGTTGATGTCTCTTTACCTTTACTGAAGGCTTCAGCGTCCACAGCCCAAAGCACCAGATCACAGGGCAGGCAGAGACTGGCCGGTCTGAAGGCAACTCCAGAGTCCCCTTATCCAGGTGGAAATCAGTAGCTTTCCTCTAGCACCTGAGTGTTGTAGTACCTCCCTGCTGAGCTTCTCGGTGAGGTCCTCACAACTGATGTCGGTGTTCTAGGTGTCTCTTTCTCTCTGTCCCCCAGATGGTATGGATAGGACAAACCCATTTGACTGATGGCCTGAGGCTTTTTACAGGGACCCTAGAGATGCCCCAGCCCCCACAAGTTGCCACCGTGCCTCCTGGGTGTAAGTTCGGGCAGCTAACGAGGAATTAACTGTCCTGCCAGTCTCTGAAGTGAAGCATAGAGTTCCTTACTCCCTCGGTGTTCTGGCTACCGGATTCTGCGCCTCAGAGGGAGGCAGCCTATTGCAGGGCAGAACTCCCTCTGGATTCCTCTCCTTGTGCTATGACTTCGTTTCTCACTCTCAGCAACGCAATTCTCTTCGTGTTCTTTCTTAGGATGCTGCCGCACGTCGGGGCAGGCGCAGCTCCATAACCCTCTATCTAGGCCTCTGACAGGATCCCACCCCTGTCAGGGACCACTCTGTCTGCAGCTGTTTGATGTTCCTCCTTCCCCTGTCTACCTGACAGGTGCTGCATGGGTGAAGCCCGGTCAGGTTCTGTCTGGGTCAGTGCCTAGTTAGCTTCTGTCCAACTTCCTATCCAGACCACCAGTTTTACCCAACTGTGAGGAGTGCCCTACTAGATAGGAGCATAGCTCCCCCTGGTGGGCTGGAAGTGTGTTGTGTGGTTTGTGATACCTGGTAAGGTGATCTCCTTTATTGCCATCAGACGTAACATCACTCCCCCTGGTGAAAGAATAACATTACTGCAACGACAAGGACCCTGGGGCTCTGCAAAGGTTTTTAAGATTAGTCTTTCAATGTAAATGCAGATTAAAGAGCATATGTCAGCAGCCTCTCTGCATTATGTAATCTAAATGCAACATTATGTAGGGAGAGAGACCTTGACTCCAGTGATGTATCACTTGGTTCACTGGGTGCAGCAGCTGTGATCAGGCTTGGACTGGCCCACAGGACAATCCTCTCAGACAAAGGCAGAATTGTATTCGTTTAACAATCTGCCCAGCTCATTGTTACATAAATTTGTGATAATGTCACATTTGCATGTAGCTGAAAGGTTTGGTCCTGGAGTTGGTTACTGGTGGGCACTTGGCACACTGGTTGTGATACAATCACAGTTTTCTCTGTTGTAGATGTAGAAGAGCTCTGAATGCTGATCTCTGTATAACCCCACCCACACCTTTGATTGGCAGCTTTCTTTGTACACTGTGCATAGGCAGAAACCATAATAACAAATATTGGCTTGTTTACAACTATCTTACCATTTTTTTGTATAGAGCTCCTAAGCGGACTTATCTGCACCATTTGGATACAGCTGTAGCATAATGTTTATACAGAAAAAAACAAACAGTATGAGTCTAATGGTAAAATTAAGATCTCCTTCCCCTCTCTCCATCCTAAATTTCTTAATAACCTACTACTGAACCCATAGAGCATATAGAAAAAGCCCAATTGATAATAACACAGTGGAACCCTATTTTGGCCATGGTTCACACCAGCACTTGCACACACCTCTTCAGGTAGAAGATATATACCTATAATATTTTTAATGGAAATAAAGCAACATATTAGTTGCGGCAGATATTCTTTTTATAATCATTAAAGGCTGGATTGGGCCAATTCATTGTTAATAAATGCATAACGTTTTATGCTCCATTACACATTAATAGCCAATAAAGATGTTTTTTTCCATGAAAATGATATAAGAATTGCTTAGCACAAGCCCAGATCTTTAATTCTATTAAAATTAGAAATGATTTGGTATTTTACCGTAATAAGAAGAATCATAGTGTGGATAAATAAAAGTAATTATTCAAAAAATATTTTCACACAAATCCTAATAAATTTTGTTCTTTTTCTTACTCTTCAAGAATGTGAAGACCGAAAAAATTCATTATAAATGTTCCTGGCCTGAGCGATGAGAGCATATCAAAAGAGAAAAAAATATATACCATGGAGGAAAAACACAAATACATTAAGAGGTGTCAAGGACTTTCTGAGATTCACAGCACATACTCCACACCAAGTTTTAAAAACAAAAAAAGTATTTTGATAAATTGTAATAAAAATGTCTTATGGAACATGAGGTTTATTACAAATTATTTTGTTCTGTGGAAATATGTATTATCCACTGAAATTTTACTCTAAAGTTAATATATTTTTATATGTAATTAAAAATAAAGCTTGTTTAAAGGGAACCTGTCAGGGGAATCGTGCTGCCCAAACAACGGACAGCATAAACGGCAGACTGACTATTGCAGCCAGTTATACTACTCTGTAAAACACTCCGGCATTTAGGGATGCAATAAACAGAGCAATGTTATTATATAGTAGAGATGAGAGGATTTTTTAAAATTCAAATTTGATGACATTGTCGTATTTAAAAAAAAAAAAGACCACTGTACAAGATCTGACAATCCGCTAGATGTCATAGCTTAGTGGCATTATCGAGAAGCACGTGTGGCCACGCAATAAGATCTTAACCTGCTTCTCTGATGCTTCAGTTTGCAGTTTCTTTTGCAAACTGAATTTCAACATGTCCGGAATTTGTGTGAAACCATGAATTACAGGAAATTTAACCTAAAATCGATCCTCTGTGTCTCGATCCGCTCATCTCTAGTATATAGAGAAGTTTCTAAAAGGGGTAATGCACTTTAGCTGATATATACCGTACATCTCCTTCCCTACTATTTCTCTCAGTTTAAAGGGACACTGTCACCTGAATTTGGAGGGAACAATCTTCAGCCATGGAGGCGGGGTTTTTGGGTGTTTGATTCACCCTTTCCTTACCCGCTGGCTGCATGCTGGCTGCAATATTGGATTGAAGTTCATTCTCTGTCCTCCGTAGTACACGCCTGCACAGTGCAATCTTGCCTTGCGCAGGCGTGTACTATGGAGGACAGAGAATGAACTTCAATCCAATACTGCAGCCAGAATGCAGCCAGTGGGTAAGGAAAGGGTGAATCAAACACCCAAAAACCCCGCCTCCATGGCTAAAGATTGTTCCCTCCAAATTCAGGTGACAGTGTCCCTTTAAGGCCTCAATCAGACGTCCGTGTTGCATCCCGTTTTTTGTCACAGATACAGCATGTACCCATTATAATCAATGTTGTTGTTCACATGTTTGTATGTTTTTCAGAACACACGATCTGTGAAAAACATGGAGCCAAGTTTGTTTGTTTTCTGGTAGCACGGAAGACAAGGGCCAAAACAAGTTTATTAATCTGTGAAAAACACATACAGAACACGAATGGCATCGGTGTGTCATCAGTGTTTAAAGGAAAACTGTCTGCAGGATTTTGCCGAGTACACAAATGGCCATATTGGTGCTTTGATACTGATTAAAAAGATAACTGTGGTGAAGAAATACGGTTTTGTGGATTTTTTGTGATCAGGGAATAAAGTTTTCACATAATCATAGCTTTGTACATCAGGGTGGGACTGTGGGTGGGGTCTTCAGCTCCGCCATGGCCCCTCCACTGCTCCTGTTGTCTTTATCATATTCCTGGTTTAAACTTAGTGCTTGTGTGGCACCCCAAGAGTTCAGGTACCACAGTGGTGCTGCCTTCCTCTCAGGGATTGTAGTGCTATGCCTGGAAACAAGAGAAATCTCTTTGGCAAATAAATCACACACACACAACACCTTCTGAATCCAGGCCATGAGGGGAGCTCAAAAGCCTGTTTTAGGGCAGCTTCCCCAAATAATGATCCTGGTCTGGAGGAGGAGCTAGTTTTTAGTGTGGATTAGACAGTCTAGAGAGCAGACAGAGAAGGAGCAGAGGAGAGATTTCAGGGCTCAAGGAGGCTACAAGTGGGCCTCTGAGGAGCCAAAGCGCAAACTGGGTACAAGGAGCCCGAGGCTAGAGTGGAACTGTAGGACACCTAGTAGAACCAGAGGGCACAGAACTACACGTATACTGCCCAAATTAAGCCTGTGGTAGAGCAGCACCCTAGAGCCTGGAGTCACCATGTAGAGACCCCAGAAGGAACAGTTCAAGCTGCCTACCATACAGGTACTTGTCCCAGGACAGGGGAAAGAACCAGGACCTTGTTAGGACATCACAGACAGCAAGTGACTATAGCAAGCTGAAAGTGGAAGGCTCCCAATCTGACTTGGCAAGGGGATTCCACTTGTTTCCGGGCTGCCTGGACTCCTAATGTACCTGTTGCAGGTACCCTGGACTGTGGCCTGCCAACTACAGTAAACCAGGTAAAGACTTTACAACTTGTGTCCTTTACTCATTGACTGGCAAACACCATCATCACCATACACTCTAGGACCCTTGGGGAACCCGCTTCACCTGTGGGGAGCGTCACCATCATTGCTGCAACAACATCCCCCAGAGGACCCCTTTAAAGGAGCGTCGGTCTCCCTATTGACTGAACACCACAGGTGGCGTCACAACAGACTTATTCACAATTCCCCTTTAAAGACCGTTCCCTTTTACAGTGAGTCCCAGGGCAACGGACTGGGTCACAGCCACCATGACATCCCCTTTAATAGCTGAACGGACCCGGTACAGAGTACCCTGCCCTGGTGGGCGACTCACTTGCACCGTCCTAGTTATAGTGTGCTGAATGCTGCTATCAGTGAATGACAGCGGAATTTAACTGGTTAACATCCACGGATGGAACTTGGAAACACTCGCAGCTGTCAGAGGCACATGACAGCTGATTAAATCAGCCATAAAGAGTGGGGAAAGTTGTGGGATCAGTGTCACAACCCGCATCAAAGGCAGGGACGTGGCCGATGACATAAATATACAGTACGTCATAGATCATGAAGGTGTTATATGCCACAGTGTTTCACAGAACTCAAATTGCTGCAATAACTAAGCCATTTGTTGATCTATGCTTCAGGTTACATGAATCAGCCATCAGGCTCTCTTTAACCCCTTCATGACCTGGGGTATTCATTTTCGCTTTTTGCTCTCCTCCTTGCCAGAGCCATAACTTTTTTACTTTTCTATCAATATGGCCATGTGAGGGCTTATTTTTTGCGGGACGAGTTGTACTTTTTAAAGACATCATTGGTTTTAGCATGCCATGTACTAGAAAATAGGAAAAAAATTCCAAGTGCTGTGAAACTGCATAAAAAGTGCAATCCCACATTTGTTTTCTGTCATTACGAGTTCATAGACACCAAACATGTTTAGGTTCTTTCTTATCTAAGTGGTGAAAAAAAATTCCAAACTTTGCTAAGAAAAAAAAAATTGTGTAATTTTCCAATACCCGTAGCGTCTCCAATTTTCGTGATCTGGGGACGGGTAAAGGCTTATTTTTTGGGCACCGAGCTGTTGTTTTTAATTTTACCATTTTGGTGAAGATAAGTTCTTTTGATTGCCCATTATTGCATTTAAACGCAATGTCGCGGCGACCAAAAAAAGTGATTCTGGCGTTTAAAATTTTTTTTCTCGCTACGCCGTTTAGCGATCAGGTTAATCCTTTTTTTTATTGATAGATTGGGTGATTCTCAACGTGGCAATATTAAATATGTGGATATTTGAATTTTTTTATTGTATTATTTTGAATGGGGCGAAAGGGGGGTGATTTAAACTTTTATAATTTTTGTTATTTTTTTCATATTTTTTTAAAACATTTCTTTTTTACTCTTGACATGCTCAACACAACTCGATCGTCTCTGCTACATAGGAGCAATGCTCAGATCGCTCTTATGTAGCTGAATTCCTGCATTGCTATGAGCGCCACCACAGGGAGGCACTCATAGCAATCCGGCATCAACAACCATAAAGGTAGTTAAATGCTGCTGTCAGCATTTGACAGCGGCATTTAACTAGTTAATAGCGGCGGGTGAATCGCGATTCCATCTGCCGCTATTGCGGGCACAGGTCAGCTGTTCAAAACAGGTGACATGTCCCTGCTTTGATGCGGGCTCACCGCCGGAGCCCACATCAAAGCAGGGGATTTGACCTCGGACATACTATCCCATCCGAGGTCAGAAGGGGGTTAATACTGTATATTCCAAGATGAGTGCTGTGAGATGACCAGCTTTCAGTATATGTGCCCACAATCACTAACTTCTGGGGGTTTGACGTTGCATATTTATGCAGTGTCAAACCTGCAGGAGCCAGATGTTACACCATAGTGGATGGGATTTCTAGAAATCCCATGTCCACTATGCGTGCACTGACGTCCGTGGAGACTGACATGGGGCGTGTCTTTCCAGACAGCAGCAAGTAAATTTCTTTTGCAGAGGCACTAGTCCCTGCAACAGAAATAACATCAATAGAATGTTTTGGATGCTTTAAATCCACACGGTTCAGTGAACACATGCAGATTTATCTTCGAAAAACAGAAGGAAGCGCTTTGGAAGCAACAAACATACGCTCCGTCCAAAGCACTGCTACTTCCAAATCATGGGCACCATGCCTCAGAGTTGTTAATGCTACATGAGTTTTGTGTGTGGCTACTACTGATGAGCGAGTATACTCAGTACTGGGGTTTCCCAGAGCATGCTCGTGTGGTCTCCGAGTATTTTGGCGTGCTCGGAGATTTTGTTTGTGTTGACGCAGCTGCATGATTTACGGCGGCTAGACAGCCTGAATACATGTGGGGATTCCCTAACAAACAGGCAACCCCCACATGTATTCAGGCAGTCCAGAAGCTGCAAATCATGCAGTTTTGTCGACAAAAACTAAATATCCAAGTACGCCAAAATACTCGGAGACCACCCGAGTGTGCTCGGGAACGCCCAAGAAACGAGTATACTCGCTCATCACTAGTGGCTACCCAAAGGCTGTGAGGCAGTGTGTTGAGAGTTTTGCAAGTCACAACAATGTTTAGAGTTTGTATCCAGTGAAATTGTAATCCTGGAGTTTTTGCTATCTCGTTTGGAAGAAAAAAAAACAACACACATTTACATTGAATTACCCCATGATAATTTACATTTACATTTTCCACATTCAGCAGTCAGTAACAATTCTCTAATTTTTTTCAGCTTTATTGGATGCATTATTTTTAGCCTGGTGCCTGCTACTACCATAGCCCACTCACAATATTCTGGCCATGGATTTTTCTAAATAGCCCACACAAAAGCTGTAGAATGTACCGACCTGGGCAAAGTGGCCAACTTACCATAGTCACATTCTGGGAATTCTGCCAGAATGAACATTGATATATTTTTTTTATTAACTCGTGTAGGATTTTATGTCAAGTATAGAAAAAAAAAATAAAGTCTGGGAGAAAAAAAAAGTACAGTAAGATATTACAGCCTGAACTTTACACTAAGTACAAATCTCGGCAAAACCACTGAGCAAATTCCCCAGTTACGATTGATGTTTTGTTGTTCCAATAACATAACCCAATGGGTAAATGACTTTCCAAATGTGAATGGATTAGGCCCTGCACTTACATGTCAGGAGCTTTCATACATAATATATACTCTTAGATGTAATCACATTGATGGCTGATGTTGCCAAGTCTGTGTGTAGTGGATCAGCTTTAAACATGCTGAGCTAATGTGTATTCAATGTGATATTTTATCGCCACCAGTGCTGCTCATTCGTTTCCAGTCCCATAAAACCTCTCGCTCAGTGTTCCTGTCTCATCTAGATATGCACACATGATTAAGCCTTGTTCCTGCTTTGTACGGCACCTAACAGATATCAGATTGCCTACTTTGTCCAGTAAATTAATTTCAGCTGTTAGTACACGATGGCAGGTTTTTTTTCACTACATGTGGAAATGATGTGTAACCTGTTAATTTTTAATGTGCACATTAAATAGTTTGTTATTATGAAGAATGACTGCAGTATAATTTTTTCGACACTTGAAAAACCGCCAACATAGAAAAAGGGTGGTGGTTAAAAACTAAAACAATATATATACGTTGATACCATAATATCATTTATCATTTTCCTTAATCCTATTCTATTACAAGTTACAATCCAAATGTAAAAAAAAAATGTGTTATTTCCACCTTTCTCGGTTTTGGATATATTATAGGAGTTGTCCAGGAATATTTTGTGTTCTACTTTGGGCCTAAAAACTCAACAGGCAGGACAGGTAGCTGCATGTTCTACCTGGTGCTGGCTCAGAGTGGTCACCGATGGCTCAGAGTGGTCGCCAACCGCTCTAGCTGGCAATTCAGGTGTTTCATGTCTGTAGCTTGGAGCAAATGCAATGGTTCAAAGATGGCACAAATCTCCTACTGATGAATCAAAGACAATCATAGCTGCCGTGCCAAATCTCATACTACCTAGGACATGGACAGGCTCACATTTTGTAATGCTGCTGTCTTTCTACCAGATTTCTACTAGATTTGTTGCAGAATCCTGTCACTATCCCAGCAGATCGGCAAACAGGACATGCCGGTACTGTAATTTCGTTTTTATTTTTCACACTCATTTGCAGTTCAAACAATCCAAAAATAGAAGCAACTTATTGCCTTTACAAGCCTAGTGTAAACTGGCCAGAAGTCTGCAAATCACATACTTGTGGTTACACGTTTGCCTGCTCCCAACGCCTGCACAAGTGAATCCTCACAGTGTGTAGTGTGCACGATGTGAGGATTCACAGATCTGCAGACACAGAGTTACCTCAGACTTATAGCCTAAGGCCGGACAATCCCTTTAAAATAACCATGAGGGGCACGATAGATCTGTTTTGAAACTGTGTATTTTCCATTATTTAGGGTGTTTGCAAAAATTTGACCACTCTCTCTGACCGAGCTTTGAAGTGGTCCAAGCCCGATGCTGTACTCCAGGGGTCCCCAACTCCAGTCCTCAATGCCCACCAACATGTCATGTTTTCAGGATTTCCTTAGTCTTGCCCAGGTAATAATTGCATCACCTGTGCAATGCAAAGGAAATCCTGAAAACATGACCTGTTGGTGGGCCTTGAGGACTGGAGTTGGGGACCCCTGCTGTACTCTGTAGGAGTTGGCCTGGTTGGTTTCCATGCCCCAATGATTCCTCTGAGTAGTGATCCGATTTGAGTAAGTATGATTCTGGTGTCTGTGGTGGACAATGAGGTCCTTTCTTCATGTATTCCCAGCTTTTCTGTGACATACCCCAACCACCCACAGGTCGAGCAGAGGTGCCAGAATGACAGTTCTGATGGATCAAATATTACGGATCACACTTATTCATATTTATCATGATTTCATTAGCAAATCATTGCGGAACAATTCAAGTGAAAGCTGATTCTTACCGTAAATTCCAGTAGAAATGCAAGGAAAAGCCTGAAACGTGAAGAAAAGAGAAGAGTTAAAGCTGTTAAGTGATATTGGCAAACTGTATAACAGAAATATCAGCAATTCATCTAACGTCTATATGTAAGAAAGCAATGAAAATTCAAGTTTGGTCAAAATTATGGAGCCCTTATAGCACCAAAACTGATCTGAGAGGCGAATACAGACCAACATTACATTTTATTAAGGGGGAAGTCTACTTTAGAAAACATTATGAATTTACAATTCACAACAGGTAAATCTGAGTTAATAGTTATGCTCACTAGAGTTGAGTGACCTTGACCTTTTTAGAGTCGAGCCGGGTTTTGCGAAACCCGACTATGTCCAAAGTCGGGTCGAGTGAAATCGGCCGATTATGACGTAAAGTCGGGATCGACCGAAACACGAAACCCAATGCAAGTCAATGGGGCAGCATAGTCGGCAGTGAGTGGGGGCCAGGAAAACACCTAGAGTACCCATTTTAATGTCAAAACCATCCATTCTTCTTAATGAAGCTTGTCAAGCGTAATTTACCTTATAATAATTGGAAGGCATTTGAAATTGGGGGTCATTTGGCTAAAGTTGTGGGGGGTAGGGCTGGTTCAAGTAATTAGTGGGCCCAGGAAATCTGGACCACGTCACGGCAGTGGAGCAGGGAGAGGTAAGTATTTCAACTTTGCAAGTGCTGTGAACCTGAGCAAGCAGGGGGGGCCCACTCGTTGGCATTGGCACTGGCACAGGGCCCCTCAAAGTACAGCGGTGTGTTTGCACGGCGGGGGCGCCTCCCACCGGCAGCAACACTTTTGCGTACTATGAGAGGCCCTGTGCCAGTGACGTCGCCAACTAGAATTCCTCCCCCCACCTGATGAAGGAACCTGCACTTTCATCTGCACCTTCCTCTTTGTCCCCGTGTAAGGTGGTATGGTATGCGGGAAGAGCAACCTGACTTTCAGCAGGGTCACAATGTTGTTGTGTAGCGTGCACGGGGAATGTTGCGTTATGGGTCAATGTACCAGCAGACTCATCTATCACTGGCTGGGCAATGGGCACGATGAAGTGGAAACACAGATATAGGCCCAAAGAAGAAAGTGGGCTAAATGCAGTTCAAAATTGGTAACACAGGAATAACCAGGGGGCATTGCAGTGGAGGACAACTGGAATGAGAGGCTGACACAGAGAGTAGGGCCAAATCAGTAAGTAGTTGAAATGCAGTTCAAAATTGGCAACCGTAGTAAACAGGCGGCACAGCTTTGTTCAGTGGAGGAGAACAGCAAGGAGTGGCAGACACCGATAGTAGGCCCCAACCCAACTAGTAGGCCAAATGCAGTCTAACATTAACAACTACTTAACGAGAGGCTGAAAATGGAATTTCAGGACAGGAAACCAGGAGAACAGCAAGGAGTGGCAGACACCGATAGTAGGCCCCAAACCAACTAGTACGCCAAATGCAGTTGTTCCATTTAACCACAATTTAATGAGAGCCTGAAGATAGAAGCTCAGGAAAGGCAACCTGGGGAACACCTTGGAGTGTAACACACCATCTCTCTCCACCCCATACCCATTTTGTAGGCCTAATGCTGTGTACTTTTCTACAACTACTAAACGAGAGTCGGAAGACCGAAGCAATGGCAAGGAAACCTGGGGAACACCTTGGAGTGTAACACACCATCTCTCTCCACCCCATACCCAATTTGTAGGCCTAATGCAGCCTACTTTCCGACACCTACTAAACGAGAGCATGAAGATCGAAGTTCAGGAAAGGCAACCTGGGGAACACCTTGGAGTGTAACACACCATCTCTCTCCACCCCATACCCATTTTTTAGGCCTAATGCAGTGTACTTTTCTACAACTACTAAACGAGAGTCGGAAGACCGAAGCAATGGCAAGGAAACCTGGGGAACACCTTGGAGTGTAACACACCATCTCTCTCCACCCCATTCCCCATTTTTTAGGCCTAATGCAGCCTACTTTCCGACACCTACTAAACGAGAGCATGAAGATCGAAGCTCAGGAAAGGCAACCTGGGGAACACCTTGGAGTGTAACACACCATCTCTCTCCACCCCATACCCATTTTGTAGGCCTAATGCTGTGTACTTTTCTACAACTACTAAACGAGAGTCGGAAGACCGAAGCAATGGCAAGGAAACCTGGGGAACACCTTGGAGTGTAACACACCATCTCTCTCCACCCCATACCCAATTTGTAGGCCTAATGCAGCCTACTTTCCGACACCTACTAAACGAGAGCATGAAGATCGAAGCTCAGGAAAGGCAACCTGGGGAACACCTTGGAGTGTAACACACCATCTCTCTCCACCCCATACCCAATTTGTAGGCCTAATGCAGCCTACTTTCCGACACCTACTAAACGAGAGCATGAAGATCGAAGCTCAGGAAAGGCAACCTGGGGAACACCTTGGAGTGTAACACACCATCTCTCTCCACCCCATACCCATTTTTTAGGCCTAATGCTGTGTGCTTTTCTACAACTACTAAACGAGAGTCGGAAGACCGAAGCAATGGCAAGGAAACCTGGGGAACACCTTGGAGTGTAACACACCATCTCTCTCCACCCCATACCCAATTTGTAGGCCTAATGCAGCCTACTTTCCGACACCTACTAAACGAGAGCATGAAGATCGAAGCTCAGGAAAGGCAACCTGGGGAACACCTTGGAGTGTAACACACCATCTCTCTCCACCCCATACCCAATTTGTAGGCCTAATGCAGCCTACTTTCCGACACCTACTAAACGAGAGCATGAAGATCGAAGCTCAGGAAAGGCAACCTGGGGAACACCTTGGAGTGTAACACACCATCTCTCTCCACCCCATACCCATTTTTTAGGCCTAATGCAGTGTACTTTTCTACAACTACTAAACGAGAGTCGGAAGACCGAAGCAATGGCAAGGAAACCTGGGGAACACCTTGGAGTGTAACACACCATCTCTCTCCACCCCATTCCCCATTTTTTAGGCCTAATGCAGCCTACTTTCCGACACCTACTAAACGAGAGCATGAAGATCGAAGCTCAGGAAAGGCAACCTGGGGAACACCTTGGAGTGTAACACACCATCTCTCTCCACCCCATACCCATTTTGTAGGCCTAATGCTGTGTACTTTTCTACAACTACTAAACGAGAGTCGGAAGACCGAAGCAATGGCAAGGAAACCTGGGGAACACCTTGGAGTGTAACACACCATCTCTCTCCACCCCATACCCAATTTGTAGGCCTAATGCAGCCTACTTTCCGACACCTACTAAACGAGAGCATGAAGATCGAAGCTCAGGAAAGGCAACCTGGGGAACACCTTGGAGTGTAACACACCATCTCTCTCCACCCCATACCCAATTTGTAGGCCTAATGCAGCCTACTTTCCGACACCTACTAAACGAGAGCATGAAGATCGAAGCTCAGGAAAGGCAACCTGGGGAACACCTTGGAGTGTAACACACCATCTCTCTCCACCCCATACCCATTTTTTAGGCCTAATGCAGTGTACTTTTCTACAACTACTAAACGAGAGTCGGAAGACCGAAGCAATGGCAAGGAAACCTGGGGAACACCTTGGAGTGTAACACACCATCTCTCTCCACCCCATTCCCCATTTTTTAGGCCTAATGCAGCCTACTTTCCGACACCTACTAAACGAGAGCATGAAGATCGAAGCTCAGGAAAGGCAACCTGGGGAACACCTTGGAGTGTAACACACCATCTCTCTCCACCCCATACCCATTTTGTAGGCCTAATGCTGTGTACTTTTCTACAACTACTAAACGAGAGTCGGAAGACCGAAGCAATGGCAAGGAAACCTGGGGAACACCTTGGAGTGTAACACACCATCTCTCTCCACCCCATACCCAATTTGTAGGCCTAATGCAGCCTACTTTCCGACACCTACTAAACGAGAGCATGAAGATCGAAGCTCAGGAAAGGCAACCTGGGGAACACCTTGGAGTGTAACACACCATCTCTCTCCACCCCATACCCATTTTGTAGGCCTAATGCAGCGTACTTTTCTACAACTACTAAACGAGAGCATGAAGATCGAAGCTCAGGAAAGGCAACCTGGTGAAAACCTTGGAGTGTAACACAACCTGTCTCTACACCCCATACCAAATTTGTAGGCCTAATGCAGCGTAGTTTCCACCAACTACTAAACGAGAGCCGGAAGATCGAAGCTCATGAAAGGCAACCCGGGGAACACCTTGGAGTGTAACACAACCTCTCTCTACACCACGGAAGGGCTGATTCTTAGGAAGGAAGGCTGTTGTAAATAAGCATTGCGCGTCCGAGGGTGATTATATTCTTATTCGGTATCTACTCACCCTCGGACGCGCCATGCTTCTTGATTTGTAATTAATGTTTATTTGCAATGTGCTTTTGACTTACTCAATTATTTTTTTAATTATTGATTTTATTAAATTAATAGTTTAACATCTTATTGGAAATAATTTAAAGGAGACGCGACAGGACAACACTCGGTGGATGCCATATCTGTGTTAACAACTCCAAAAAACTTTCAGTTAACTTCTTGCAGGAGAAAGAAATTGTAGCTGTTGGACCTTTGTAGTACAGTTCCAGATATTTGTTGTGTGTTTGTTTTGATTGTTAAAATGTCTGCATTTGAGATCTCAACACGATCTTATTTTTTATAATCAAATTAATTTTTTAAATATTTTATTAGGTTGGTTCAAGGGGTACACGGGCCGCAGTAGACAGGTCAGTGGAGGCCTAGTGGAAGGAGGGACCGCAGATGCGCCACTGTTTCACCCATACACAATTAGTAGGCCTAATGCAGCGTAGTTTCCAACAGCTACTAAACGAGAGCCGGAAGATCGAAGCTCAGGAAAGGCAACCTGGGGAACACCTTGGAGTGTAACACAACCTCTCTCTACACCACGGAAGGGCTGATTCTTAGGAAGGAAGGCTGTTTTAAATAAGCATTGCGCGTCCGAGGGTGATTATATTCTTATTCGGTATCTACTCACCCTCGGACGCGCCATGCTTCTTGATTTGTAATTAATGTTTATTTGCAATGTGCTTTTGACTTACTCAATTATTTTTTTAATTATTGATTTTATTAAATTAATAGTTTAACATCTTATTGGAAATAATTTAAAGGAGACGCGACAGGACAACACTCGGTGGATGCCATATCTGTGTTAACAACTCCAAAAAACTTTCAGTTAACTTCTTGCAGGAGAAAGAAATTGTAGCTGTTGGACCTTTGTAGTACAGTTCCAGATATTTGTTGTGTGTTTGTTTTGATTGTTAAAATGTCTGCATTTGAGATCTCAACACGATCTTATTTTTTATAATCAAATTAATTTTTTAAATATTTTATTAGGTTGGTTCAAGGGGTACACGGGCCGCAGTAGACAGGTCAGTGGAGGCCTAGTGGAAGGAGGGACCGCAGATGCGCCACTGTTTCACCCATACACAATTAGTAGGCCTAATGCAGCGTAGTTTCCAACAGCTACTAAACGAGAGCCGGAAGATCGAAGCTCAGGAAAGGCAACCTGGGGAACACCTTGGAGTGTAACACAACCTCTCTCTACACCACGGAAGGGCTGATTCTTAGGAAGGAAGGCTGTTTTAAATAAGCATTGCGCGTCCGAGGGTGATTATATTCTTATTCGGTATCTACTCACCCTCGGACGCGCCATGCTTCTTGATTTGTAATTAATGTTTATTTGCAATGTGCTTTTGACTTACTCAATTATTTTTTTAATTATTGATTTTATTAAATTAATAGTTTAACATCTTATTGGAAATAATTTAAAGGAGACGCGACAGGACAACACTCGGTGGATGCCATATCTGTGTTAACAACTCCAAAAAACTTTCAGTTAACTTCTTGCAGGAGAAAGAAATTGTAGCTGTTGGACCTTTGTAGTACAGTTCCAGATATTTGTTGTGTGTTTGTTTTGATTGTTAAAATGTCTGCATTTGAGATCTCAACACGATCTTATTTTTTATAATCAAATTAATTTTTTAAATATTTTATTAGGTTGGTTCAAGGGGTACACGGGCAGCAATAGACAGGTCAGTGGAGGCCTAGTGGAAGGAGTGACGGCAGACAGGCATCAAAGGCCTAACATTGGGCTGGCTGTAGGCAAGTTAAAATTGGTTCCAGGGGAACACGGCCATCAGTGGCCTGGTCAGTGTAGTTGTAGTTGAAAGAACGGGACGCAGACAGGCTTCGAAGGCCTAACATAATAACATAGGGCTGGCTGTAGGCAAGTTAAAATTGGTTCCAGGGGAACACGGCCTTCAGTGGCCTGGTCAGTGTAGTTGTAGTTGAAAGAATGGGACGCAGACAGGCTTCGAAGGCCTAACATAACAAACTTGGGCTGGCTGTAGGCACTTTTAAATTGGTTCCAGGGGTACACGGGCAGCAGTGGTCTGGTCAGTGGAAGTCTAGTGGAAGGAGTGAC
Organism: Ranitomeya imitator; assembly: GCF_032444005.1. Classification (NCBI taxonomy): domain Eukaryota; kingdom Metazoa; phylum Chordata; class Amphibia; order Anura; family Dendrobatidae; genus Ranitomeya; species Ranitomeya imitator. Next base: position 66,243,238 of record NC_091286.1, read on the forward strand.
CGCAGACAGGCTTCCAAGGCCTAACATAACAAACTTGGGCTGGCTGTAGGCACTTTTAAATTGATTCCAGGGGTACACGGGCAGCAGTGGTCTGGTCAGTGGAAGTCTAGTGGAAGGAGTGACCGCAGACAGGCTTCGAAGGCCTAACATAACAAACTTGGGCTGGCTGTAGGCACTTTTAAATTGGTTCCAGGGGTACACGGGCAGCAGTGGTCTGGTCAGTGGAAGTCTAGTGGAAGGAGTGACGGCAGACAGTCTTCGAAGGCCTAACATAACAAAATTGGGCTGACTGTAGGCACTTTTAAATTGGTTCCAGGGTAACACGGCCAGCAGTGGCCTGGTCAGTGTAGTAGTTGTAGAAAGAAGGGACCGCAGACAGGCTTCGAAGGCCTAACATAACAAAAATGTCAAAACAATGGTATTGTCAGTGCCAGGCATTGAAGGATGTCAGCGCCTAGACTACACATTGGTGAAGCTGTG